>NC_039287.1:3477087-4077087 GCF_003368295.1 Carassius auratus
GATCTCAACTGGTGTGTGATCAAAGATATGGAGGTCATCGAGCTGAACAAGCGGGCCTCGGGCCAGGCGTTGAGGTGATCCTGAAACCCCCTTCTTTTGACGGGGTGCCTGAGTTTTAACACATCCATGCCCAGCGTAAGGACCCTCACTGGAGGAGATCCAAAAGAAACTGGAAGCAGCTGAGGAGAGGCGGAAGGTTGGAATTTTCACCCAAAGCAAATACCCAAACCATTCCTCTCTTCGGTCTGAATTTAAAGCTGAAATTTTAATTCTTCTCCCAGTTTCAGGAGGCTGAGATGTTAAAGCATCTTGCTGAGAAGAGGAGCATTAGAGAGAGGTCATCCAGAAGGCTTTTGAGGAGAAAAACAACTTCATTAAGAATGCTAAAGAAAAGTTGGAGCAGAAGATGGAGGCCATCAAAGAAAACCGTGAGGCTTTGCTTGCTGCCATGCTGGAGAGACTGCAGGAAAAGGTACAAACTAACTGACACACATGTCAAGTACCTTATTACAGCACTTATTAAATGTGAATTGTTGTTTACAATCCTTTTTTCCTCTGTAATGAGACATAATTCAGAGTGAAACAGGATATTTAACAAGAATAAATGTAGAACTGGACTTTGAAGATTATTTCTGGTGAAAATAACATTCGATTATGCATAGCTAAAACGTTAAACTTTACTAAGAGCGTTTTTACTTTTAGAAATTTCATTACAAATATGAAATATTTATTTTTAAATCTTCATACATGTACTTTTTCATGTAAAATCACTACCATTCCAAAGTTTGTTTTATAGGAATTAAAAAAGTTTAAAGTCTATTATGTTTTTTTTTTAAATAAAAAATAATAGTAAAAAAGTAAAAAAAAAAAAAAAAGCACATTGTAAAAAAAATAATAATATTTTCTCACCGAGGATGTTTTTTTTTTAATAAAAGAAAAAGCATAAAATAAAATTAATAGTAAATTGTAAAAATAGTAATATTTTTAAAATATTATTACCATTTAAAATAACTGTTTTCTTTTTAGAATATTTTAAAATTTAATTTATCCTGTGAATTTTCAGTGGCCATCCTTCAATCTTTTCTAGTTCAAAAATATATCATGTATCTGATTTTTAAATGTCTTTTCTATCTATTTGATCAATTTAATGTGTCCTTGCTGAATAAAAGTAATAATTTCTCAAAAAAGTAAGTATTTCTAATATATAGAACATAATAATAAAATGCTATATTTAACATATAATTGAAATATTTATTTATATATTTACAAATATTATAAATTGAAAATAATAATTAATAAATGTCCCAAATTTTGGTGACAATTACACATTCCAGTAGCATCCTTGCCTTTGTGCATCTGAGCCCTTCCCAAGTCTAATTATAGAATCAATATGAATATTGCATTAGAAAGGGGTGGATTGTTCCTTTACTTTGTTTATACCACTGTATTTAGCTTCCCTCAGGCACAAAAATACATGCATGAACACACACTGAGCAAGTTTTCTTTTGTGTGTCTATTTAGGATAAACACGCAGAAGAGGTGAGGAAGAACAAAGAGCTGAAAGAGGAGGCCTGTCGGTAGAGGAGCGCTTGCTGCGCTGGACAGCTTGATTATAGTCACTGGAGAGGAAAACCGTTAAAGAGAAAAATAAAGCAAACGGTAGCCGAAAAATTAAAACAAAAAAAGGACATATTGTACATTGATAATGACAATTTGCAACTCGCCAAGCTTTTGTGGGGATTAACAACATTAAAAATACTTAATATTATTAAAGTCAGGAAAATATTGTCTAGATGGCAATGCGAGGTGCACTAAGAGTATGTTGCTTTGTAGAGCCCAGAAGCTTGCTTCAGAGAAAAAGAATGAATATACCAAAACGATCTTTTGAAATGAAGAAGAGGACAGAAAGTAGAATAGACGAGATGCTTTTTTAAAACCGTCATAACCAGTACAGATTAATATGTTAACATAAACTACTTCAGAAAGTCACCCCTCACTAATAGAAATATCTGTTTACAGTCTAAACCACAAAAGCAACTTTATCCAACACGTGTGCCATCTCCTGAGGCTTTGGCTCATGCTTCATTAATTATCGTTTGATGTCAATATTCAGTAATCAACAGGGTTTCATAGAACCTCGGGCATGCTTATACAATATGCATTAACAAGTAATCAAGTGGCTAGAGGTACAGTATCTATCACATTTCCTGCTGAGACGATGCGAGGTAGAAATATGATGAAATGAATGTTAGATTAGAACGTTCTGGATGCCTGTAAATGTGAAAGCTCGTATCCCTCTTACATACAGAACATTAAAAGTGGAGCACAGTGTCACTTTAAGCACAACTCATAAGCACATTTAGCTTTTTTTTCATTCATTATATTGGTATAAGGATGCTCATCAGTAGGAAAACACATAGTGGCATCTCAGAAATGAAGAATGAAATCACTCAGGTTGTGAGAAAAAGATCCCTGTTTGGATTTGGGAAATACTTAGAAAGTTTTAGATGTGAATGGTGCACTTTGGCATGTCACTGAGCTTTGTTCCAGTATGTTTATTTTACTTGTTCGATATGAAAGACAAAGGTGTTTGATGTTGATGTCTGGAGCATCAAAACGAGCCACTGTATGTGCAATGATGAGAACTGATGTTAATCAAATAGATTTTGTGAGAAAATGCAATGTAAATGCTCCCTGTGTTTGTAATTTCCAGATGACTTAATTCTCTAGTTAAGTCAAATAAAGGCTTCTCTTAACTAAAACAAAGATTTAGGTGTTTTTTTTTTTTTTTTAACTTTAACTTGTCTTATTCACACAGTTATTGCACTGAAACAAACTATTACAAAGCAAAAAGGTTACAATATATTTCAATTATCAAGATAATAAATAAAAGCTGATCAATGCCACATAACTTTTCTGTACCTATAGGCAGATTAATGCAACAATATAGATATACAGAATATATAACATAGTAAGAGTACAGTATAAAACTAATTCTGTGGCACAACAACGGGTAGAACACATGTACAGCCCAGACTAACTATTTTAGTCTCTAGTTTAAGGGCATAGTGCATAGCATTTTTGTTCTTCACTCTCCTTAGGATGTTGATCTGGTAGTAAATGGGTTTAGATTCCAGTCCGAAGTCTTCCTCACCATCTTTGGTTAAACAGCTCTTTTTATCACATTTTGCCTCAGAGATTTTCGATGGGATTCGTGAACTGTCCCAGGATTCTCTGAATTAAAACATTTATAAAGATTCACTTACAAAAAAGTTAAATTGACCAAACAACCTAAAACTACTCCAAATCACTGCTATGATTCATGTATTTGTTGCACAAGAACATATCACATATCACACATATGATATGAGATCAAAATGAACAACTGTAACTCACTCGTATGTCCATGGTGACAGAGATCTGCTTGGAGAAGGGTGGACGTTCACTGAGATGTTCAGAGATGGATCCAAGATGACCCGCTTTTCTTTTATTGATTTTCTTTTAGACCTTTTCTGAGAAGCACCATTTAATAACTGGGCAAGCAGGTAAAGCAGCAGCACAGCTCTGAAAACCTGAGGAGATGGAGACAGAGGACTGCAGTGGAATGCTTGAACGGTTTGTTTTGATATTGTTCTTTTGCCTAAACATCCGAAATCTCTGAAAGTGAAAATCAACAACAACAAAAAAGCCTTTGCAAACTTTAGTCAAATTTTAAATTCAAGTAGATTCTTTCTCACTTGTATTCCCCTAATATGACGAACAACATCATTACAATTTTATTAATTGGTGTCACAAACTCACCAAAGAGAGCTGCATCTTCAGAATAAAAATGGAAGTCCCCTGATGGCTCTTCAGAGCTGGAACACACAAAGCACAGCAAGTGTCTGAGCCCTGCATCTAGCCTTCTTCTGTTTATATGGGCTGGTGAGGAAGCCTTTAACTGCCTGATCTTGATGTAGATAGAGACAAATCTGGAGTACTGTAGATAATCATCTTGAGAACATTTAACTCTGATAATGACGACCAATTTGCAATGCATGTTTTTTTTTTTTTTTTTTTTGTAATATCTGTTCATCGGTTCTTCACATTTAATATAAAAGGTGGGCTAGAAGGGTGTTTTTTTTAGAGGTTCTTCCGTTTCATATATGTTCATCTTGGGCACTTAAACTCTGCACTCTCCCACATTCTTATGTTTCACCCATATACACATCAGCAGACTTCTGAATAACAAATTTGTATACAGCAGTGCACTGAGATGCGTTTTATATGGGTCAGCAGCTTTGACAGGATATGTTGATTGTGTTCTGAAAGGACTGGGTTTTTGCTGCAATAGCTGAGACAAAGTGACCCATATATATGTGAACTAATACAAATGCATGTGCATGCACATAAAAAAAAAACCCTAAGATGTCTAATCTAAGTGTGTCTAGCCTGCTTATTGAGATCTTAAAAGTTGCATTGGCTTAAACGTTTCTCAGCTGTTAATAATTATAAATAATGCAGTGAGACCCTTTTAATTTATTAATCTGTTAATGTTAAGATATAAATGTATAAAGTGTTCATAATATTTGAACTATTTTGTTAGCCGATGTGAAATATTAAGATCTTTTTTTTTTCATTTGTTCAGCAAAGATGCATTAAATTGGTCAAAAGTGTTTTATGTTACAATTTCTGTTTCAAATAAATGATGTTCTTTTATTAATCAAAGAATTCTGTGGGAAGAAAATGCATCACAGTTTCCAGAAAACATATTAAGCAACATTGATTACTGTTTTCAACACTGATTTTAAGAAACATTTCTTTAGCAGCGAATCAGCATTTGCTGAAGGATCACGTGAAGACTGCACTAATGGCTGCTGAAAATTCAGCTTTAATATTACAGGAATAAATTACATTTAAAAGAATATTCAAATAGAAAAAATAATAATTTTGGATTCTGATAATATTAGTTTTTAACTATTGTGTGTTGAAGTGAACGGGAAGTCATATTAATAGTAATACATGCTGTAAAAGTATATTGTTACTTCATGTTAATGATTTTGTTAACATTAATCCATACATCCCTGCTGTAAAGCGTTGGTGCTTATAAAGAGTTCTTGTTGAACGGGTTACATTTAGCAATTTCAGTGTTAAATTTGCCCGCAATATATCAACTGACACTTGTAGCCCTACACAGTGCTCTTATACTCCTCCACTAATTTCAATTTAGGTCACTGAAATGCTGACTCGTTTCTTGAAACAGTATGTTCCAGCAGCCAACACTAACACGGCCACAAGCTTACGATAACATCTCCTGAGTCATTCTTAGAAAATAACATTACAAGCAGGTGAGAAAAACAAAAATGGTATGTTTAATGTTGAATGGCTTGAGAACCAGTTACAAAAATCTAAATTCAGCCTTTTATTCACTCTCACGTCATTTCAAACCTGAAACCTCAGCTGTCTTTTTGGCCGTACTGTATAATGGAAGTCAGTGGGGTAGATCTTGATCATTAGTCTTTTGGTATATTAAAAGAACAGTGTGTGTATTGCATTCATAAGTATTTTTTTTATGTATAAGTATAGAGTAGAAAAATACAATGAAGTCAATGAGAAAACGTTTTTGTCAATTTTTTATTGACAGAGGCAGGACAATATTGGGAATTGAAGAAGAAGTTGAAACCTCCATCTCCTACTTAAGCACCACAGCTCAATGTGCGTGGAGTATTAGGCCACAACTCCAACAGAACAACTGTATTCTGAAGTATATAACTGGACATTATTGACACTTCTTTTTTTTTTTTCTTTTTTTTCAGCGATTTAATTATTTTAAACAATAATTCAGTATTTACAAGTTGTAAAACAAAAAATGTAAAATAATCTGCTGACACTGGTCCATACTATTCTTAAGAAAAATATAAAAGCCAACAGAAAAGGCTCATGTCTGAAGAATATTAACCAAATCTAAGAAAGCCAATAAACATTAAACATATGTTACATAGAGAAAAAGAACTAAAAATGTCTTGGCAAAAATCAAACTCCATTTTTTTTTAACATGCACTTAAGAAATTGAGTGAATGTGCATGCATGTACAAGAATATGAAAACAAACATAGCACACATACTGCAGATCTTCTGATATAGATCTACACTTGAACTCTCTCCAGAAAACACATTTATATAAGGAAGATGATGTCATCAGCCACCATAACCTGGTTGTCGTCCTGCATGCGGACGAGGGCAGCACGGACCTCAGTTTCTGTAAATGGTGATGGGCAGCTCTTGTTGATGCCCTCCATCAGAGCAATCATGCCAACTGACTGAGCATGAGAAGAGCGGAACACCTCCAGCAATGCGGTTTTAAACTCTTTCAACCTACAGCAAAAACACACACATGGTGCGTCAGACACACAGCAGCCGAAACAATCAGCTGTCCTGCAGGCCATGCAGTTTTGAGTGTTGAGAACTTAATCACAAACAATACTTCGAAAGGATCTGGCAGCCCTTTGAAAATGGCGAGTGTTAGAGATACAGAAAATCTCAGCAGCCGAATCCTAAATGCCTACCTGTCATCGGATAACTCTGAGTGACCGTTCTGATCAGGAATGTCCATCGCCTCCTCATCCTGCCTCGCAGGAGCTGGGGACTGAACTGAGAACAAAATAAATTATTCATATCATTTGAATGTGCATTTTATGTGCATTAAAAGATATTTAAAACAATCTGATTATAATATTTTCATTTTCTTATTAATTACATTCATTTTATTTATTTAAAAAGCATCTCTATTTTATTAATTTCTATGTTTAAAAAATATTTCAAAATGTTTTTTTTTTTTTATAATGACATGTTGTGTTTACTTAAAACATAATGTAGAATTAATTTAACCCATTCAGTGTAACAAATATAAAATGTTTGTTGCTGGTTTAGCTTACTTTGTGGTACTTCAGTCTCAGTATCAAAGTCATAGGGGTCATGTGACTCACTGCCCCGAGCTTGTCTGCACTCAGAAAGGCAAAAAGGAGAAAACACACTCAGAAAATTTCGCATTTCCATCACAAGAACAAATTAGATTTTAATTTATTTAAAAACAGAAAACAGTTATTTGAAACTGTAATAATATTTCTGATTATTGTTGTTTTTGCTGTGTTCCTTGCTGTGATCCACCATGATCGACTAAATTCAGCATTTGTGAGCTTTTTGACTTCTTTCAAGAATATAAAAACTTTTGAATGGCATGTGTGTCTTGGAAAATTCGTAATCAACAATTTTGCAAAGTTTTCGTGGAATAACACTAGACCTTTTTCTCAGTCTTCGAGGTGTGTCTCGTACTTCATCCTCCTCTTCATCCTCTGAGGCTGCGTCTTGCTCACCATTTCTAGAGCGCTTACGTTCCTTCTCCAAAACCTAAAGAATGAGGAATAAGGGATGGAGACATTCATTAAATTGACAGAAAATCAACCCAAGTTCAACAGAAGTACAACAAATTAAAAAGTAGGAATCTGTGAACTCCATCTATAAGGTACCTTTATCTTAAAAAAATAATCTAAAGGATAAAAGTCATAATTCAAATAAAATCTTTCTAATATCAAGAAAACAACTGTGACCAATGAGCTGCAATACAAACAAAATGAAAAAAATTTCAAGACCTTCTTGAAATAGGCAAACTGCACAAGCTCTACAGCAACTTCTGCGTCCACCAGCTCCACAACTTTGCTCATGCGAGCTTTGGCGTGAGCTGTAGACAGACGGATCAAAGTCTCCAGGGTCCTAGCAGTGACTGGTGACGTCTGAGGACAAAACACAGAACAGATTCATCAGATCAGTTACCTGACAGCATAAGAACTTTTACCAACTATTTACCAATACCTGACCAAAAAAACAACTCATAAGTTTGTTGAGCTTGTAAACACGGCTTCATTTACCCGTGCAATATCAGAGCCGAGCTGTTCCTGGCTGCGCAGACGTGAGTACTCCTCTGCAATGTGATTGGCTGCATCTTGAGTCAGAACAGGAGAAAGAGCCTTGGCAACATGGATGTACTTCCTCATGAACGCTTTGCTCACCACTCGGTCCCTAAAAAAAGATCACAAAAAAAAATGTAGGTGTATAATAATGGGTTCACATACAGCTAAGAATGTGAAAAACATTAGCATGCAGAGCTTTTTTTTAATGCATTATTAAACTACCTTTACACTACCTTTAAAGACGCATTAAATTTATAAAAAGTGACATTAATAATGTTACAAAGGATTTCTATAGCAAATCAATTATGTTCTTTGGAACTTTCTATTAATTAAATAATCCTAAATACAGTAGATCTCGGTTCCCAGAGAAATTTTAAGCATCACAACTGTTTTCAATTTTTATAATAATATGAAAAGTTTCCAGATCAACATACTAGAATGATTTCCGAAAGATCATGCCACACTGAATACTGGACTGATGACTGCTAAAAAATTCACAGGAATTAACTACATTTTAAAATTTACTACAATGGAAAAGTTACTTTAAATTGCAGTAATATATCATATTGCTGCTTTTGCTATATTCATGATCAAATAAATACAGCCTAGGTGAGCATAAGAGATTTTCAGAAACATTTTAAACATCTTACAAAGCCCAAATATTTAAACAGTAATATATTTTCTTGAAAAAGTAGAAAAGCAAAACATGGCATCCCTATTCAAATATGGGGCATGCCATGTTGCAATATCATAAACCCTCTGAGTAACCCACTGTGATTTGCATTAGAGAAGGAAATGACAGAGTGAGTCTTTACTTGATTTTTTTGCTGCCATGGAGGAGTGGATTGTGTTTCTCGTAGACTTGTAGCTCCTCTTCTTCCTCCTGCGTTACATCAGGGTCTTCAGTGGCAAGTGCATCAACTGTACCACCAAGAGCAAAAGCTGAAACACACAAACGCATGGGAGACCAATAAACACTACAGCAGAGACTATTTGCAACATGATCCACAGAATATAATTTTCAATGTTTAAAATACTTTCTCCTATTCCATTTTTAAGCAACTCTATTTGATGACCGTAACTGCACAGAAATGGCAAACCGAACACTAAATAAAAAGTATAAAATGTTTGTCTATCAGCTTGTACCTGCTCCGTCCTGCTCATGAGGATCTCTGTAGCGGTGCATGCGCAAGACGTGGTCGGAGATCTCACGGTCCTGCTCTGGGTCCATCTGATCCAGCATGATGAAGAGCAAGTCAAAACGAGACAGCAGGGAGTCCTGCAGACCGATGTTCTCCATGGGGGTCTTATACTGATCATACTGCAGACGACGAGAGAGAAACAGAGTTGCTATTCGCATCAACTATAATCCAGATCCTTGCTCGATCAAGTCTGATCGCCTGAACTAAACTGGATATTTATTAAGAATAACATTCTGAAACAATGCAAGCCGTCTTACTTAAGATCTTATGAACACTTACTCGGCCATAGACAGGGTTGGCAGCTGCCAGGACGCTGCAGCGGGCGTTCAGTCGGGCGTGGATGCCGGCCTTAGCGATGGTGACCCGTCCCTGTTCCATGACCTCATGGATAGCAGTGCGATCCATATCTGACATTTTGTCAAACTCGTCGATACAGACCACCCCTCGATCCCCCAAAACCATGGCGCCAGCCTCGAGACGTCGCTCACCTGAGAGACAGACACAACTTAATATTAAGAGAACAACCAAAACTCTGAAATAAGCAAAGCTGTTACTAATGAACCTATGGGTCATTGTCTTAATGGTGTGTGTGGAACACAGTACCTGTCTCTTGGTCAGTGGTGACGGCTGCGGTCAGACCCACACCTGACGAGCCTCGGCCTGTGGTGGGAATGGCACGAGGAGCAGTGTGCAGAACATACCGAAGCAGCTGAGACTTGGCCACTGAGGGGTCACCTGAGAAATAGAGATATACATTTAAACATCTTATCATCTTATGTGTTCATTTACTAAGTATTTTGTGTAAAATGATTTTATTTGAAGCTATCAAATAGAAAACAATACTGTCAAAAAAAATTTTTTTTTCTATAATATAAATCCATTCTGCAGATTTTCCCTCATAATAAGTGCATACATTTAGAAATGAACACTAGTTTTAATCGTTATCATTTTTAAAATCCAGTAAACTGATCAATTCTGCGCCATCTGCTGGGTCTGTAAAGAACAGCGCCCAGAGACATCATTAAAGCACTGAAAACAGGTGAAAAAAATATTTTGCCATTATTACATCACTATTACCATTTCTCTCACAGAATATGAATAGGGCTTCTATATTTTAGGAAAGGGTGTACTTGCAAGATGATTATCAAATTTCGGGCCTCAAACAGTTTGAAACACCTAGTTTAGATGTCTAGCACAGAAAACAATTTGTAAATATGAATCATTAACTTTTCCTTAAATGTCTCTCATTTCTTCTGTGCAAATCTAAGCAATTAAATACCTATGAGCAGCACATTGATGTCTCCTCTAATGCGTGAGCCGTTCTCCAAAACCTTCTCCACCCCTCCCAGAAGCATACATAGAATCGCCTTCTTTATGTACTCGTGACCATGAATGCTTGGGGCCAGGGAGCGAGCCAACGTATCAAACAAATTCTACAGGAGTAGAAACAAAAATATTAACCATTTTACATATTAACTATTAACCATATTAAGGGAACATAACTTTCCCAAACTCTTGTCTCCAAATTATTGATGCCTGAGGCATGTGTACAAATCTTTAGATCTATTACACAACAATTACGAGTCCAAATCTTAGACACATTTACACATCCATCCTCTTACCTTCGAGCGAGTTCTGCAGAAGCTTTTGATCTTGGACACATCATCTGCAGAGAAGAAGTGAGAGACTTCTTTGCTCATCTGTTTGACGTGGCAGGCGATCATAATGGTCCTGAATAAGCACACACGGGGAACAAAACACATCATAGCTTTAGCAAATCATATTATGAACATTTATATTTTAAATAGCAATTCTACAAATAAAACTGATTTTATAGTGATAAAATTCCAAAACAGCTTTACCTGAAGGTGCCCGAGGTGAACCCCCCCTTCTTGCCAGGCAGGCAGCGGTAGGTGCCGATCACCTGCGTACGGTCCCCTGGCTTTACAGCATCCACCAAGTCGTTGTCCAGGATGATGTCCACAGAGCGGGGCAGCTGACCGGCAGGGGCTTTCTCGGGCATTTCCTGCACTGTGATGGTCTGGTGGTCCTTATAGATGGACAGACCAAACTCAGTCTCAAGTGGATTGTTCTCCTCATCCTAAATGGATCAAATATAGAAAGTGAGAACATTTAAGAAACCATTATGAACAATCTAGACCAGGGATAATCAAACAGAGGTCCAGCAGGCTGCTACAGTACAGTTCAGCATTAAAAAAAAATTGTTAATCACCCTCACTATTTCTCTCACAGACTATAAGTGTGTATCTATAAATACATAAGTGAATATGAATTTTACAAATAAGGGTGGGGGGGGGAAGCATACGTATGGACGCATGATCAGGTACCCTCTGAATTAAAAGCTAGCGTATGGAAGCACTTTGGCTTAGAGCTCTGCATGGGATTGTTTTCTTAATCCCACTTCCGCAATTTTTGCGTCATATCAAATCACTTCCGTTTGTTTTATTTAAAAAAAATATTGCAAGTAAATTCATTGGCTCAGTGGTAGAGCATTGCGTTAGCAGCATAAATGGTTGTGGGTTCGATTCCCAGGGAACACGTTAGGTAAAAAATGTTAGCCTGAATGCACTGTAGGTCGCTTTGGATAGGTATCTGCTAAATGCATGAAAAAATTTCTGATCATAACAATTACTTTAAAAGTCACACAGTGAAAAAAAAAAGTCTCTAGAAAAAATATGCATCGATAATCATTGTATCATCGCATCAAAGCCCTCTGAATCGCAACTGAATCGAATCATGAGGTGCCTAGAGATTCCCACCCCTATTTAGAAAGTGGTTTCTCACAAGGTCATCATGAAATTTGGGGCATCCAAACATTTGAAAAACTCCTAATCCTAAATATCTATGTGCTATTCCAATAATCTAAGCGTTCAGGTGGGACAAATACAGTACCTTGGTGGGATAAATGGCACTTGAAGGAAAAGCATCCAAAGAGGTCATATCAGTGTATTTGCGCTCCATGGTCTTCTTAGTGGCTGGGCAGTAGTGCACACTGCGTACTACTTTGGGACGCACCAAAGAGCCTGTAAACACAAGGAGAACATTTTATAGATTAACCATCAATGCAACATATGAACTCATTACGTGCATCAGAATCAGAAGGAGCTTCATTACCAAAAGGTAAATAAATAACCTTTATAAATACATTAATAAAGTTTGGACCTACATTTGGTGACGATGCCCTCCAAACACACCACGCTACCCAGCAGGCGAGAGGTCAAGGTTCGTGGGGAGACGTGTTTGCTGCCGAAGCTGCCCTCCAGACCGATGAAGAACTCTTCGTGTTGCTTGGCATAAGTAGCATCTATTGAAGCCACCAGATCTTTCAGGGCACGCTGGAACGCCAGGAGCTCTTCAAAAGCATTATTCAGCAGCCTGAGGACCAGAGACCAGAGTTTAGTTCAATGAAAACATGTCATAATCTTAAAACTATAATTTCAGATAATCTCAGAACAACATACTATTTGAAATGCATATATATAAATCATTATGCATGACATACTAATACATTTATGTGCGTATATACACATACACAGTTAAGTACTTTAATATAATTGAAGTATGGATTGTACATAAACTGTTCTGTAAAGTAGAAGTAGAAGAACCATTTAAAAAGCTGAACATACTTGGCTGCTCGCTTTTCGTTGCGGCGGCGGAGGTCGTTGAGGTTCACAATGAGTCTGGATTTGTTTTCGCTGATCATCTCTCGCACTTTACTCTGATAAATGCCCTGGTCTTGCTGGAAAAAAGGTAGAAACGCAGGAAAACATTTGTTAACAAACAAAAACGTTTTAAAGTAACGTAATTTAAATCATGCTTTATAAGAGTGGGCCTTTGTCCCTGTAAGGAACATTCACTTCTGTAGTTTAACAGTTAATAAATATATAATAGATGTGTTATATTTACATCATCATCAAGAAAATCCAGGTAATCCCTCTGCGCCTCCCTCATTTCCTGATCGTCCAGAACCTCACCAGCCATTTTTCTGTATAGCTTTTAAAAGTGTTGAGAAATGCTCAGTGCAGAACACCTCGTGTCGATCTCAGCTCTGTTGTGGGTCTTTTCGCGCCAACAGGCTTCTGTCGCTGTGGAATCCGAGTGCTGATTGGTCAACACACCGGTGACTCATCTACATATTCTGTCTCTTGGGTTGCTGCGTCCAATCAAATCCGCAGAATGAAGATTCGCACGGCCCGCCTGAGTGTTTCGCGCGAAAATTGTGGCAGAGCTGCGCATGCGCTCACAACAAAACATGAGCATTACGGAGGATCAGTTGTGAAGAAAATGGTCGTTGCCGACAACAAACGTGTCAGTGCACTTTAAAGTTAATGCCAGTATGTCATGTTTGACTGGGGGACATCAGTTCTGTTTAAAGCTAGTTTTAATTGTTCGATGACTACAAGTTGTATGGTTGCCATCATAAAAAGCAGCATAATAATAAATAGTAGTTTTCCTACTCTCAAAGCAGATGTTAAGCAGAACGACATTTTCAATCACCACTCACTTTCACTGTATAGAAAAGATGCAATGACATAAATGGTGATTTAAGTTGTGGTTTTACTAAATAACATTTCCTCTCCTTTAAATCTATAGTAGGCCTACCGCAAGGGTCCCTATATTTTTTTTCTGATCGCTGGGAATAACTGATACGAATAGTACAGCAATTTTCCAAAATGCTTGTAATTGTGTACATTTCCAGAACATGTGCAATATTTCTTCGGATCTGAGAAAATATAATGTAAATAGAGACATATTAAGAGAGGTAAACATTTCTTATCTATCATACATGCTTTAATAGCCTACCATCTAGCGGCGAATATCTGTACCGTAGCCTAATGTGTGGTTTATTTTTTATTTTTGAATCATATAACCTGCTGGACAATTTCAGACATCGAAGTACTGTTTTCTGGATTTTATCAAAATCATGTAAGCCCACTATACAATATTAGGGTTTGAAGTTATATCATTTTTTTTCGTTCAGACATTTGCTCTTTCGAAGAATGAACTGAGTGATGTCTTGTGAACTGAACTCAGTGAGTCATTTCAGTGAATTGTAACCACGCCCACATTCACAAGAAGCCACCGGGCGACACAACAGGTCTCTGTGGAGACTTTGACAGGCACACCGTAGTTGCCAAGGTTAAAATGCAAAAAGTCTGAGGATCAGATTTAATGTTTGGATCGATATGAAACCTCTTATATGTTAAAAAAAAAGAGGAATGAAGAGAGGCTTTCAACCGGTCCTGCACAGGTGAGGAGCTGCTAATTTATATAACGTTATGTATATAAAAAAACATAACTAGGCTATTTACACCCTTTTACTTAAAAGTAAGAATGAAGGATTTTCTGATTTTTCCACTCATAGATAGTTCCCAGCGTTTTGAAAGTATGTTTTCTGTTATATAAAAAGTCACATATTCTTTCTTTCTTACTAAGAGTGACACTATATATATATATATATATATATATATATATATATATATATATATATATATATATATATATACACACACACACACACACACACACACACACACACACATACATAGCCTATATACAACTAATATGTCTCAAAACGTAGTGAGATCCCTATCTAGACAGCATTTCACAGACAGTGTTTTAGAAAATAGAAATGCTGGTTTGGAGCAGGAGCACAGAGGACAATGTGAGTATACAATGATCAGTTGAACCAGGACAGTTATTAACTTATAAAGCTTAAAATGTTTAGTTCAGCAAGAATTGGCTCTTTGTCTGGCAGAGGTATGAATCATGGCTTGCTGATTTGTCTATATCATTTATCCCTGTGCTGTTTTCTGCTTGTCGTTGCAGCAGAACATTGACATTGATCCAGAGTTTCACCATGTCAAGTGGAGTTTTGGGCCGCCTGGGTTCGCTGACTTTGAGTGTACAGCAGCTGAGTCAACTACCACACTTGTCAAACTGGTTGCCCCGTCTACCTTCACCTCAAGCCACCGTACTTGCCTCTGATGTGCCAAGCCTGTTTCGTGAACCCTATATCTTGTCAGGCTACCGTCCGGTGCATCAGGAATGGTGGAGCTACTTTTGTAGCCTCTTTCAATGCCACAATGAGTTGCTCAATACATGGACACACCTGCTGGCAATCCCTGTCATTCTACTCCAATTTCTTTATTTGCAGGGACATGGGGGCTGACGCTCAACATGGCGTCTTTGCCTCTGTTTTTGTATGTGTTGTCATCACTTATCTACTTCAGTTTCAGCGTGGCCGCCCATCTGCTGCAGTCACACTCTGAACTAGCTCATTATTCCTTCTTCTTTGTAGACTACGTTGGTGTAGCTGTTTACCAATATGGCTGCTCACTAGGCCACTATTTTTACTGTTCGGAGCCAGCGTGGAGGAACAGCCTAGTGGGTGTTTTGTTTCTGCCTGGTGCCGCAGTCCTGGCCTGGTTATCCTGCACCAGCTGCTGCTATGCCAAATTACGTTACCACCGTCCGTACCCTCTCTGCCGGAAGATCTGCCAGATCATTCCCACCAGCCTGGCATACATGCTTGACATTAGCCCAGTAGCACACCGCCTGGTCACCAGATCTTGGGATGAGCCGGTGTTGGTGTTTCATGCTCTGCAAGTGGTGTTTTTCATGTTAGCAGCTCTGTTTTTCTCTTTTCCTGTTCCTGAGCGCTTCTTTCCAGGGAGATGTGACATTGTGGGCCACGGACATCAGATCTTCCATATCTTCTTGGCCATGTGTACTATGTGCCAGCTGGAAGCAATGTTTAGAGACTTTCTGGTGCATCGGCAGTCTGTTGTATATGTACATGGAGAACCCTTCATCTTATTAGCTGGAGGATCATTCTTCTTGTTGGTGTTGTGCAGTGTTCTGACTGCAGTTCTTATGAGAGGAGTTCTGCAAAGGCAACTAAAGAAAAAAGTCTGAAAAACAAGTTTAAAATGATTTTACAAAGCAGATTTGCTTAGTTATATACTGTAGTACTAAGAGGTATTTATTAATATAAGTTTTAAAATTAAAATAATGTTTTTTTAGTGCATTTATTAGGAGAATTGTGATGGGATGTCTTTTCTTTGTTTCTTACTTTTTATTTTAAAAGTCCCACAATCACATTTTGAAATCCCAGATATCAGTCTCAGGGAGGCAGTTTATATTTTAATGATCAAACACTTGTACAAATCAATCCCAAATACTAAGTGGGTTTTTCCCACAAATTAATTCACTGCTGCTTAGGATAATCTACCATTTAGCCGACATTGACATTCCTCTGAGATCAAGTATGACTGTTTAGATGAAAATTTCTAGGACATGAGTTTTTCGAAAAGCAAAAACATTCAAATGAAGAAATGAAGCTGGATTTGGCTCGAATTAGAATCAGGGAGAGTTTGAGGGGTAAGGGATAAGGGAAGGGGGAAAAAAGAGGCTACATTTATTTTGCACTCAGCGTTGTCAGGCAGCTGTGTTGTGGTGGAGGAACGGATCAACTCTTGCTTGCTTCTTGTGTATCTTATAGAACATTATCTATTTTATATGTACTCTCTTCATACAATCGAAATGCAATCTACAAGCCTGAACAAAAATTTCCCTGCTCAAATACTTTGTTGCCATGGTGTGCTGTTATATACTATGGGGTCCAACAGTCTAGGAGCACATTGAAAATCTGGTAGTCAAAATCTGATTTCAAAATATAGAGAAAGATAAAGTCTTAGGATTTTAAAAATGTAAAAGAACAAATCACTGGGAAGAGAACATGTAACACTGATAACAAATGTATTTAATAATAACATATTTACAACACTGATAACATATTTATTTAATAACATATCATTTCAACCTGATTACATTAAAATGAGGGCTGGCACTAATGATTATTTTTGGTAATAGAGTCCATCAGTCCATTAATCTGACGATTAATCAAGTAAAGTTTTTTTTCCCCTTTTTTCTGTGGTTATAAAAATAGATTCAATCAAATAATAGCCTTTAAAAATATGAAGCATATTAATTAATAATAATTAAATAATAAGTTAAAATAAAGCATCAAAAGCACGATTTCCTATGGTTTTATTGAACAAAACTGGTCAAATGCATTATAAACATTTATGTTATGTTAAAGGTGCTGTATGTAGGATTGATACCGAGTGGTTGCACTAGGTATTGCAGTCCAAATTCAAAATTTTGGAGAGGGTTTTTTTCACCCTGCCCCTCCTCCTCAGATTTGGTGATTTTTGATTTTAGTTAAGCAAGTTGAGTGAGACTTATTATTTGTTTGTAAAAAAAGAAGTTTATTTCGAATGTCACTTTCAGTGCATCAGAACAGTAGTTTTGTGCATAGATCAGCAACTATTGAAATACAGTTTATCATACATCCTTTGTCCATTAGGAGGCAGCAGTGTTCCATTCATGAACTGAAACTTTTGTTTTGTTTTAATTAACACATTGTTTGTTTAAATGAAGATATAATTCAAAACAGAACTAACCATATTTATAAATCAATTTAAGAATTGAGGAATTATACTTTATTATTAAAAAATAAACAACTATGTTAACTGAATGAGTATGCAAGTGAAGTGGTTTGTTTTAAGGGATGTATGGATTAGACACTGTAGTGACAGGAATCCAGAATAAGGAAGTATGACTCTGTCGAGTCCCTGTTGGATCTGTTGCTGCCAGCAAAGTCAAGATGATGATGGGTGATCTAGGATCGTGTAACTGAGGTCAACGGTAAGGGGACATTCTCTTTCATACTTTTTGGCAGACTGATAGAAGAAGGCCGTTTATGGATATTAGTTTATGAAAAATCTCACACATGCAGATGATGTACAATATCAGAGCATGAATATTCCTTTGAAAGATTTATATGCTTAAGGTACATTATTAACTGCTTTTGGTTTTACCTATTAATATTTTAATATTTCAACTTTTTTGGCGTTATTTTTCGACAGCTACTTTTAAAATAGTACTATGCTTAACATTGCAGCAACACCAGTCTGTGTTAATGTGAAAGAAGGTGTGACTTGTACAAGTACTCACCTGTGTAGTCATCGTGTTTGTGAGAACCGTAATAACTGCTTGCATTGCATTCGCTTTCATCTCATTGGGAATATCAGCTGTTCCAGATTATTGATTTTACTTTCCTTCGGTTCTTCCAGTTCAGTCATTACAGAAACTGTATGAAGAGCGATGGCTTCTGTTGAGGAGGGTCTGGTCACTTGGTTATCAGGTTGTTCTTCCTCCCTTCAGATTAGCATTGTGTCAGCACTGTTCATCATCATTTATGTCACAGTCTACAACCTTTGTACAAGCTGTTTCAGGTAAGTCTTCAATTTTCTCTCTTTTTTTTCATATATATTTATATGCATATTTAGGAGTTTGGTAATTTCACATCTGATTCTAAACACACCCAGGAGAAGGGAGTGATTGTAACAGAATGCTGTGAGTAAATGGGTGGAATGTGCAATGACAGGTTCAGAAGCACAAGTCACCAAGTCACGCAACAAGAATAACATTAATGTTTGTGTTATTGTGAGAAAAGTAAAGACCTGTTTGTCAACTCCAGTAACTTTGTGTTTATGTAAACCACAGAGATGGATTGATAACATCATGTTTGCATGCAGACACCATGCAAAAAAATACCAGAAAAATAAAAAGGATGCGAGGTGGATGCTACTGTATATCTGTCACATTTGAAATAGTGACTTTTCTTTCTTTGTGTCTCCAGTATGTCTGACAGTGTTTCACCCAGGCATTTGCACAGACGAGAGAAAACTAATATTCCATCGGCATCTCGACAAGATGTAAGAGACTTATTTTCAGAATACAATGTATAAATTAGTATTGCTCTTTGTTGTTGCTTCAGTGGATTATTGTTCAGTGTTGAAGTATACTGTAAAAACTGCCAAGGTTGGTTAAAAAATGTGCTTCACTTGACTGCATCTACATTTTTTGATTTTATTCAAGGAATGACTAACTCCCAAAATTAAAAATTTGTTGAAATTTTAATAGGTGAGTTTGTTTCTTCATCAGAACAGATTTGGAGAAATTTGGCATTAAATCACTTGCTCACCAGTGGATCCTCTGCAGTGAATGGATGCCATCATAATAAGAGTTAGGTGGCAGCTGTGGCCTAATGGTTAGAGAGTTGGACCTGTAAGCCGAATGTTACAGGTTCAAGTCTGCGAGTCTTCGAGTCTATAGGTCTTATATAGGCAAGTCTTCGAGAATCTATAGCTGCCCACTGCTCTGGGTGTGTGTTCACTTCTCACTGTTGTGTGTGTGCACTTGGATGGGTTAAATGCAGAGCACCAATTCCGAGTATGGGTTACCATACTTGGCAAATGTCACGACTTTATTTTTCCACTTTCAAACAGCAAATAAAAACATCACAATAATTCACACGACTCAATTATGCAATTAGTTATCAATTAATTAAAGTGTTTTAACTTTAAACTATCGCTTCTGGCGATAGCAGTTCATAATCTGTAATGATGCTTCCACCTGTGACTGTGAACTGTTTTGGACTGTTTTTGGTTGGAAATGATGCTTGATCTGTCCATAATGCATATATCTCTCCTGATTCAGACGAGATGACTGTTTCTTTGGAGTAAGCAATATTATGTTTAGAGGACTTGTATTCTAGCCAGATAATTTGAAGTTAAAAATGTCTTAGTGATGGATTTGTGTATAACAAACACAGATTTTATTGATTACTTACATTACTTGCTGCTTGTGGAATATTTTCATGTTTTTATCAACTGTTTGAATGCTTATTCTGACGGCACCCATTCACTGCATTCATTGGTGAACTGCTCGTTCTATTGATGAGCAAGAAATGTTTTTCTTTGAGATAATTCTACAAATCTGTTCTGATGACGACATAAACTCATCTACATCTTGGATGGCCTAAAGGTGAGTACATTTTCAGCAAATTGTCATTTTTGGGTGAACTATATGTTTAATATGACCAATCAACCCTGACTTCATTAGGTTACAGTAACAATAATCATTTTATGATTTAGATTGTGCAGAAATAATTCTTTATGAGACACAATGCACTATTTGCAATACACTATTGAACCATATCCATCCTATTATGGTTAATTTAAATCATTTAGTGATAATTTCCAGTGAATTAGCAAGAGAGGATAAGTCATTTCCACATAATTATTGGATTTATCTTCTAAAGGAAATTACACTTTAATGGAAAGCAGAAAGAGAAAGATAATAATGCTTTGGTTTTTTAATAGGACCGGCATAGAAGTCATAGTATGTGACATACAAAAACACTAATAAATAAATTAATATTCTCACAAACTAATGTCCTTATTACAGAAACTACCTGAGCCCCAGAGTGTTGAATATATGCCAGATGCCAAGGATCTAACTGATCATATATACTCACTGGTGGAGAATGAACTGAATGAGGAAAATCCTTATGAGTGCATTAGTGAGCCTCCGTTGCAGCCTCCACCTGACAAAGCTGACGGGGAGAACGAGAGCCCTTCCCAAGCAATGACAAAGCCTGATGATAATCACTCTGTCTCAGCCCTCAACAAACCAGTAAACAAGCAGGCAGTGGAGCAGCCTGATGCTTTACCTCAACATTTAACTGACTCAGAACCAACTGCTGTCTATGCTGAAGTGAACTGGAAAACCAAAAGTCAGAAGAGCTCAACACCTCTGCATGAGACTGATACTGTGGTTGATATGAGTGATATTGCTAAGGAGACTGTCCCTCCCATTCCTGACAAACATTTCTAGTATGACGAAAGGGCAACGTTTTCATTTTCAATGCACTATTAGTATTTATTCATATTTTGCAAGCCTTTAATAAAACATGCAACACATATTAACATGTTGTTAACAATAAATATTTTTGTATTTATTGCTATTTATCATGTGAACTAATAAATGTATCCATTCTTATATTGCCACAACTTAATATAAAGCTATAAAGGACGCCAACCATGTCTGGGTTATTTTAGGTCAGAGTGAGTCACATGACATAGTGCCTCGAGCCAATACCCAGACTGGATTCAGAGACTGAAACGGTGACCCAACATGCTTGTACTCTCCAGACCTAAAATCCCCTTTGGAGAATGAAGTCCATCGGGCACGGCCGCAGACAGAAGAAAGTTTATTTATATTCCCCAGACATCATGACATGATGAACACTTTCTTCCAAATGTCTGTTTGCAAATACACAATACTGAATATTTAGGAAACAGACCAAATGATGTAGGTGAAAAGTGACATGGACGGCTTTGGAAACTGCGGAATGCTGTCTAAACTGGAAAATTAATTTAGAATGACTTAAAATAATACTGCATACAAATAATAATGCATTAATGCTACAGTGCTATCATCTATATGCAGTGGGTGTAAAAAAAGAATCAGTCCCCTTAAAAATAATTACATTTTGATGCTTTGCAACCTAAAATGAAGACAGGTACAGTTTAGTATCATCCAAGTGAAAGATATAACACCAACATGTCAGAAAAAACGAAACAAAAACATTACCACTCAGTTGGAAAAAGGATCATGCCCTTGTGTCAGTATTTTGTTGAATTATCTTTTGCTTTAATTACAGCCTTTAGTCTGTTGGGGAATGTCTCCGTCTCTACTAACTTTGATCATTAAGACTTTGCCCTCTCTTCTTTGCAGAACTGCTCAAGTTAAATTTAATTTGATGGTGACTGTTTGTGGACTACAGTCTTCAAGTCATGTCATAGATTTTCAAAGGGGTTTAAGTCTGGGCTCTGACAAGGCCATGCAAGGACATTCACCTTTTTCTCCTTAAACCACTATGTGCTCAGGTTTGCTGTGTATTTTGGGTCATTGTCATGCTGGAAGGTAAACCTTCATCCCATTGACAACTTTCTGGTAGAGGGCAGCAGATTTTCCTCAAGAATTTGACAGTATTTTGCCACATCCATTTTCCTTCTATCCTGACAAGAGCTCCAGTCCTTGCTGCAGAGAAACACCCCCATAACAGCATATTACCACCTCCATGCTTTACTGTAGAAGTGGTGTTATGTGAATGGCGAGCTGTATGGATTTCTGCCAGACATATAGTTTGATGTTGAGGCCAAATAATAAAATTTTAGTCACTCAGTCGTGTGGCCTTTCTTGAGTGTTTTTTTTTTTCTTGCAAACCTCCCAGATACATTTGAGAAGAGTTTGTGATATTGTTGTCACATGCACACCATGACCACTCTTTGTCATAAATTCCTGCAAGTGCCTCAGAGTTGCTATAGGCCTCTTGGTATTCTCTCTGTACAGTTTTCTCCTGGCTCTTTCATCCAGTTTGGAGTGACGTCCTGATCTAGGGTCTGTGTTGTGCCAAATAAGCTTCCACTTCATAATAATGACTTCATTGTGCTTCTAGGCATTGATAAAGCCTTGGGTTTTGTTTTGTATCCATCTCCTGACTTGTGCCTGTCCACAACTTTTCCCGGAAATCTTTTGACAGTGCCTTACCACCCATAGTTGATTGTTTGCTTCAGTTGCACTACCAATGACTTAAACCTTCCAGGAAAGTTATTTTCATGCTGAGCTAATCGAAATGACCACAGCTGAGTATACAAGTTAGTTTTAGGAGGGGGTGATGTTTTTTCAAAAGGATGATTCAGTGATTCTGTTTTAATTTTTTTATAAAAATAAAATCTGACATGTTGGTGCAATATCTTTCACTTGAGTGTTATAGTAAATACATCTGGATAAAAACAAAAACATTTCAGGCTGCAAAGCAACAAAATGTGGTTATGTTAAAGGGTGATTATTTTCTATAACCACTGTATGTCTGTCTGCATGTCTGTCTACACACACACACTCACACACATATTAATAAATATTGAAAATATTATTATTGTGGAATACATTTGATAATGTATATTACATTGAAAATAAAAGCAATATTTATTTAAACTTATTTGACCAATAATACAACATTTTTTTATGTTTACATTTTTAAGTTAAAAAACAAATCGGATGCAACAGATCAATATTACAGGCGAAGCAGGTTTTAGTAATAATAATCCTTTTTTATCTCATTATCTTATTTTATTATATCATGATAATAAAGTACCACACTATTCATTTATAACCAATCACAGGGCTTCATTCCCCACAATCTAGACATCAATGGCGGTTCTTTGAATACACCCAGCATCCTAGTTTTCCTCATCTAGTTTGTATTTTGTGATCAACAAACAAGGGCTGCACAATAAATCCCATGGGGTTGTCAAAGCGCATCATGTCAGTAAAGCCAGTTCTGTGATTAACAGTACTGGTAAATCTCCATGTGGTTTAGATGGAAATTATTCATATGCATTTAATACACAGAGCCAGAGATCACTGACAACAAGCTACGCAATATCGCGTTCATTAGATAAATGCACTTTTGGAGGTTTAATGTAAGAGAAAATGTAATTTGGGAATTTCTGTGGTCTAACATGATGTTGTTCATGTTCTTGTTCATGATGAAATTTTATTTTATTGCTGTAATTAATTTATAGCATTAACAAGATGACCCACTGAATTCATTTTGTGATGACTGATGAATGTATTTTTAGTCCAGTGCCTGAATATAATATTATTATTGATCCAGTTCAGAGGCTGTCATATGTGGATCAACTTACTATGTTGTGTACTTTCCATCACTATCGGCATGAAAAATAACTTTCATATTGATTCAATGATTTGCATTTTGAGAGAAAAAAATATGAATTTATTTCATTTTGGGGAAAAATTATAAAATTTTATAATAAATCTTGTTTATTTTATTATAACCTAAAGATACTATTTGACCATTTGTGACTCCGCACAGTGCAAAATATTGAAGCTATATAAAGAAGACTGTGAGATCCTGCAGTAAGCAAATGTCATCGGCATAACGGAGTGACAGAGGGCACGTAAACTGCGCTAGCGCGACGCACAGAACCCCCCACCCACTGACTTACTGACGACAGAGAAGCGCTGGTGAGCAACAGACAGCGGCATATCTCCCTACAAAAACATTCAAGGTAAAATCATTAAACACGCCGGTCTTTTAGTGACGGAATGTCAAATATCGAAGGTATTTAATTTATTGCATTTAACAGACTTTTCCTACTATAATCATGTTGACGTTGTTTATGTGAACTCCTCTGATTTTAATCCTACCGATTAACTCTTTTAGTGTGGCTATTGAATGCATGCAGTTTAAAATGTTTTTATATGTGCATTTTCAAGAGTAATGTTCACAAACATGATTTATTGCATTGCAACTGTCTGTTGTTTTGCCTTATTGGATTGTGTACGTTAACTGAGGTTGAGCAGAAACTCGTGTACGCACACGTTGTTGGGCGAAGGTGTGTCCGTCGGGGAACCGAGTCAGCCAATCGGAGCACAGCTTCCGCCCACAGTGGGAAGGATGTTTTTAGCTGGATGCGACCGCCCATTATGAGAGTCCCAGCTAAAGTATGGATCTGGATTAAACAAATGGCACATCATAATTCAGCTGTTTCAAATATTCAAACTAAAATAGCATTTCCGGAAGAAAATGCAAAATGTTCGCATTTTAGGCAAGCCTGTAGGCTTTGGCTTGGTGTGAATGATAGCCTGTCATTAAAGCATCTTATTTTCTGTCAGGTGTGTGATCAAGTCGAGAATCAACAAATACGTGTAAAGGCGGATATGAGCTGCCAAATACGTTCAATAATACAAAAAGTCGCAATACAAATTGATGGTATTTTGTCAAAATAGATGAAAATGCAATAGAGACTTCGAATTTGTGGTTTGTAAGGAGCCGGTTGAGTTAATGATTAATTGAATAAGACTCGCCTACAGTGTATCCAACAGTACACAGAGAAAAAGGAGCAATGAACGAATCAGTGAATGGATTCTAAACACTCACTAAATGGAATCCTTGTTCCGTTGCTGGATTTGGATCTCCCAATGATTTCACTTCCTGAATCCGGAGTTGCAGTATCTGAGAGGCTCTCAGTCAGGGGGTGTGTTGCCCTAAAAAAAAGTAAAGGTACAGATCCGACTGGCGCTGCCTATCTCTATGCAAAAATCTATCGCGTGTGTTCGATAAAGGTATTTTTTGTTATTGTTGTCGTTTTCATGTAAGTCCCGCAATATTAGTAATTTATTTACCCTAAAAGTCTCGTATAAGTGTTTTAGTTTTTAATAGAGGGTGTTGCTTGTAAATGTAATTAATTATTTATTATTTTTGCACGTTTTCATGGCCTCGTGGCGCAATCGCTGAGCTTGTGAGTTGTTATAAGACTGCTTGCCGTTTAGATTAAAACACGTACTGTGTTTTAACATGCTTTTCCCTGCTTGGTAGCTTTTTCACGGAGAGCCAACGCCGACTGTTTATCTGAGAGAGGCAGCAGGCAGCGGTGGGATCCAGAGCAGGTCTGGACACGATATCGATGGACACAGAAGGGCAGAACGGGCTGGTATGTATCACAATAAAGGTTATACAGCCCCTGTAACTTATTCATGGAAGATGGAAAGTGTGGATAGTCTGTTTGTATGTGATTGATTGTTTCCAATCCTGCAGGTCTACATGCAGTGTTGTGGGCAGGGAGAAGGGCCCGGGGTGTGTGTGCAGAGGAAGCTGAAAGCAGGAGCTGGGACAGAGTGGTCAGCTGAGGGACACACACAGCAAACAAACCTTTTATCCTTGCCACAGCCTGCTGGTGTGGACTTACCTTACAGGTTAACCTACAGATCCATTTCATCCATTTAGTTTGTTTTCTTCTAAATATAATACAAGCCCTTTTTCACTTTACTTTACAAGTCTGTTAGAGCAGAATTAGTCCACTGATATTGTGGGATACGAGGTGAAATGTTATTGTGGACTTTATGTTTTCTTAGATGTATAATGCAGTTTAATGTAGACTTGTGAACAGTTTTTACTCTCTATCTTATTTTAGAAGTCCTGAGTCGGTGGAGATGGATGAGATCATGGCTGCTATGGTGCTCACCAGTCTGTCCTGCAGCAGTCCAGTGGTCCAAAGCCCCCCACAGAGAGACCTCCTACCAGGTGAACTGGTTTGTTTTGCAAACCACACCTTGCCAAACATTGAACAATTTGTAGTGTATGGTAGACAACTACCATTTTTTTTATCTAGTGAATTTTGGTTTATTTTTTTGCTCTTTCAGAAGTTTTTATTAATTACAATTTTTAATTTCTATACTTATATATTTTTAATGATCTAGTATAACATAACCCAACAATTAATTTAGCAATTTTGTGATTTTGTCAATCTTTAAATGTTTGTATGTTTTATTATTTTGCTTTTTAATTATGCACCCATTTAATTATGTAATTCTTTAATTAATTATATTATATATTTTATGAAACCGAATAAAACACAACCCAAGGAATGAAGGAATGAATTAAGCAATTCATAATTTAATTAATTTCTTTCAAATATTTTTGAAAACTAGTAATTTCACTTTAAATTTACACTCATTTAATTGAATAATATTTAATTTATTTAATTATGTGGTATTGTCACTCAAATATTTATTTTAACTATTAATTTCACTTTTTAATCTAACATGTAATTATAAGATTATTATGTTTTTTATTCAACAGTAAAACACACATCCCAACAATTAAATTAGCAATTGTATGGTTATGTGAAATTCACACTCTCCTTTTTTGTCTGTGATTATAGGGGACATGGAGTGCTGTGGAGGTGAGTTGTCTGACAGTGGCAGCAGTGGTTACTGGAGCTGGGACCATGGCAGTGTCAGCCCAGCCCCTTCTCCATCGGTCACTGAGATGGACAGGAGCCTGGGCCAACTGACAGATGAAGGACTGCACATGGAGCTGGACGAAGCTTCATGTGAGGAACCGAAAGCCAGGAGGTGCAAGGTGAGAATGAGAAGCCTGTCAGACTGCTGGACCTGAGGGTGAATAAACAGTGTTTTAAGCTGATGCTTTAAAAATGCCTGTGAGTCACTCTTTGTTTTTCTTTCTCATTTACAGAGCTTGAGCAGGGGAGCGTACAGGTGTCTGTGGCCTGGCTGTGGCAAAGTGCTGACATCCCGGGTTGGAATGAAACGGCACATTCGCATTCTTCACCTGGGGTGAGTGTGTCCTCACACACACCAAACTCTTGGAACAATTCAGATGGCACAGGAAAGTTATGAAGCAGCTTTAAGCAATGCCAGTGTTTATTATGTTTAAAAAACATATATTTTTTCCCTTTATTGTGTTTCTCTTAAACAGTGGGGGCTCAGAGCAGTCGCATAGGGAGGAAGACTTCTACTACACAGAGGTCTCCTCTGAAGATGAGGAGACTGCACCTCCATCTCCTGCTCCATCCTTTTCCAGTGGGGCCTGGACCTCCTGCAGTTCCACACAAAGCCAAACCACCCCAGGACACCAAGATGCTCCAGTCCAGTCAAGCCCACTCAGCCAATCAGCTCCAAGCAGCGTGTGGCAGATTCACACTGAACATCTCTATCAGGTGCTGAGATGATGATTAATGATGCAAATAATGATAATCTGAAATTAAAGGTACAGTTCACCCAAAAAATAATATTCTGTCATATGGCGCTGTTTCCACTGCAGTTTAGAGTGGGTGGGATTATCCACGTCGTTATTATTATAATCTAGCCATTTTGTTGCGTTTGTGTCACAAGTTAAGTGACGCAGATAGTGTTGATTCTCTCCTGCAAAATCCGTGATCAGCAGAGTTTACATGTCAGGTTTTGGTAACGGTAAGGTTCACTTGGAACCTCAACCGAAGTGGTACAAAAAAACCTACCAGGTAGTGTTCAAAAGCACCAATAGTTTACACACCTTCATGTCGTTTCAAACCCATAAGACTGTTAAATCATTGAGAAACATTATTTTTCATGAAACTTAAGAGGCTACTGTCCCTCCATTGAAAGTCCAGGTAACCAAAACTTAGAAGATCCAAAAAGGTAATAACGGTATTCTAAAAACCAATACAAAAAACTATTTTCCCATCACTATGTTGTTTTCTTCAGGCCTGCACGCCCGTTCAGGTGATGGTCTCTCCAGGCTCTCCCACATTTTGTAGCTGGTCCCCTTCTAGTGATGTCCAGCAGAAACCTCAGGTTGGTCCATCTCTCCAAAAGCACTTCACAACATAGGTGTAGCATTTTAAAAGACTTTATCCCATCTGTCCTTTTATTACTATGTTGATCTGTAGATTTCAGCCTCTCGCAACCGGTCGGTGAGTGTCGGAGAGCAGTGGCTACAGAGGAACAGCACCCCCACCAGATCACAGACCATGAGCGCATCTCCCTCCAGAGGGCACTGTTCATTCAGGTATTTGGCCATGCTTAGTTAAATTATATCTTAAGCAAAGATAAATTAATATTAATGGGATTTTTGAAGTCACAAATATTAACATGACCGATCGATCACTCAGTCACGAGTGCATTACGTTACTAATACGTAACTAATTTTTAAAAGTGACTAATTTGAATATTTTAAATGTATATTTATTCTTTTTGTGTCCTTAGGAAGGGTCGAGGTGAGGCCAAAAAGTGCCGAAAAGTGTATGGCGTGGAGCGTAGGGACCAATGGTGCACCGCCTGCCGCTGGAAGAAAGCCTGTCAGCGGTTCCCAGACTAATAAAAGACTATAGGAGACAAGGAAGAATCTCCATTTTCTTTCTTTCCTCCAACTATTCCTTGCACTGTAGAGGACCCGTCTTTTCACTTTTCTACCTTTTTTTTGTTTTGCTTTCCTACTAAAGTTAAAAGTGTTTTGTTATATTTCCGCACAAAGTGAACGCTGGTACTAGCTGTCGAGACTGTGGAGTAGTAGGATCCCAAAATCAGTTTAGTCTCGTGAGACTAAAGTGTAATCCTGTATCTGATCAAGGTGTTTTTCAACCCCAGTTCTGCACTTCATCCATACCTGAGATATTTAAGTGATTGTTGATTTTTGTAAACTGTGGACAATGTATATCTTTGAGCATTTTCATGATCTTTTTCTATTGCCGTTTGGTTAGCCTGAAAGGTGTAACAGTGTAATGTCATGTATTGTCTTTTTTTTTTTCTTTCTACGCATTTACTCTGAATTTAGCCACAACTTTTGAGTTTCTTGAGGTTTGACTAAGGTCGTATGCCATAGCGCTTCCTAATCAGTCTTAACTGCCAGTTATAAAGCTACAGTGGTGATGAGTGAACATCGGACACATCTCTGACTACAGTATGTTGTCTGATGGAGATAAAAGTGCAGCTATAACCTTTTGATTGAATACCAAAGTGCTATTGCAAAGAGTTAAAGGGAGCTCGACTGAATATTGCCCATAGAATAGATTGGGCTTGTTTCCTTTTGTACCTTTCTTGTCACCCTTCCAAAAAGTGTTAAGGTCTTGTACAATACTGGAACATTCCCTTGGGAACATCTAAAAGGATTTGAAAGTGTAACATCATACTGAATAAAAAAAAAGAAAGATATGTATGATTAAAAAGACACAAAGATAAGATATGCAAATTTCAAAAGCTTGTCATTTGTGCATGACAAATAACAATCGTAAAATTATTTTATTGGCTTTTGTGTGCATTTCATGTACAAGATGAAAGGATTAAAAGAAGAAGAAAAAATCCAAAAATGCTTACAGAATGTTTTTTTCTTTTAATTAAATTAAAGTCTACACACAAAACCATACATTTATATGCAGAATACTGTAAAGTACACAGAAAGACTATTTGCTAGCTCTTTCCTTACATGTGGGGTGTCAGTTTTCAAAACCCATTCTGATTATTAATGTGAGGGAGAGTCTGTCAAGCACTAAGATGACCTCAGTTGGAAATGTTTATGCACAAACAAATGCAGAGAGCGGGAACATATGCTAAGCCAAAATGCCATTATCCTCAGGTGGAACCAAACAATTAAAGTGCATTTTTTGCAGCACCAAACTGATTTGCAAAAATAATTACTGAATCGTTTTTAAACATATATACTGATCCACATCTTTTACTGTTTGGACAAACTGGTAATCCCGCCCCCAAACTCGCGCCATTGGCAGAGAGCCGCCCTCACCTATTCTGATTGGCTAACATGCGCGGGCCGCGGTTTTGTTTGCAAAGCCTAAAGTTGTCGTTTATTTTCTTTTACTGTCTATGTTTATTTTCAATGATAATTGTAAGGATTTTATGCGTGGTATTCCTAACGAATACGGAGTGTACGCTTTAGGGGGCAGCATTGGTCTAAAAAAAGAAAGAATAATATATATTCCTTGAAGAATATCGTTCTTTCAGTTTTGTACTACATTTGATCACCTATTGATTTTGATAACTCGTTTGATTGCTCTAGTAATTTTTAAGACAGTTCTATACGTCAAGGATGTGTGCTAAACAACCATTCGTAGCACAAGTCAGTGTGCAAGGTTAAAATATAAAGTGCTTTCTCTCAGTAATCACCAAACAGAACAAGAAAACTTAATACTCCACTACAACCCATTTGTAACTGATTCACGTGCTCAGTTCAAGTTCCACTGCTTTTATTATTATCATTATAATTGATTTATTTATTTATTTTTACAATGCTTCAAGGTTAATTCTAGGAGTTTTGAGTCTGAAATGAACAATCAGTTCTCATCAGCAACATCTGTCCTAACGACTTGATTGAGGTGTTTTTGATGTCAGGAACAGAACCATGGAAATGCCAATGATAAAAACCAACGCTATACAAAATATTCCTCTTCTTTGATTAAACACAGATTTATCTAGTTCTGGGCTGTGGTGCATGATAGACGTTCACAGTTACTGATGGCTGATTAGCAGTTGAGTTGAGGTAAGTGAAAAGACCAAAGCCTGTACTATAAGCCCAACTAAACAGCATTCTGTCTTCAGATTCTGGTGTGACCTGAACGCCCGGAGCGACCCGTCAAGCTCAGGTACTGCCTCAGTAGCTGACTCACACGCTTCTGGTTGTTCCACTTGCGGGCAGATTTCCTTATCCCTATGAAGCCACCGTAGCGTTTCTGCAAAGGCCTTCCGGAGCTCACCAACTTCCGGAATCCGTGACGACCTTTCATAAAGCCTCCAAATCGCTTAGATATGCTTACGGCTGCTTCACTGCTCTTGCCTTCTCCTACGCCATCCTGGTCCTCCTCTGTCCTTGGGTCAATGTCTGGGTCATATGAAATTTCGAGTTTCTCCTCCTCTGAAGGCTGCTGGCTGCCGAGTGCTTGCGCAGCGTGTCGAAACCGCTCCAAAGCCTCAATATACTCAACACCATTGTCATTTTCTATGCTCACTGTGGCCAGAGGCTCCACTTCATCACCATCAGAGCGCTTTGATATTTCCTCCTCCTGTAACAGTGGTGAAAGGTGTTTCAGACCCGCTTCTTGGTAACACAAATCCCAGGTCAGTGCAGGAGTTGTCCGTGATTCACATTCCAGGATACATACCTGCAAAACAGCATGACAAAATATTTTTATGAAAGAAATTTTTAATTAAATAAAATTGACAAATATCAATCAAACTGAACTGAACATGCTCAGAAAATCAATAGTGGCATTTTTATCTCTCTCTCTCTCTCTCTCTCTCTCTCTCTATATATATATACACACACACACACACACACACACACACACATATATATATATATATATATATATATATATATATATATATATATATATATATATATACACACACACACACACACACACCCACGCACATATGTATGTATATATATATATATATATATATATATATATATATATATATATATATATATATATATATATATATATATATAAAATCAAAAATACAGTAAAAACAGTAATATTGTGAAATATTAAAATTTAAAGTAACTGTTTTTTACTCTTCAGTGTCAGATAAACCTTCAGAAATCATGCTAATATGCTGATGTGGTGCATAAGAAACATTTCTTATTATTATCAGTGTTGAAAACAGTTGTGTTGCTTAATATTTTTGTGGAAAACCTTTTTTTTCAGGATTACAGGTGCATCTCAATTAATTAAACTGTTGTGGAAAGGTTTATTTCAGTAATTCAACTCTAATTGTGTATTAAATAAATTCAGTGCACACAGACTGAAGTACAGTAGTTTAAGTCTTTTGGCTCACATTTAACAAAAACCAAACAATTAAAGCAAAAGTAGCCCCTACCAAGTATTGAGTACAGTACATATACATGTACAGTAAATTAACAGACTTTCCAGAAAGCCAACAATTCACTAAAAAAGGTTGTTGTTTTTTTATTGGTCTCATGAAGTATTCTAATTTGTTGAAATGTGAATTGGTGGGTTTTTGTTAAATGTGAGCCAAAATCATAACAATTAAAAGAACCAAAGACTTAAACTACTTCAGTCTGTGTGCATTGAATTTATTTAATATAATATAATTAATATAATTTTCACAATTTGAGTTGAATTACTGAAATAAATGAACTTTTCCATGACATTCTAAATTAAAGAGATGCACCTGTATTTGATAAAGTTCAAATGACAAAACAGAATTTATTTGAAAAGGACATTTTTGTAAAATTATATCAAATGTCTTTATTCCTGTTTTGGTAGTTTAATTTATATTTTCATTTCGTTTTTGCTTGTTTAATCTTTTCTTTATAAAAAGAAAGAAAATTTAGCATTCAAAAAGAGGATACATTTTTTCCTTTGTTGGAGATTTATCATTTATTAATGATTTGAATTTGCCCTTTCGAAGTATAAAAATTCCTCGCGGCACAATACTGCATGCAAACGGTCTTACCAGTGCAACGAGATGTGAAATGATATGTGGCATTGGTGCAAGAAATTATATGATAATTGAGTGACTAGAATGGGATAAAAATCCTCATTTTCTATGTGATCAGAAATGCTCAGCTGTAGACCAATAAAGGTTCTTTCCACACAATGTTCATGTGATGCCCTTTTTAAGGGTGGTTATATAGCAGGTGAGCCGGTATTCTTTTTTTTTTTTCTTTTTTTTCTTTTTTATTATCTCCCATTTATAGGGAGAAAATAAAAAATAATGTAGCGGCTTAAAACAGTTGAGTGAAACTAGAAGATGAATGTATGAAAAGTAATAGGTCACTGTGAATTAAATGTTGATGGCAAATGAAAAACATTCTTTAGAATCTCACACTAAGGGAGTATATGTTTTAATCTGATGATTAAATTTTAAAGTGTGACACCATTGTGGTGTCACAGAGCAAAAGCATGCCCACAGGGACCCATCTGGCTGCGGCGAGAGCACCTCCACCAAGTGTCAATCACTCCTACCCACAACATCAGCAGCTGACGGCACCACAGCAGACAATTATGGGCAGATATTACCCCAATTACCCCAGTCACAGCTGTTTGGTCTGAACAGTCATTAGCAACTTGATTATACCCACCATCGTGACAGAGACTTTTAATAAAGTTAATTTGTATCACAATTTTGCTCATCCATTCCTACTGTAAGATATCTTACAGACATATTTGTTTTGTTAAAAATACTGTACCATATCCATGAGCTTAATTTAAAACCATGAAAATGAATATGGAGTTTGTTCTTTTATATTAGTTATAGACGTGGCACTTACCAATGTATTAAACGCTTGGTGTTCAGGTAGGATGAGTCTACAGGTTAAACAGTCCTTTTGGCAGTCACTGTGACCCGAGGGACACAAGCATAAGAGCAGTAGGGTCCAAAATGGGGTCTTCATGACTTCTTTACAGAACACACTCCAGAACAAACAACTGAAGCAGGAACTTAGAGTAACCAATGGGATATCTGACAAATGAGAGAGAAGAGTAGAAAGAGTAGAAATCATTCTTCAGTTTTCAGTTTATTACATGAACATTTTACTGTATGTCAGGGGGAGAATAACTAAATGTTTTGTTACAGATGCTCTAAGAAATTTATAGTGGTTAGTTTCATAAAGAAACAGAGCACATTTTAAGTGGTTCCATTTCAGAAAAAACTCCTAAAAGTCTAATTGAATAAGTAATTTATCTACATCAGGGATTCTAATTAATCAAACACATGTCCCAGATAAGATCACTTCATGAAAATCACAATAAAGGCAGGGCCCCTCGAAGTGAATCAAACATATTTGAAACGTTCACGCATGAAATATAACATAATGATGTGGATCACCACCTCTACTGTCACCACTGAAACATGTCAAAATTTGCAGGCCACCATCTGTTTTTTTTTCTCACTCATCATGAAGTTCATTAAGGAAACTCATCATTGGCCCTAATTAATGTCTGAATTAGCATGTGTGGCATAATGAGAAGGAAATGAGTGCAGGAGAGAAAGAGCGGGAATGCAGTTCCCATCAAACTCTGACTCACGCACTGCGCCAGCACACATTAGTCACGACCGCATTAGGAGAGAAACGCACACATGTACTACGCTCATCTCTAAAAGCTTTCTTTGATGGAAGCCAACAAAAAATCTTTCGGTGGACTCCAGAGCAGTGATGAAAAGTTGACAATAAAAGCATCTTGAGATGTCTCTGCTCAGTGAGCAAAGAGTATGTATAATTATAGCCCCTCTTGTGGACATGGGTATCCAGAGCACTTTTAGGGAAGGACTACCAAAAGGCTCGACAAAAAAAAAAAAAAAAAAGTTTTCCAACCAATTAAATCCCTTGCATCATTAATACAGTTCAATTTGCAGAGTGATTTGATGGTACTTTTTTATGATCATCCCCTGCTACAATCTCTTATTTGTTGGAGATAATGGAAAATATGAAAACAGCTGGAGGGAAAGTGCAAAAGCATCAACCTCAGCAACTATCATCTGCAATATTAATACTGGGCCTTTAGCAGAGACAGATGTGTCCTGTTTGACCTAAATGTACATGTTGCCCTAATTTAAAAGAACGTGTAAGGATGTATGTCTTTCACAACTTACTAAATGATATATCATACATTTTGTTCCAAACCCTATGACTTTCTATCTTGAGTCTTTTTTTGTCCATACAGTGACAAGTGTACTTTCTATGGAGAAAAAAAAAAAATTGGGACAAAATGAGTGTGAGTAAATGATGACAAAATTTCACTTTGAAGCTACTCTTTACCCATAGTTCTACAAATAAGCTACTCATTTTTAGTTGAATATCAAGTTGCAAAAAAAAAAAAACATTTCTAAGTGAATGTAAGTCCTAGTGTAATGGTCCAAGAAGAGCCGATCTGTCCGCAGTCTTTTGACTAATCTAAGGGAATGCGACTAATCTGATTTGACCGGTCTGCTCGCCCTCTCCTACAGCCACCTGATCGTATCACTTCCACAGTAAACACCAAACCCCATTCTTATTCTGTTCCCGCGCCGTGGCCGAAACACAAATGCTTGAACTGAGTCACCACCAGATTCTGGAAAATTACGTCTGCTTTTGTTCTGCTTTCTGATTTGTGCTATTTTCATTATCATTTTTGTTGGTCAACTGTGTCAAGAATGAGCATATAACAATTACTTTTGTTTGTTTGTTCCACAGCCGATGGAAAGAGGAACATGACCTCTTTCTCATCCACGTTATATCATCCGCTGAATGTGAAGGCACTTCATCTCCGATTTATTACTCAGTAAATGATAGCTTACCTGTTTGCTATATCTAGCAATTTTTTTTTTGTCCTTCGTAATTGCATTGTATCAAAATAATCTAGGCTCTGCTCATTGTCATAACCATTTCCATTGAGGAACGGGGGATTCGCATGGTTACTTTAATTGAGAGCACAATGATTGCCAGAGGGCTCCGAGTCTGCAGTCCCGTTGCAGATGATGATGGTCCCCTCCACACACACTGCCTCTTCACTGGCAGAACAGCAGCAATCATTGCATTATCCTCCCCGTGGCCATGACAATGAACAGAGAATTTACCATGAAAAGATGGAGGGAGGGAGTGAAAAGTTTCTTTTTTTATTTATTTTTGAAGGACTATCGGCATGACATTTCAATTGCGAGGACAAAATGCAATAAATGCCACTGTCACCATCATTTAAATCAATGGCAGTGGTGAAAGTAAATAGGCAGATGCATATTTTAAACTGTTTGTCGAATGGAAAGTCACAATTTCTTCATAGGGTTTGCAATTTCCAAATCAAAATGACACAGGGTTAAGAAAAAGTTGTATTTGAATAATAATGCTCGCAATGATCTGTAGAGGTGTAGTGTGAAATATCTATGCATGGCATATAATCCAAAAAAAAATCAATTTACACGACTCAGGTAATTAATTTGAGGAAAATTAGTCTCCATAATGCAGTGCAACGTTTTTTTAATACTTATACTAAACTGGACAAGCAGCTTTCATTCTTTAATTCATAGAGGAGTGTTGCATGAATTTATTATGGCATGCATAATATGTGTTATTTGGAAAATGTATTTAGTTGCAGTGTATGTCTTGATTTTGCCTTAGTTGAAAGATGCAAGCAAAATCAAAGACCTATTTAAACTTTTCAGAAATTGATTTAAAATGAATAAAAGACATTTTGCAGGCTTTAAAAAGAGATTTGATTGCTTCTCGCAAAGTATGAAGTGCTTCAGAATATGTAAATAATGAAAATCAATAAAGTAGAATATAATATATTTTATATATAATATACACATATGTGTGTGTGTGTGTATGCCTGTAATTATTATTCTACTTAATTTGGGAGAAAAAAAAATAATCTGAAATTCAGCTTTAGCTTGATTTATATAAATGACCATAATTTAAATATTATTTGATTATTCATTTTTGTATTGTTTATATATATATATATATATATATATATATATATATATATATATATATATATATATATATATATATATATATATATATATATATATATATATATATATATATATATATATAAACATTGTTTATAAAATTTGTGCCTTGCCTTCACTAAAAAAATAATAATTAAATACTTGATTTATGGGTAAATGATTAAACCATGCATAAATATACAGTATATTATACTCAGTCTTTTTTATTATTGGTCAAGTTATTTACTAATATATAAGAACTGTCATCTTAAATAGAAGCAGGAAACAGTCATATGAATGAATAACACACTTGTTGCTATTCTGTGCAGGCAGTAATAACCTGACATTTTGTAATAAACATTTTGCGCAAAATACTCAGCTAGCTGATTAAAGGGTCTCGGTGGACAAACTGTGTTACATTTAGTTTAATTACAGCTACAAAAAATATCAGTAGTAAACGAAGAGACAAAATAGCTGTGTTTCCCTCGTCAGTGACTTCAAATAGTGCACTCAGGTCTCTATGCGACCAAAGCTTTGAATGAAATACATTTATTACTGTTGTCTAGAGTAATATATTCAATTTTTATCAATTGTAAGCAGACTTATAATTTTGTGAGAGTCTGTTACACTACACCTCCAAAACAAACATAATCCAGAAAAATTTATATTCTATTCTTATACAGAAACAATTATTCTCAAAAGTTTAAAAAAAAATGAAACAAATAAAATATTATTATTATTATTAATAATAATAATAATAAAGACCAATGTCTGCAAACAAAAAAATGGAAAACTTTGCATGCAAAAAAAAAAAAAAAAAAAAAAAAAAACAAGCCACGGAGATGATTAATACTGAGAAGCTATGAGTAATGGAAAAAAGATAATTTGGAGAGCAGCACTAATCATTAAAACGTCATCCAGGGACCTCGTCACAATAATATTACCCTAATCATACTGCTATAAGAAAAACAATGACTGTGATGGCAACTGCAGTCATTTGCTTAGACAAATATTAGTATCAATAGATGAGCAAAAAAGAAAGTAATCACAGAATACTTGTCACGTCAGGCAGAAAACAAAAACCAAAACAAAACAACAACAACCAAATGATCCAATAAATCAGGTTTAATCTGCATTCTTTCACTGTGGAATTAGAATCAATACAAAAATAGAAAAGAGGTATCACCATGACACCTTGTTTTACCTGCCGTCTGTGATAATGGGTTTTTCTCAGTCTCTCTCTCTCACTTTCAGTCTTCAGGTGTGGCGGTTATGTCCAATCTTCAGATTCTAGGTTTGTTCAACTGCTTGCCTGCTCCCTTTCTCTCCCGTCTTATAACGGCACACCCCTTCCTCTGGTTCAGCCCCCCCAGTGTCCGTGGATGGGGCTTCACCAAGGCATGGTATTACGTACAACCTGGACAGCCATACAACCCTTAGTCAAGGCTGACGTACAAGACACTACCAACGTCACCTCTTTCCACACCCCAGAAGATATGACATGGGCTAAAAATACACATCACTCAATTTGTGATGGACTTAAAATTCATTGGTTTATGGCGTATTGACTATATATGTCCAAATATGGTTCCCATCAATTAACCGATGATCAGAAAGATAACGTGCCTTTAACAAGCTTAGCACTGACTTGGGAGTGCGAATTGCAAATTAAGCACGAAATGCAATTTGCAGGCGAGCCGTGCATAAAGGAGAAAAACAAAATCTCCCAGAGGCAACAAGAAGTCTCGGTGGACAAGAGACCTCACATTCACCTCAAAGGAAAGAAAAGATTGTGCCTACAAGAATATCAGGAGAACACTAACTTGTAATTTAGGATACTAATGCTGAAAAGAGTTGAATACTGAATCATAACTATACAAATAAGTTGCTTTCATGCAGCATTTAAATTAAATACGCTTGTTTTCAGGTCAAATTGAGGTCATATTTCAGCCTTAAAACACACTCAGTTGGTTCCTTCTCAGTATGAGTTCCAATCTGAATTGGATTTGAACAGAACTGCAACCTCCTCCATGAAGCTGAAGTGAAATCTAAGAAAGAATTAAAGAAAAAGTTAATTTTGAAAATTATGTCATTTATTTTATATGATGAAATATATATTACCATTTACATTTACATTTCTGTTCTACTTTCTTACATTCAAATTCGAATAGGAATTCAAATTGGTTTGCTAATTTCGAGGTAGAACAGCACCAAACTAGCATAAACAAGCTTGGACCTGGTCTTAACAAAAGGGATGCTGGAGTCTTATACAATGAGCATATAAGTATGCAAGCAATAAAAAAATACACAGCCAAAGCAGAGGAAAATTGAAATACTGTAAAATTGTGTTCTGTAGCTGATAATTACTTTGAATGGGCATATATAATTGTAAGTGGTCCAGAATTAGGAAAAGCCTGTTGAAAAATAAACTCATTTGGGTACGACCAGTAGCTAATATAGGTCTGAATTAGAGCACCCATTAAGTTACAATAGCTTGCTTTGATCTCCCTAATCATGTCATTTCAGAGGCTGTTAAATAACATGGATTAGATGCAAAAATAAACAAAAATCCTGATTTGTAATTAATCTCTAAATGCACATAGTGATTCAAAAAAAACATGTGTCATGCATTTGTGCCACTGAGGAAATGAACCAATAAGCATCTCAATTATTAATGTGATGCATCCAATATTCAGTCTTTGATAACTTGTTCCTTAATCATAAAACATCACCTGAGTCCCTGTCCCATACATTTGCATACTGTTCCATGCAGTAAGTCTGGAATGAGACATTATACACAGACAAACAGAAAAGCGCTATGCCGCTACAAAGAAACTCATCAGATTCTGTGCCACATCATATTACAGTAGTGGCTGAATCACATGCATTGCGGTGAGATATCACCTCGGAGTAAATTTGAACTCAGTTCTACACAAGATATGCAATTATATGAGTGATGCAGAATGATTGGGGGCCTCTCTGGTCAGTGGTGTTTCATCCCCTTCATCATTCTAGGGCAAAGTTTTATTGTTATATGAGGTGATGAAGAGCACTGAGGCATGTCCACATCCCTGTGGGAGGCACCGTTATGTTTAATGGGAAGCCCTTGGCAATAATTTCCAATGACTATTAATACTAGACACTTAATTGATTTAAGCTGAATAACCCAAAGACATGACTCAATATAAAAAAAAGAGAAGAGAGATACAAAGCCTGGATGAGAGAGATCTAGTGTTGGAGGATGTTGATGTCAATCAAAGCTATGGAAAATAAAATAAAATAAACCTTTTTTCACATATTATACATGTATTTGAACCACTTAAGACAAAATGAACAAGTTCTTCAAGGACTATAAAACTTAGCATACAAAAACTGACACTGACTGAATGAGGAATTATTGGGTTACTGGTAAGACGTTGCTATTGTTAGCAGGGAAGTAAAATAAGAAGAAAATAATTGGTTGAGAATTTTATGTAATGTGAGAATGTGGGAGTGACAGACAGGTCAGACAGTCAAGGGGATGTTCTTGGGTTATCATGGAGGTTTCCTTATCTGTGTCTGACATTTAGGTATCTTTAGGCAAGCATTAAAGGGCCACCTTATGTCAGTGGTTTTATCAGATTTTTAAAGTTGGAATAGATCCTTATGAGGGATTTTAGTGGTTTTAACTTAAAATTGCTAAATAATAATAGTATACCCTTTAATTAGATGTATGTACTTTCATTAGGTAGCTGTCTTGTCTGGGGGTAACAGAAATGGCAAAAAAAAAAAACAATGATTATACTGAATCCTATGTTTGGAAAACGGAGTTCACCAAAATATTATTCAACTGGGTTTTAAGTACATTAGTGTAATGAGTTTTACCTCATAACTCTATCAGTCGCAGTCGTGCTGTAATGATTAACCTAACCAAACCAAACTACGTAACATACCAAACATTATGTCACAAACATAATGTTACATAACTATTAAGTACGTTTTCAAAAACGAATAACTCCCTTTAAAAAGACACGAGACTTGCTGAAAAGAGTTGGTATCCTTTCACTGGTTACTTTTGAAATGGTTTTGTGTCGTTCTCGTATCTTATTGGTGACCGCGGTCATCTGCAAAGGTATTGACCAATAGAAACGAAGAACTGCACAAGACGCGCGAAGATCTGAAAAAATACGGAAGTGTTATTACGGAAATTCTGTTTGTGTTAAGTTGTATTGTGAGTCTTTGAGATCGTACGCTGTTGGTACGTTTATGTAGTAATTATAACTGGATCAAAAAACTAAACAAAAGACGTTTCCCGTTTGCAGCGATTTTATGGGTAAGTTTATTAAAAAAGGAACAGGAGTAGAAATACTTAATTTGATTCTATCTATCTGTCTGTTATTGTAAAGGAAGCTTAATATTTATATAATAAGACAAGTAACGTAATGTAATCTTGTACTATTAATAAGAATTGTAAATACTAACAAATTTGTCCAGTTAAAGGGATATATATAAATCTGTGTATGCATATGCATTTCTCTCCGTATGTATTATATATGTATATGTTCAAAGATAATTTGTGTACTTTTTGTAGTTATTGTAACAAATTTTATTTTACTTTTCTTGTAATATCAGAACAATTAAATAAAACACTCAACACCTGAGAACCAGTGAATGTCGCATTTGAGCCAGTGAACAACAAAGGCTGCTGGGATGGATGATATCTATACTTTGCAGCAGGAAGTGGGACGGGGCAGCTATGGAGTGGTTTTCAAGGGACGTGTGACGGAGACTGGCTGGTGGGGCGAGAGGGGCGACACAGTGGCCATTAAACGTCTGCCATGTTGTAGCCCAGAGTGTATAGAGCTCTACCTGCAGGAACTCTGGGCTATGAGAGTCACAGCACGAAACCACCCTAATGTCATCGCTCTATACAACTGCCTCTTACAGACTGGACCTAGAACACTTCAGCCTCTGAGATCAGGGAGGCTGCCTTTGGATTTAGTGGAGAGTGCTCTCAAAGGGAGAGTGGTGGACAAGGATTCGAAAACCCAATTTGGGAATCCCTCCAGGTCGAGGAGGAGGCTGATGTCCACAGAGGAGGTTTCCAGGCGCTGCCTTGCCCTTTGGTTGGTGATGGAGTACTGCGAAGGAGGGGATTTGAGCCAGTACATCCTCTCCAGGCCGCCGGATGCTGAGTGCAACTATGCAGTGGTTCAGCAACTCGGCAGTGCCATTGCATTCTTGCATGGACATGGAATAGTGCACCGTGATATAAAGCCAGATAATGTTCTTGTCTGTCTTACTAAAACAGGACCGGTCATGAAGGTACAAAAAGGAGGCAATCTAAATATATATATTTGATATCAAAGATTATTCTTTTACGGCAATGTTATAAGCATTTACTTCTAAGAAACATCAATATTGGTAAAATGCTAATGGCTTATGGAGTATTCAGAGACAAACTAAGTGCATGTCATGAGCCCGATTTGCATTTTTACAAGCTTTCACATTGCTTTTGAAATGGTCTATACTGCTCATAGAGCCACATTGGTTTTCTTCTCCCCCTTTCAGTTTTTATTAAATTTTTTTTAGTCCAGAGGCATGGAAATTGTTCCACTTATTACTTGGTTGTGATAAATAACAAAGCATTACAAAAGTACTTTTTAACTTGTATTTGCATGACAAAGGCATTGGTAACGGCCTACAACATTAAACACAATTCACAGTTAATAGTGCCCAGAGAACATTTTATAAGATGAAAGGATGATAAGAAAATGCATTGGGATTATTGTTGGTGTTTTTTTCCACCCCAAATCATTTATCATGTCCCCCCAAAATAACTTTTTTGTATAATCACACAATGTGCCTGAACCTTTTGAGCCTGCTCTGTTAATCAATACAGAGACTAGCCAAACAATCACCTTACAGATAAAGTTTGAAGCGGATTGTCTTAAAATCCATTCTTCTAAAGTTTCAAATAATGAGTTTTTACGTTTCATTGCATGTAGAGACAATCAATGTAGTGTGCTTTGAAGCGACAGATACATTGTGCTCTAAATGTCTACCAGTCAAATATTAGGCATCGCACAAAGTGGATAGTAGATAAGTTGCCCTGGGCTTATCTAGAATTAGAGTTATCAAAAGTGATTTTGTATTTCCCGAAGTTTTCCAATGCAAGGATATCTGGGGCTTTACTGCTGTAAAAAATTAGGTTTTGTAAATAACATTAGCCCTGATTTTACAATTGTTTTGAGTACATGTATATAAATGGCCAGAGGCACTGAGTCCCTCATTCAGTGAAACTGTTCTATGCAGAGATTAAGAAATTATCTGAATGAATATAAATGCTTTTGTAGACATAATTATTTTACATATCATATTTCTAAATGTTCTATTATTTAAATATTTTATAAATGAAATATTATTTTAAATAAATTAGATTATTCTTAATAATTTTAATGGTTATTAAATTAATATAAATGTATAAATTAAACAATTATGATAATTATGTTTCACACCCCAGGTGTGAAAGGTGGTTCTAGTTATAAACACTATTATATTCCACCTCATCTCTTATAGGTAGCAGACTTTGGCCTCAGTAAGATGGTGGACAATCCTACAGATGGTGTCCCAAGTAGACTGGCTCTTTCCTCTACCTGCGGCTCAGACTTCTATATGGCTCCAGAAGTTTGGGCAGGTCGTAGCTATACAGCCCAGGCTGACATCTTCTCTCTGGGTGTGCTTTTCTGGGCCGTGCTGGAGAGAATCACTTTCCTAGAGGATGGCACCAATCAAGAACAACTGGGTTAGTTGAGGAGGGAATAATTTGGGTCATTTAGCTCTACCCATTTTATGTTTTTAATATTTTGGTCTTTATTTCATCAATCTAGATCCATGATGCATGAATTGTTATGATTAAATTAAATAGGAAGTTGTATATGCAGTAAATGAGGTCTGATGACAGGTCTGACGATTAATATAAAGCTCCACCGTCTTGTGATTGTCATAGCTGCTTCACAGAAATAGGAATAAAATTAGGAAGAGGAATAGAAATTCTCACAATTTTCTAAGCCTCACTTCACTAGCATTGGCAGGTAGGTGGCTATTTCGGTTACTCCTCTGACTGGTTGACTCATCCAGACCACTTTAGATCGCTGTGAAAGCTTTGTTGTTGAGCACTTGACATATTAGCCCATTATCTTAATGCGGCATAGCTGAGATAAACTAAAGTGGTCTGAGGACGCAGGTTTTGGATGGAGTGCATAAGCTAGCCTATTTGGGCTGTCCTCAGTAATTACTCGAACCCAGCAACTTTCTGCGCTTCTAGCTGGTGTACGAAAAGGTCAAATGATGCAGCTTATTTAAATAAGGGCAATTAACATCCTTCCACCTATTAACCTCCTTGTAGTTCTGTGAATAATAATGAGTTTGTGCTAGGCATGTGCTTTGAAGAAATGCATTGGATTGTTTTTATTGCTGCTCTTGAGTGTTGTTGAACTATAATGAATAGTGCAAATTCAGATGCACCATTTGGGAGATCAAAGGAAACTCCTCAGACAGAATTGAATAAAGGACTTGTTTCACAAAAAGCTTGAAAATTGATTACGCATAACATCTGTTTTCTGTTTGTTCTGTGCTGTTCTAGGCGCATATGTAATGCGAGGCCGCTGGCTCATCCCATTAGGTGAGGCGCTCTGTCAGAATCCCGACCTGCAGTTAATCATCCCTATGAGGGCAAGACGTGCTCCGCCGCTGCCGCCGCCTCTAAACCCAGCTATGTGCGAGCTGCTGATGGACATGCTAGATTCTGATCCTGATACCCGGCCCACAGCAGACCAGCTGGAGAAGAGGATTTGGTGTGCCATAGAGGTGCACTGATCTCAAGAGCTGCATTCTAACAACCAGTCTCATTTATACACTGAAAAACTTGAAGATGAAGCCAGAAAAAGTTATCAAACAGAGATATTGTTCGTCTAGTTGGAAATCAGGTTTAAAGGGCAAATAGGTTTGTTATTTGTCTTGAGTTTTTATTGAGTGCCGTGTCTGTTACCATATACTTTATGAATTGTACAATCATTTAAATACAATTAGTTTATAGGGGTGCACACTATATATATTTGTATATAGATTTGTCACTCTATACTATGCAATAAATCTAGCGACGCCTCGTCCACGCGCAGTATTCAAAACAAGCAACAGAAAGGTTGAAGAGTTCAACCAATCAGAGCGGATAACTGTGCCACATGTAGAATTTTAAACCTAAAAGTAAGTGTATTTGTTCGATAGCACTTACTGTAAAGTGAAATGGAGTAATTAAAATTGACTTTTTACTCAATTAGGCCAGTCTGTGCTTTCGTTATTTTCATTTTTAATTTAGTAACTTTAACTTTGTTTAAATGTTGTTGTTTTTTTCAGATTGCAATGTTTCAATGTAATGTGTATTTAACCAATTTTGCACATAAATATGCCTACATGCTTACATTCACTTTATTTGTTTAATCCAAATACCAAATATGGAGATGTATATGCTACTGTATACTGCAAATCAGCCATAAAAATCAGGCAGGTCTGTTGTAGTTGTACATTTTTTTCCCCAGATCTGGAAAACATGTATTTTAGTTGTATAATTTTTAAATGTATTTTTTAATTGATTTTACACACCTAAAGCATTATCATATTGCAAAATTCAATATTATGCAGTATAACTCAGTTTTTGCTTGATTTTGTGTTTTCAGCGATCTACATGTAATTTTATGTATTTATTGAGAAGTCATTTACAGAAGAATATAAAACAAATGAAACAATTCCGTATTGTGTGGAAGAACATATTTTCTCAGTCAAAACTTCCTTTATCTGTAGAATTTGTATCACAACCTTCATGCTTATAAGGATATCCAATCATAATCAGTTATAGTTGTGTTGTCAGATGGAAGACACAAGAAAGTGAGCATTCAGAACGGACACACCACAAATCGTCAGTGTAATTATAGAAAGTCAAATTGACTGAAACCTTTGAAGTTTCACAGCTGGTGGCACATGTTCAACATCTAGATTGGAGGTGAAATAGTTTTGTTTCCCTTAATGTGTATCGGTGTTCTTCGCAAACAGGATTGTCATGATTTCTGCAGTTATTTTTGAATTATTTCGGCAATTATTTTCAGGTCCAGAAAATGAAAAACCTTGTTAGATTATATCATCTTAGTTTTTTGAACAGATCTCTATGTTCAAGACAAAGAGCAGTTAACTGCAGTGTTGAGTTGAAGGCCAATAATAATGCCAAAGTTGGATATTAATGACTTTCAAGAGTGTTAAAGGGTTCGAAACCTTACAGCTTCACCGGCAATAACATAAGGCATCTAAGAATCCTTCTAAGTGGATCTCATCTGTGACATTTCCATCTCTATAGACGCTTTGCCCTTTTCCACACGCTTCGCTGGTTTGCAAATGAAATGGCTCATCATGACCTCGGTGGCGAAATATGCACATTATCTAAACAGCACTCGTTCATTCTGTGAGGTCATCATCGTGGCTACATCAGTATTAATTTTGCATTGGTAAGACTTTAGTTGAGAGGAATAATGACTGTCATGAGCCATTGTAATTGGGAAAATCATTTATGGGATTGTCTAGTTAAAACTTCCTGAGATTTAGTGAAAGCTGCTGATTGGTGTGTAGGATGACACAGTGCACACTGTTCATCGTTTTAACCTGGAGATTATCAAGCCATTAAGGGTCTGTGCTGGGAAATTGCGAGATCAACAATTGTTAAATAATCACTTTATTGTGGGGTGGTGGCAAAACAATATTGGGCACTTTATTGGAAGCCATTTCTCGGATGACAAACCTCTTACAAGTGTGATCTGACTGAGCTTAGCTTTTAAGGGTGGTCGGTCATCATTCGCCTGACACCCTGACTCACAGACAGAGATAGTGATAAAATCTGGTATTGCGATGTCAAATGAAGCAGTAAAAACCCATCAGCAGACATATCATGAGGTCTCCTGCGGAGGAGAGCTCTCGCCACGGCAGATGACATTTCTCAGAAATTGGTGGTGTGGTGACAGACACCGAAACGCAGCAGAGTAGTTCCAATGAACTTTTCATTCTGTCAAAAATAGAAGCAATTGAATTTCAATCATTTTGGCGACAGTTTTTCATATCTGAGCTGGACAGGAGACTGTCGCGGATGATTTCTTACCCATTAATTCCTTTGAATGTTCAGTGATGGCTTTATTATGTCTATTCAGCTCCATCCAAATCTCTTGCCAACATATGATTTATGACAATGTATATTCATGTGATGATAACTGAAATCCTGGATAAATATCTTTTATTATCAATAAAAAAAAATAACCAGATGAACACTTTTCATGCAAAGCCAAGAAAACATGAAAATGCAATTAATCCATCTTTAAAATTAACAGAGCAGGAAAAATGGTGGATTAATCAAATCTGCCAAGAAGCAAGCATAAATTATTTTCCCCTCCCAAATCCACATAAAAAATGCGCTTTCGTAACAGGATAACTGAGAGCCTCTGAGTTTTTTTTTCTCCGTTATGTCCAATGTTGTCAGTAAAAAAACAAAAATAATGTGATTAAAAAAAGAAAAAAAAAAGTGTTTTCCCAGAGAAGTAAATTAAATTAAATTAAATTAAAATATGCACTGGAAAGTATACTGGAGAGAGAAGTCTATAAAATGGGAACTAAGGCCAAAGGAGAATGGTGTACCTTTGTAGCATGGTCTTCATAAGAGAAGTACAAAATTCCCCTTTTTTTGCTGGCATGTAACAATAGTGAAGTTTGCTTTGTGATGACCACTCACACACGCTCTCTGCAATCCTCAAGTCCAGTCCAATTATAGGTGGGGTGTAAAGATCCCCTTAAAGTCGGTGTCCTGCATGCCAGATGATTTTCTCCATTGAATATGATTCATCTTAATATGGATTCCTCTCTGCTTCAGTAAAGGCTCTTCAACATATACGGACCTTCCAGTTCATAACCCATTTTTCTGTAGTAATTCCTTGTTCCAACACCTGAATCCAACATAAAACATGAACAATGACCAAAAATTCTGATTTACAAAAATAATCTTTCTTTTAATGTAACATGCTCTTATAGAGGCACCGTGGGGAATGTTATTTGGACCAAAAACATGCAAATTTGAGAAAACGACAAAAATTATATTTAGCAAAAGTAACAATAAAGTACTTTTAGAGTGTTACAAATGATTTACATTTTAAAAGATGATGTCATTTATTGACCTTTATTTTCATCAAATAATTGTATCATGTTTTCCACAAAAATATATATAAATATAAAATGCATATTAGAATAATTTCTGAAGAATCATGTGACACTAAATACTGGAGGAATAGCTGCTAAAAATTTAGCTCTGTCACAGAAATAACATTTACAAAAAAAAAAAATTAAAACAGAAAACAAGTTATTTTAAATTGGAGTATCAATTTATAACTTGATATTAGTGAATTTGCTCTGATTAAAGGAAAAAGAACTTTCCATTTTTAGTCATTTGAAAGGAACCATTATTTTAGCTAATGCTGCCAGGCAGATTAAAAATACTTAGAGCTAGAAAACCCCATTGTACTTCCAATATATTCTACTGTTGTTGTTTTTCTTTGTCAGACATGCGAGTACAAAAGTTATCACGCACTCGCATTAAAGCATCAGAGCCAGAATAATATGAATACAGATTTTCATTTATTTTTCCAATTGCGGTTATCTCCATCCTGCAGCTGAATTGGGAAGGTGCATGTCAAAATTTCATATGCATTCTTTTCAAGCGAGGGCAAGAGAAGAACCAACAAAATAAATGTGCCATTCCGTAACACAGAATATTTTTGATACCTGAGATAACAGCCAATTTGCTTGAGCCGTGCTCATCCCTGGCTATCCTCTCGGCCTCCTCCATCAACATCATCCCAAAACCCTACAAATGCACAAGAGGAGAAAAAGAACATTAGAATGTGCATCAGTATATACTTTTTTTTTTTTTAAATAAAGAAAATTCAATTCAATTGCAATTTACATCAATTTACATTCACCTCGACACCAGATGAATCGTTTTGCAATATATACTTTTAACCATTATTAATGAAAAATCATGTGTTCGTAATTTTTCCAGGTGACAGTACAGTAACTTTGTTTTACTGACAGAAATAAGGCTTCTTTACCTGATGCTGAAACTTGCTGGGGTCTCGGCTGCTGACAGGGACCACGCTTCCGTAGACGTGCAGCTCCCGGACAATGGAAACGCCACCCTTCAACTCAGGCCGGAAGGACTGTGGTGAGCAGCGACGAAGACGCAGGAGACCAATTAAAATGTCCTGCTCGGGGTCCTCATAAGACAGGAAGGTCTCCCAGCCCCCATTAGCCACATAGTCTCTGCGGATCAGCTCGACCTACAGGAAGCACAGAAATTATTTCCTGTTGCTAACTGTACAAACCTTCTGATGACTTCTAACACCAAACATGAATAACCTGATATGGTCGAACTTTGTGATGAATCTCTTGTATGCCCACTTCCCTGGTTCGCACATCTCTACACTGCAAGAATCCACAACAGCTTTTACTCAATAGCCTTGAATTCATATAGCAAACACACTAAATGAATGATAATTAAGGTTACCTCAGTGCCCATGTCTTTCATTCTGGCCAATGCCAGCTCTCTCAGATTCCCATGTTCCACCCCAGAGCTCACCAATGGCATTGGGATATCCCTGAAAGAGGCCTAAGATCATCAGCTTTCTTCAAAGCCATTTAAAAACTAAATGGTGGTCACACTATAATGAATATGATTAACATTAAATAATAAATTATATATGCATGTATTGGTACCATATCAATTATTGATATTAGAGACTTTTTTATTTATTTATCGATACTGGATGAAACTGGTTATATAATTGTTAATGATAGTTTCCTGTTTTCACATTTTAATTACCCTTGCCATAATTTAACACTCAGTTCATTTTTAAAAACACTAATCATTTAATAACACTGTTACATGTAAATTTTCCAAAACCCAAAATAAATGTTATAAATGTTGCGATTCCTAACCTAAATTGTTTCATTTAAAAATGTACATTAATTTCTGATTAATTTAACATGAAAATGATTCAGAATGATATTCTTTTGGTCTTGTCACTGTATAAATTCGCAGGCCAGAGGCTGGAATGTACTGAAAGAAGAAGAAATTCATGTCTGTGCATTCACTCGCTTGCATTCATATTTGAAATGGAATTCTTTGAATGATTTCTGAAGGATCATGTGAACACTAGAGAAATGGCTTCTGTTAATTCAGCTTTGCCTCTACAGGAATTAATTATATTTGAAAATATATTAAAAACCTTATAATTTTAATGTAAATTGTAATATCAATGTATAATAAATTGATCAAACCATAATTATGGCCAAAACAAACTTTGAAAAACATTAGTAAACATTAAGTCCATCTTACCTCTGTACACGATACACACGAGTCCATGGTGGAACCAGCGCTAGAATTCGTGCAACCAGATCCACTAAGGCACTGGGAGAGTAGCTCTTATAGCGGCCCGTTTTCCACAGCTCATACAGTCCGGTGCCTCGAATCACCAGTGTAGGGTAAAGTTTGAGCCCGTCTGGTCTGAATGCAGGATTCTCAAAAAACTCCTAGTGACAAAGACAAGAGATGTTTTAGCAGAGCAGTGCAAACATGAGACTTACTCAACTAGGACCAGTAATATGTCCACTACTTGGATAAAACCATTAAAAACAAAAACATTTCATTTTTTGAATTTAAAAAGACATATATACATACATATACATATATACATACATACATACATATATATATGTGTGTGTGTGTGTAGATGTGTGTATATATATATATATATATAATAATTTTTTTCTCATTGCCGTAATAAAACTCAAATATTTACAAATATTTAAAACTAAAACATAAAGACTTCACTTACGGTACTATAACTTCCCCGATGATAAAAGCACAAGTTATCCTTTATGAAAACATTTAACAGTTATCTTTTTCCAAACTTGTTACTAAAGAAATTTAAACCAAAATAAGAAGCTGTAGGGATGAGATTCATAAAACAATTCGAAGCAGAATTTAAGCATATTCAGTTTGTATTGTATGCTGACAGACTGTGTACTACTATTACATACTTGTGATGCAAGTTTATTGATTAATTTCACCTGAAGTACTTATTGGATGAAACGTAACTGGAAAGTAACATCATTCACAAGTTTTAAGAATTGGAAAACTGCTAAATAAAGTCTCAATGCCCTCCATCACTGATCTTGCTTACGTCTTCTACTTAAAGTGTATTTGTGAGGGAATCTGATTTACCCGTCACTTTGAAAAGCTCAGGGGTCATGCAGCACAATTTGAAATGCAACCATTACAATCAAAGAGACAATGACAATGGTCATTTAATTGCTACTGTCCTACTTCCTGACACACCAATAAATCATTCAACTGGACACTGGTGCATTTAAACAAAGACTGCATGAGTCTAAACTAAACAGTGGCTCTAAATAGCACAAACAAACAAAAATAGTTCCCTTAAACAGACAAATTGAAATGACGGATTATTTGAGTCACAACTAGCCATGCGCTTCTCCTTACTCTAAGAGTCAAATGAAACAAGTTTTTGTGTGATATATTTACACTGAGTGTCTTTTTTTATGTAGGGAGGGGAGCCTGCAAACAGTCTGATAAGTGATAAGTGAGAGTCAGACGAGTAATGGGATTCCATTATCACTAAGCCACGCTCCTTTCCACCACACACTCATCCTGAGATAGCAGAGACAGGTCCCCGTCTCGGAAGGTGAGGGAGGCGTGACGAAGAGCGAGCAAGCAAATACGCAAGTGGGAGGGGAAGAGGAGAGCATGAGCATCACAGAAAGCAGGTTAGGTGAGATAAACCGGCCGAGCGCCGCCGGTCGGTGATATAGGTGAGGTTGTGTGGGCACATGGTGGCAGAGGAGAAGAGCTGATAGTGGTGGGGTCAGAGACCACCTTCCACAGCCATTAATCTCTTGCTCTGACACAATGCCTCCTAATGGCTCTCTATCATAGAGATATCGCAACAGGTGTGTGAGATGATTTAATATACACTCAAACTTATGCGTGAAACAGATGTAAATAAAACGCTGGAGGTATTAATAGAAAGGAATATGAAGTGGAAAACAAAATGGCATGCACTTTGTGCTGACAAACACATTGAACATAATTTTTTACAAGTGAGTTTGCTGGGATGTGGTCATTCTGACACAGATCTACAGACAGGAAAGAGCTGCCTTGTGCTTAACTGCAGATGGTACAAAATGAAAATAATGCGAATTTAATAGCATGATAAAATATAATCTTTAGCAAATATAAATTATACTGAACATTGTGATGCCTAAATGTTTTTAGTGTTTTATTTTTTTATTTATTTAGACAAAATAGTATAGTACTTTGATATTACAGATTTATCGGTTAATGACTGTAACATGCAAATAACTCATGTTAGGAACAATTTTAATATCGGTTATTTATTGCTTAACAGCAATAACATGATTATAATTAATCATCCTATCAGTATTAGCCAGAACTTATCGGTTATTGGCCATAACATGAAAATAACTAATTGTCTTATAACTATCAGCTAGAATTTTAATATATGTAAATTATTGGTTATAACATGAAAAAAATTTCTTATTAGTATCAGCCTGAATTTTAATATCGGTAACTTATTGGTTATTGACCATAACATAAAAATAATTAATTATTATCTCATTGGCAATGGCCAGAATTATAGTATTGTAATTTATAGATTAATAATCTCTTATTTTAAGTCTTAAGAACTTTAATACTGGTGCATCCCTAGCCTGAAGCCACAGTAAAAATTATGTCATGCCATGGCAAAAATTGTGCACAAATAATTGTTGAGTACAATCCTAAATCCTTAAGTGGCAACTTTCCTGAACTTTGATAAAAGTTTATTTCAATATTAAGAGCTCTAGTAAAAAGAGTCAGACTGGATAGTGGTTACATTTTATTTCATCAGAATCCATAGCTCCAAAGACACTAACATTGACTAACATTAAAAGTGGACAAAAATAAGTCACAAATGTAAAAAAGGGAATATTTTTGAATAGACTGTTTGCACTTTTAGCCTCTAATTGCAAAATTACAGTTACAAATTGTACAAATAGAGCAAAAAGGTATTTCTATCCAAATATTTAGGAGCTGTCAGTTGATTGCAGCAGTGTGGAGGCGAATAAGAGCCTCCCAGGGGGAAATGAGGTAGGTGTAATGCGGACTTGGTACAACAAATCTAAAAATCTAAGTGAAGACTTTTAGCTTTAGAGACATATGCTTTCGGAGACTCTAGAGACTGGATGATTGCAATACAAAGTTAATGGTTCTCTTCTACAGTTAAGTGGCATTTATGTGACTGCTAATGCAAAATATTATTTATATAATTGCTCTCAGTTAATCATGATGTTTCTTATGCAACATTAACGTCATTCACTTCATTCTAGGCTCTTCTGTTCCCCTAATGGGAAATAATCACCTGTTTTAAAATCGCTAAACTCATAAGATCGTGCACTGACAGCGTTTGCTTAAGACATCATAGAAACCCGTTGGCACCTGGATTGTTCCCGGTTGGTGTTTAATACAGTCTTTCAGAGAGAAGCACTTTGAATGGGTTCCAGAGCACAGTCACTGATTGGATCTCCATGCTTCAGTAATGAAACCCACCATAATGAATGCTCTATTCACTTCACATAATGAAGCCCCTGATAATGTGAACCAATGCGTCACAGCTGGACACTGACAGAGGGTATAAAAGAGCAGCCTGCCATGGCACATCACTCCCTAGTTCGTTCACATTTTACCCATCATTCCTGCTATGTAACAATTAGCTACAACACCCGATAAAAGCTGCTTTTTCTTCAAGGTTATGTTACGTGTTCATGTACTGTACATTTTGTGTATAACCTCTATTTGCCTCTTCGTATTGTAACCTAGGGCTGTGTGATATGGGAAACAATTTCATTTTGCTATTTATTTTTTATTTAAACTCAAAATTTGAGACATTTAAATTTCTCATTTCTTATGCTAATACCTCTGGGAAGTCTACTTGATGATGAATACGGCTCAGTAATTTCGGATACTTTGGGTGTCAAAGTTAATAGAGCACCAGAAAGTAATATGGAAATTTTGGATAACCCAACAGCCAAATCACAGAAACGTTGATTAATTTAAGACCTTTCATTGATGAAAATGACATTTTGTAAACCATCTGCATAACCTGTTAAGTACAGAGATAAACTTGTGCATTTAAATAACCCTCTGCTCAGTTCATTTACAATAAAGGAGCTTACAGAATAAACAGTTGTATGTATGAGGACATTAAAATTACAAAGCACTACATCCCATAATCCTCTTGAAGCTTACGTTTGAGCTGTATTTTAAATAATCCAAATATGATTATTGAAGCGGCACTTTTGCAAGTTTTTTTTTAATGAAAACTGCCATTATTTCCTCACCAGCGTGACTTAATTTATTCAGGCAAACACCAAAGGAAACATTTGGAAGAATATTAAAACAGTCATAACTTTTGTGCTATATTACAAATCTTCTAATGGCTTTTTAAATAGCTTTGTGTGAGGAACAGACAAAAAATTAAGTCATCGCTGCATCAGCTGTGCATGTTCAAATTTGGCATGGTTATGACACACAAAAGAACCATGTTTGACATCACTGACATCAATCCTGCCGTGACACATCTCTTTGCACCATATCTGAATACACTACCATTCAAAAAGTTTGGAGTTGGTAGGATTTTTTAAATGTTTTTAAAATAACTCTTATACTCAACAAAGGCTGCATTTATTGGTTCAGAAATTTTTATTATCAATGTTGTAAACCATTGGGCTGCTTAATATTTTTGTGGAAACTGTGATACTTTTTTCAGGGTTCTTTGATGAATAGAAAGTTCAAAAGAACAGAATTAACCCGAAATATATATATATTTTTTTACTAAACAATAAACCAGGAGTCTCCAACGCTGCTCCTGGTGAGCTACCTCTAGACATCAGTTTCAATCCTTCTTCAACACACCTGTCTGTAGTTATCAAGTAACACTGAACACCTCGATTAGCTGGTTCAGGTGTGTTTGATTGTGATTGGAGCTGAAATATGCAGGATGGTAGCTCTAAGGCCGGGCATACACTGTGCGATTTTCATCCGATTTTGAGCCGTATTCTGACTCGTGCGACTTTTTCGGGTCGAGCCGAATTTCAGCATTTTCGTGCGTCGTTTGTCGTGGAGTGTTCATGCAGTGTACAAGGGGAAACGAGAGGCGATATGCCTCTCCCGACCGGCAATCGGTTGGTCGGATGGATTTCTGACATGTCAGAAATTTAGGTCGCCTCTCGTGAGGTATCGCACTATTGAAGCAGGGCTACGAACCGATTTTTTTGCGTTTCCCTCACTGCGCGTGTGTGAAACCATGAACGAAACCATGGTGACACCTGACACAGCGTGTAGTGTGGACTGAAGTGATGGAGGGATAACTTGTGGAGTTATGGCAAAGAAAAATAAAAGAGGGGAAAAAACGCCTGCTTACCTCCAGTTCGCGTAGCAAAATGGATTGACCATATTGGCCACGTCTTCCCAGCCACCTGCGCGTCTAGATACGCCGACACCTTTTTTTCTTTTTTTTTTTTTTGGGACGTTTCAGCACACATAATTGCGCTTTGCGCATATCACCAAAGCAGTGCGTTTATCCTGGGAAAGCATGTTTATTCTGAAACAGCCACAAACATCAGGGTTCTGAGGGATCCTACGTGTTGAATCGGTTGATTCCTCACGTATAGTGTGAGCAGTCAAATCGCAACTCGGCAATCTGACCGTACAGTGAGTGCACAAAAATCGTGAGCTTTGGCTTTATATTGCATACGGTCTACCCGTACAGTGTGAGTTGGTACCTTGCCGAAATCGCACAGAAATCGCACAGTGTATGCCCGCCTTAAAGGAGCACGGTTGGAAACCCCTGCCATAAACAAATATATTTACTATCACTTTTGATCAATTTGGTTCATACTTTTTTTTTTATGGTAGTGTACATGAATTTTGTTATTACTGGATCCTACATTCTGCTTAACATCCCACAGAAGAAAGTCATACCGGTTTAGAACAATGTAAGGATAAATGATGTAAAAGAGGACAGAATGTTCATTCTTAGATGAACTATGCCTTTAAGATTTGAATTCTACACCAAACAATTTTGTAATAAAAAAAGACTCTTGCCCTCACGCTTAATCATATTGCCGTTTTCACATTGTGTTTAGTGGCAGATTTAAGAGGTGAATGCATAATTACATTAATGAATAAAGTACTCACTATAAACTGCTCCACATCTCTTTCCATACCGACATTGGGCAAGTCTGGCATCATGTGAGCAACAACTTTAAAACCAGCATCCTTAGCAAGGTGGAAAGATTCACACACAGCCCGAACAGTATGTCCCCTGAAAAAGTTAGAAACATGCACAAGAGAATAAAATATATGGGAGTTACAAATGAAATGTCATACTAAGTTTTGCTAAACAAAATTTGGTCATATTGCTGGGTAAAAATATTAATTTTAGAATTATTTATGTTTTAACAAGGTCCCTTAAATTCCATGCTGTTCTCAGCAAAGCACTTACAACTACACAAAAAAGATTTAAGTATAGAGTAATTAGCATAGACTACTAAACCCTTGCAGTGATTCCTAAATAACACATAATCAAGCAAGCAAACTACAATTTCCTCACTGGAAGTCTGAACAACGATGGTATGCTAATTAACATCCCAGGATCAAGTTTAACCAAATACCAAACACTCATCTTCGACTCTGTGGCTCGGCCCTAATTTTAAAAGCAGCAAACTCTGACCTGTTGGTATCACGAGCCACATCCTCATAAACGCTCTGTACGCCGATCTCAAGTCTGGTGCAACCGTAGGCCAGCATGTCACTCAAGTGTCTCTTTAGGCAGTAGTCCGGTCTGGTCTCAATCGTGATGCCGACACATTTGGTGTTACTGCGTTCAGAGTATCTGGGGGGAAAAAAATTCTAAATTTTTTTATACTATTTTATACATACATGTATCAAATTTTTTTTAAAAGAAATTAATAGGGACATTACATTTTTCAAAAGTGACAGTAAAGACAATAAAAATGCTACAAAGGGTTTCTATTTTAAATAAATTCTGTTGTTTATTTGTTAATTAATTGTAATAATCCAGTGAGATTTTTGTTTGCACAAATTGTCTGACAACATTCAGTGCTCCACACAGAGATCTGATCTCACCATCATCAGTCTGTCTGGAGTAACATGAAGAAACAGAACAAACTGAGACCGACTAAATCCAGAAGAACTGGGGCAACGTCTCCAAGATGCTTCAAGAAACCTACCTTTCAAGAAACCTACAGAAATTTAGTCTGTCTCAGTTTGTTCTGTTTCTTCGTGTTAATCCAGACAGACTGATGATGGTGAGATCAGATCTCTGTGTGGAGCATTGGTTTTTGTCAGAGTCCTTGTGCAAACAGAAATCTCACTGGATTACCAGTATTACAATTAATGGCAAAATTAATGTTTGGAAATGTAAACTGATATTTCCTACTGACACACTACAGCAAAAGATAGCAAACCATTTTTAGATAGTGAAAATACCAGTGTTCTAATCATTTTGGCCACCACTGCAAATATATATGTATGTATGTATGTATGTGTGTGTGTGTGTGTGTGTGTAATGTACATTTGAACTACAAAACAAACAAAAACTCTTTAAAATTTTATTTGAAGAATTCTGGATAAAATTAAAAAATCCTATTATAAAATTCCTATTACAGTTTCTGTTGATAATATTAAAACTATCATCTGACTGAGCTGGTTTTAATTGGCCAACTGTACTGGCTTTCATCAATTAAATAATAATTCTGAAATGCATGGTTTTTGGCTTCCTGTCATGCCTGATATTGTTCTGAAATTTTTAATAGCCCAAAAACTCTTTCTGTCCATTTAGCTCCTGTTTCTTTCTCCAGTTTTAGACAATGTAGTTATGAAACCAACAGAGCATTTCTAGTTTTATTTAATCTCTTTATTTCTCTCTTCCTCACACACACAAACACACAAACACACACACTCTGCTGAGATAAGCAATGTGCCTGAAATCGAACTGTTTTCTTGCCCATCTCTGGCTGATTAGCCGCCGGAACAATTATGGCAATCGTGTCATCTTAACAAACCCACTGATAAGCTGTGGTGTGCCGACAATCCTGTGGACATCTGCCTCCATGCACACACACACACACACACACACACACACACACACACACACACTCTTATCAAGAGACACCGTATTTATACATATTTAAACTGTCTTAGACTAATGGTCAAAGTTAAAAGATTTGCCGGCTAAACAGTTAAATTACATGTCAGGAGATGTGGCTAATAACACACTTTATCTTGACATCATCATTTAAGCAAGTACCCAAAATGCAACATTCTGTCTTTTTGTTCTGTGTCTAGGTAAAAAGCAGAGCCAGTGCAGCTGCTCTGATGGTTGAAGACCAGTCCAAAAGCCTCTCAACACTGCCATGCAACCAAATTTGCTCACCAGGAGGTTTTTGGCACTGTACTTTAACTGATCCAAGGCCTGCATTTGTTCATTTAGCTTACACTAACTATTATCCAACAACAAAAACACTGGTCCCAGGTCAGAGCTTATTAACTAGTGATTTTCTCCAGACACACATTAGTCAACACAGCTGCTCCATCCCCTCTGCTTTTATCTAACTGTAATTTAATTCCTGCAGTTATCGACTGATCCTGAAACAGTTGTGTAATGGGTTGAAACAAATACATTTATGCATAATTACTTCTGAAGAAAATGTGAGTAGGCATTCATGACATACTGGTCATATAAGTTGTTTTTTTTTCAGGTTATCTGTATTGATTGAGATTGATTGATTATTTATATATATATATATATATATATATATATATATATATATATATATAATAATTTCACCACATTTTTTTTTACTGTGTATGGTTGTGCAAGGCCAATACATTTGAATATTATGATTTTGTGATGCCTACATTTTACATTATACATTTTTGTTCAAATCAAAAAAAGATATATATATATATATATATATATGAAATTAAAATTTAAGTGATGCCTAAATACGCTTAGTTATTACTTTCAGTTTTTAGTGTTATATTGTTAAAATGAAACAGAATTTTAATATCAGTTCTAACACACACACACACACACACACATATATTCAAACTTATTTCAAGCAATATTTGATCAAACTTAATTTCAAGCAATATTCGATGATAAATCTACTAACTACTTCTTAGAAAGACCACCACATTATGCCATAAATAATGTTGTCACCGACTGGTGATGGACTGTTCCTTGCCCTCTCCTGGTGCTAAAAAATTTGTGCAATGAAACTCATAATTAAGGGTGGCCTGATTCTATCAGTCATAGACAAGTTTATTATGTGGCGCTGGTACCTGACAGCTTCAGTGACGTTGTTGGAAGTGTGTCCTGACAGAGCGTCGTGGAGGTTACGGATGAAATAGTCCCTGTACTCCTCCGGCAGAGCCATGAATGTGCCTCCCATCACAATGAACTCCACTTTATCCACACTGTGACCCAGCTGCTTAAGCTAGACGTGCAAACACAGCAGCATAACGACATTAACGCCATCTCATGAAAGGAAAATATGAGAATATTTTATGCTCTTGAGGATCATCAACTTTGCAGATGTACACAGTAAAATCAAAACCATTAAGTAGCTTATGATCCCTTATGATTTCAACTGTACAATGCCAAAAATGCTGCTTATGAAGATGACTCACCTGTTCTACTCGGTGCCTAGTCTGGAGGTAGGGATCGTATCGTGCACGAATGGCTCTCATTGACGTGGGCTGGGTAAGAATAGACAATTGAAATGAAGTGTATGGCATAACATCAGTGCAAACCTCATAAAAACGTGTGATAGCATTGCAGTGGAATACAGAAGGATAATTACCTCATATCCTGTGTAAGACTGTGTAGAATATTCAAAATCTGAGTCCGGACCCCCAGGGCAATAGCTGTTTGAGCATATAAAAGCATTTGAAAACAAATACACACTACACCTACATCAAAACAGAGACCAGATTTATCATTATATTTTGCCTAAGTCTTCCACCAACTGATAAATAATGCTAACTGCTTAAACCAGATGCAGGTCCACAAGGAATATGTCCTGTAAAAGGTTCATGCCGTTCTATAGGATGAATGGCTTGTGTTGTAGAATTGCTAATTTGTATAAAAACATGGTATGAATTAATAAATGTACACTACTGTTCAAAAGTTTAGGGTCGGTCAGAATTTTAAATGTCTTTGATAGAAGTCTATTCTGTTCAAAAGAACAGCTTTTATTTGATCAAACATACAGTAAAACATTTAATTATATTATTGCAATTTAAAATACTATTTCAAACACATTTACATTCGCAGTACAGTTCAATGCAAATGTAATTTATGAATGATAGCAAACCTCCAGTTTTCGGTGTCACATGATCTTTCAGAAGTCATTCTAATATGCTGATTTGGTGCTGAAGAAACATTTGTTAGCATTATCAGTGGTGAAAGCAGTTGGGCTGATTAATGTTTGTGGAAAATACTTTTACTTAAATGTTAAAAAAGTTTGCAATAAGTTATAAAGAACATGATTTATTTGAAATAAAAGTACTTTATAACATTATAAATGCCTTACTCATTTAATATATTCTTGCTCAATAAAAGTATTAACTTCTTTAAAAAAAAAAAAAAACAATCTTATGGACCCCAAACTTTTGAATGGTAGTGAAACAGAAATACACGGACACATTATTTCAGTCACACTCACTCACACACAGATGTTGCCGGTGAAACTGATGTGTGGGCAGCGATGAGGCTTGCACATCACAGCGACGACTGCAATCTACAAAGATATATTACATCAAAGTCTGTGCAGCAGTTTAATTTCTACATTATGATATCTTTACACCACCCCAATACAAATGACAATGGGCCATCAAGCCATCCTTACCCCACTGGCAGTACGGATGGGTTTGGCTTTAAGTTTGGGCACCAAGGCTCTTCGGTAGTGAGGTGGCACTGCAGCAATGATGTCCACCAGCCGTGGTTGTGCAGAGAGACCATATTTGGCTGATGTCTTCGTCTTGACTCTATAAAAACACCAGCTCTCTTACTTTACCATTTTCCAGTGAGAAAACAGTGTTTATGAAACTTAAAAATGCACTGACTTGTTAAGGTTAATATCTTTTCCCTGTTCATGGGCCTCAACCAACTGCTTGATGACATCCACAATTGTCATCATCATCAGTTCTGCACGGCTCGAGTCACCTGGTGAGGACACAGACAGATAGTATAAGAGAAACAACTTCTACGCATACTCTTTCTCAGCAGAATGCAGGTTCCGGACACCCGTCCCTACTGTTAAGGACTAGTTAAAGGACAGAACTAGTTACTCTGGATGCACTCTGGACAGCTTTGATTGTTACAACTTTTTTTTATCATAAACGTAAGTCTGACCCAAAATGCTTTCCAAACATATATATACTGACAGATACTTTGTTGTGCTTTGAAAGTAACAAGAAAAAATTAGTAGCTACATTTCAAATGAATGCTTCCTTGACCAAACATATTTTTTTTTAGTATTCATCCATATGACTTTGTTACCTTTTTGTCACACTGTCATTTTAACACTGACAAATATTTACTAAACAGCTAGTGTTAAAAAAATAAATCCCTTACATATGATGTTAAAACATACAATACTCAATCATTTGCGTTAGTTTATTAGACATAACACCAAGCAGCTTACAGAACACGTCCAATTAGCAGTTAATACTTACTCTTCTTTTTCGGTTTTCCCATCTTGGAAACAAGCTACAAATAATCCAGAACTCGTATAAACATTCAAACTTTTAGTTAGTTATATCATGAAGCTACGGATAAAAATGTCAGTATCAGTAAACATGCTGCACTGTTCCGTAAAGCGATTTCTATGTCGTAAAGCAACACATGTAGTACAGTTGTCGTAAAGTTGTCACGCACTTTTCTACAGCAGTTCTGAAGTACACACTGGAGGACCTCTAGTGTTCAGTCTTCAGACAATCTGTTGTAGAGACATTTTTTGTCTCATAGGGGCTATGTGTAATACACATATATATATATATATATATATATATATATATATATATATATATATATATATATATATATATATATCCCTCATACTTAGTGATGTAGAAATTATATTCTAAGAAAAATGTCGTTAGAGATTGTTATGAGCAACATGAAATGGTTATTGTAATGGAGTAACCATACAGTAAATTCTCGTGAATGCCTCTCGCCATAAACTAGGCTTTTAGGTTAGTGTGTATGCCTCGACTGATATCTGATTCTCTAACATGTACTGCAATTATAATAATTGCTGTGCAGTCTTTTGAAGCTATATTTACCCCATTCATATCTTACTACTGTAGTAACTCGCTATATTAGGTATAGGGATTTTGTTTCTACAGCTGTGCAACACTAAACTGAATATTCTGTAGCCACTGTTATTGATTGCATATTTTTTAGCACGCAAGCTATAATAATAATAATAATAATAATAATAATAATGTCATTGGTAGTAATAACATAATAAAACTAATACAAATATTTTGTTGGTACAAATAAGTAAATAAAAAACAATCAAATGCTATCTATCTGGTTACTAGTTATTAAATAACGGTCGCATTATAGTCCATAGTGCCATGAAAAGTGGTAAGCTGCGCATAAATGACTAACATCCTCGTAATTCTTGGCAGTGTGTCAAATATAATTCTTTTGGGTGTGTCCGTCTAAAACGAGGGCGAGGAAACACCGCACGCAGACAAATACCGTAGTAATGTTAACGTCAGTCCCTCCTCTCCGCTCAGCTCAGCTCGGCAGAAAGTCTACTTCGAACCTGATACAGTGTTGAGTTTCGAGCGATAGTGGCAATAAAATAATGATTAAGCCTAACAAAGTAGGGCAAGACGTTAAGTTAAGGGAGGGTCTGTTTTCTCCAGTGCCAGGCAACATCTGCTGCTGTTCTTCCGCGGTTTCCCTGCACGCTTTGGATCCCGTCCGGTAAAAATAAAATAAAAATATAAATACACCATACGTCGCACTGCATCATGCATCAGCTTATAAGGAAATTCGTGTTCACCGAATCGCATTGTGTGGAGGAGGACAACACGAAAACTTTCGCGGATTTGTTTGAGAAGTTAGACGCTAATAAAGATGGGAAAGTGGATGTTTCTGAGCTCAAGACGGGCCTGGCTGCTATGGGCTTCTCTATGGGCAAAGGAGAGGCGCAGGTAATTCCAGTTCAATGGCTCACTGTGTTTCTGTTGTCGACTCACTTTTCCTGTAGATCTGGGCGCTAAACCGCATAACCCAATAAACCACGTTGACAGGCTGTTGGGTTCCTATATTGTTTGCACGCTAGGGAAATTTACTAAGTAAGTCCACCATTTTGTTCGATGTAATATTGCAGATAATAATACATGCTTCTAAGCTAAACCTTATAGTAAAATACTATAAGTAAGTTAGTAGTTCAAAGATATGATGGGGAATTGATGCATTTATTGGCAGCCTCCTCTTCTAGTAATATATGATGCTATTTAAGTCATAGAAATAGTCAACCGACTTCAACTACAGGAAATAACAGATCTGCCTCAACATTCCCCCAGCTGTCCTTTCTTTAAGATAGGGTTTTCCAATCACAGGTAGGTAATGCCATTTCCTGTCTCACGGGAGGAAGTGCACATAAATCAGAAGGGTGGGGAAAGACACTCATGTACTACTCATGCTCATATAAAACCTACATTCCATTACCTGATGGCGTTCTTATGATATAACCCCACCTCGCCTAAGCAAATAAGACTCACTATCAGTGTCAAAGACAAAGAGTGTGCCTGCAAACTCATCAGGTGACACAGATACATTATAATACTTTTCTTGTTTTGTCCATACTGATTTTGGAGAGGAATGAGAGGAATTTGCTTGTCGAATTGCTTTTTAGATTTGTATTACCTACATTTCTGCATTCTGCAAGTGTGAATTGCATCTTAATGACAAAATTGGGTGTCAGTGTTTCTAAAGCCTTCAGTGATGTCAAAACTAACTAAGCTGGGACTGTTTGAATATGAAATGAGGGCTAAAGGGCTTTTTGTGAAATCTGGCATAAAGTTGAGAAATTATTGTTTCCAGAGAATCTGTACGATGTGCAAAAATAGAAATGTTTATATTTAGGTTCAGTACTCCTTGATGCACATTTACCAGGAACCTCATGGACTGTGTTTATGTTTCTCTCTTACAGAAAATCTTTGCCTCTGGAGACACTGATAAGGATGAAGGGCTGGACTTTGAGGAGTTTTCAAAGTATCTGAAAGAACACGAGAAAAAACTCAGACTGACCTTCAAGAGTCTGGACAAAAATCAGGATGGTAAGATACTGTATGTTTTTTACTCTCCTTTTTTTCAGGACTAATCCACTAATCCGTTTTAACCATTAGATTCATAGGATCATTTGTATCCTAAAACCACTCTATGTTAAAGCATCAAGGCATCATAGACAACAACATGACTTTCTGTAAAGCTCTCTTGAAACGATGTATATTGTGAAAGGCGCTGACTTGTCATTGCACCTTCTGCTTTTGTTGATCACTAAATAATCATTTATGAACAACATTAATTGCATATGCAGGTCGCATCGATGTCAGAGAGATCCAGCAATCGCTGAAAGACTTAGGCTTAAACTTGACAGATCGAGATGCAGAGAAGATCCTCCACAGGTACTCCTTAAATCCTGCTCACACCAAGAATGAAATTAATGAAAACTCGAAGTCTATTCAGACCATGATCAAAGAAGTGTCACAGCAATAGGCTTAGTATTTGTATATTTATTTACATATATGTACACATATATTACATGAAGAAAAAACAATCAATATAGCTTTTCCTGTTCAGTTGAAATTTTTTATCTTTTTTTTAGATTCAACCATTAGGCTCTACAATAACTTCATCACGTAGGACATTGTAATCCAGATTCACATGTCTTCTCTAATTTGAACCTTTGACCTCCAGTATTGATGCGGATGGAACTATGACTGTGGATTGGAATGAATGGAGGGAGCATTTCCTCTTCAACCCAGCAGATGACCTTCAGGAAATCATACGCTACTGGAAACACTCAACTGTAAGTTCCACGCAATCATTACATCACATTTTGCACACATTGCCATCTGATTTGAATCAGGTATCAGTTACAACGGTCACTAGATGCTATTATGACGGCACTGCTTAGTCTAGTCAAATGGTCACATGTGATCAGCCCGGTCAGACGCCCATTCAGTTGTCTAGTCAACCACACAGCTCGGTAGCCCTCTAATCAGCTTGGCCAGCCATTTATATCCTTCTGTCAGTGGGGAGTATTTGGGGATCATGGGAAAAGTGTTGAAACCAGGAAGGATAACTGATTAAGTGTCAAAAGTTAACGAATGTGACACAAATATTTGTTTAAAGTGCAAGAAGATGTTGCATCCCTTGAACTCATAAGGATATACCATATACTGTTTAAAGCCCTATTTTTACTATTTAGAATTAAAGTAATACAATGTTTGTGGTTGTCCGCTGCTTTCATCGAAAATCTTTTCAGGTGAACTACAGTTTAAGACTTAAAATAAACCAGTCACTGTGTGGTTTTCAAATTTTTTGAGCAGTGCAAGTTCGGCTTGAGTCATCTCAGCCAATTGCAGCGAAGCTAATTTAAGCCTGTCCTGTACTGGGATTACCCGTCATCTGACTGCTGCACTGATGGAAGCTCAGAGAGGTTGGGCAAAGATGTAGAAGTGATATTGTGAGGAGAGCAGGTGAAGCAGTAGGTCTTCATTGTGGTTGTCAGCGTCCACGGCTGGTGTCAGACGGGCTGGCAGCACAGTATCAGAATGGCTTTGCTGCAGGAGCACAGGAGTGAATGGCTCATCATTGATTTTGAGGATGAAGAGGCCGTATATGTGATGGATGTAGATATGGTAGGTCCTCTGATCTGCATTATTTCATAGAGGCCAGAGCTTTTTTGGCCTAGTGAGCTATAGCCCCATCTTATGATATACAGATAGAAAGTAGTAAAATAATAAATAATAAAAAGTGGTAGAAATTCTCTCTGCTGTTAAGTTATATTTCATTTATAAATAGCTGAACTTCTAATTCAAACGACTCACAGTTAATAATGACAGACTATAAATTTTTGGGTGGTCTGCCCCTTTAATAAAATGCTGTGTTAAGTCTGTGATGCAGTTACATAAGATGAGAGCGTTAATGACATTAGGTTACACCAGCTTGGATTAGTAGCAAGGTTGTAATTAATTGTCCCTTACTAATGATAAAAGTCAGTAGTTGTGCAGTTTGAAAGATTAAAGGTCACAGTTGGACATGCATTGAGGCCAGTGTTTATTCTGCTTTGAACGGAGATCAAACATTGGTTTGAGCCATGAAATATTTAATTTATTTGTCATTAAATGTGGTTTAGGAAGTTCTAACATACTTGCCTTTTTTGTGTGCTAGGTGTTGGATATAGGTGACAGTCTGACTATTCCAGATGAGTTCACCGAGGAGGAAAAGACCACAGGCATCTGGTGGAGGCAGCTTGTTGCTGGAGGCATGGCAGGGGTGGTCTCTCGAACAGGAACCGCCCCCTTGGACAGAATGAAAGTCTTCATGCAGGTGCGGTTAAACCCTTATCAATATTTATGTTGTAAAATATGTACTCCTCCATCAAACAAAAACATTTACTTAAAAATAAAATTGTGTATAAAAAAGTATTTTTATGTAGTTAATGTAAATGTATCTTGTTTAATTGGAAAACAAGACAAAATACTTGTCTGTTTTGCTGAAATAGTTAAAGCTGATTGCTTCGATAATTTATGATCAGTGGAAATTTGGATCGACTGATAAATATTTTAATGGATTTCATGTAATTAAGTGAATATCTACTTGAATGGTATAATGACCTTAATATATACTTTTCTAGGTCCATTCCTCAAAAACCAACAAAATCGGTCTGGTGGACGGGTTCAAGCAGATGATTAAAGAAGGGGGCGTGGCCTCTCTGTGGCGGGGTAATGGAGTCAATGTCATAAAAATCGCCCCAGAAACTGCAATCAAGTTCATGGCATATGAGCAGGTGAGAAAATAGAGAGAATATTTCTAGCTTTCATCTTGAATATCTAGTCTGATATGACCAATGTGACACTGAGAAACCCACGTTACCCAGAAACCCACAAACTCTGAAAACCACTTCCGCTTTTGTATTTTTCTGTGCCACAATCTTCCTTCTTATCTTTAAACCATTATTTTTCCTGGTAAAGCAAATCTAAGCAAAAAACGTATTATATTGGTTTAAATGTCAGTTACTGAATATTAACAACACGGCTGTGATTACGAAGGCCAACAGCTCATGTGACATTACTTAAGTGTCTTACACAAGCAGCGTGTCAATGAGAGCTATTTTAACAGCAGTCATACACAAAACCCCGGACTAGTAATCCGGCGTGGAGGACGGAGGATAATTGCAAGGGAGAAGATTGCATTTCCCGAACCTAATGAAAAGAGTGAAATCTGAAATTTAGGTGTTAAATCAGTCTTGCCTAATGTGTTTTGTGTTGCACTTTAACAGTATAAGAAGCTGCTGACCAAAGAGGGTGGGAAAATCCAGTCACATGAGAGGTTCATTGCTGGCTCTCTGGCCGGTGCGACCGCTCAAACAGCCATCTATCCTATGGAGGTTAGAAATGAGACCCTTGGAGATGGATTATTCTGTATTATGTGTTTTGAAGAAAGACTAGAGTTTTAATGTATAGATGTATTATGGCTCCAACATTGCCCTTTTAAAATGAACTGTAGCCTTCAGTGGAAATATGACATGTGGTGCACATTTTAAGGTAAATGATTATGATAGTAAATTGTAATTTTTTTTTATTGTAGGTAATGAAGACCAGACTTACTCTGAGGAAGACTGGCCAGTATTCTGGGATGTTTGACTGTGCCAAGAAGATTCTGAAGAAGGAGGGAGTGAAGGCCTTTTATAAAGGCTATGTGCCCAATATCCTGGGAATTATTCCATATGCTGGAATCGATTTAGCAGTGTATGAGGTGAGTACAAACTCTGGAATACTGTGAAATACCTCAAGATTATATTGTTAGACTATATACCCAGTTTCTGAATATCGTATAAGCTTCATATTTTCAGACTAGGTGTTGCACCTCTAGGCATTTTTCAAGTTTTTCAGGTCTGAACTACTTAATAATGTAGCAGATGCTTGCATATTTATGCGCAAGATACATTTCTAAAAGATTTGGCCCTTTTTGTACCATTTGGAATCATACTTTGCATTTCTTATAAATCTAACTTTTATTTTTATTTTTAATAATCTGATGTGCAAAAAAACAACACAAATAAATTGGGCAATCCTTACAGTTGTTTGCCTCATTGATGGGTGGTCTGTCTGTTAACTAAAAAAAAAAAACCGGAAAAATAGTTTTCATTAAATGAAATAATCCTGAAGTTAAATAAAATACAAATATTGGATGAAAAACACTTGAAAATTAGAATTTTTTTTCTTGGCAACGAACTGATATAAAAATGATGAGTCTGAAGTACTAGAGTGATTACTAAAAAGACTGAAATTACAATTGAAACGAAACATGAATAAATGTAATTTTGACACTCTCTCTCTCTGTACAGACCCTGAAGAATGCCTGGTTGTCTCGCTATGCTAAAGACACTGCTAATCCAGGAGTGCTGGTTCTTCTCGGCTGTGGGACCATTTCTAGCACATGTGGCCAGCTGGCCAGTTACCCTCTGGCCCTGGTCCGCACACGCATGCAGGCCCAGGGTAAATATTCAGACAAGAAAATGCACACTTGAATATGTCCGTTTTGCCCTGTGATTTGTCTAACATTTTCCTTTTATTCTCCCTAGCATCTATGGAGGGATCGGAGCAGGTGTCCATGTCGATATTGGTGAAGAAGATCATGCAGAAAGAGGGCTTTTTCGGGCTTTACCGTGGGATCCTGCCCAACTTCATGAAAGTGATCCCAGCTGTCAGCATCAGTTATGTGGTGTATGAGTACATGAGGTCTGGATTAGGCATCTCAAAATGATCAATGTCTTGCATGTTCACACACGCACAAAATTTTTACCATCTCTCTTTGAAAACACCCTCCATGATGGGACAAAATGTCTGTTCAGTAACCAAAGTGTTTGATATATAACCTCTGGGAAAAAAGTCATGATGTTTATCTTGCATTGAGGTTGGGGCCCAACCTAATTAATGTTTACACTGATATATAATTGCACTTTTATAAGTATCTAATAAATTTCTAAAATATTCTGCATCCGTCCCTGACCAAATCAGCCATTGTGAGCCAGTGCACTATAACATATTACAGTATCAATTTCACAGATAGATTGATAGACATGGAAATCTGCCTTTTTGCATAAAGTAATTATACCCAAATATACGTAGTATAATTTTTTTTCAAGTGAAATAGGTTGGGCCATGGTCAAGTCTTTACATGCTGCAGTCAATGCTGTTTGTATATGTTCTGTGAAAAATGCTAAATACACACAGTAAAACAAGGATCAGAGAAACAATGCAAAATGGGGTCCCACATTATGACAAAAGAGCAAAATGTGCCTTATATCATTTGTTCGATCTCTGTGTGGGTTCCTTTCCATCTCTACTATACATTGGAAAATTTAATTTGAATTTATGTTGCCTTTATCCCCGAAGTTTGCTTAGTTTAGAAACTCTTGTTTATATTAAAGGTTGTATTTGAATACAGTGTGTTGTGATGTCTCATTGCACATTTGCTTAAGATATAAGTAATTAAGTAATACTTTTATTTAGCAAGGATCCGTTAAATTGATTAAAAGTGAGTTGTAAATCCCTTGTAACAGCCTGTAGTAAATTACAAAAAGATTAAAGACTTGGGAATAGTTCACTGAACTGGCTTATTCAACTCTGACGCAAAAGCTGGATTTCTCTCTTGCATGTTGATTAAAGTTGGATTCAATGAAACTTAAGAAGCAGCAAGCTGTTCTGAATAACAACTAAAGTACATTGTACTGGACAATACAGAGTATGCTTTCTAAAAAAAAGATTTTTGAGTATATTGTCAGTGATGTGGCTACTGGTAAGTAAAATGCATGATGTATTAAGCATGACATAAAACTTAATGTAGAGTAACTGTACTGTGCCATCTGTTGGGATGGTACAACAAGAGAAAATATCTTCAATATAAAAATCCAACAACTGGGACATTTGTATGAAGATGTTTGTGCCATTAAGACATAATGTTATATAATCAAGAAATAGAGCAAATATTACACAATGAGACATGTATAATTCCCTTTTATTATTTTGTCACTTTTTGTTTTGAGTTTCCTCTTTTTTCGTTGATATACAAAATGCATTACCCATTAACAACCCTCACTCAGTTTACATTAACTTACAAAGAGAAATGTAAAATCAAATTGCATTGCTACCAATATTTTGAACAAATTAAATTACAAAATGACAAACCTCTGAGAAATGTTTTGATTGTCATAGAACAATGAGTGCGAGGTTGACTTGAAAGGACCCATGGCTCTTATTTGTCATCATAACCTGTGCATGCCTGACCTAATGACAGCAGCAAACAGGCGTCTCATAAACAAATACATAATATACAAAGCAAACAAAATGGCACCAGATCATTAAACATATACAGCAGAAAATCCAGGACTTTTTGCACTGTTGTGGAATACTGAAATACTGCAAAGAACAGCATAATTCATGTGGTTCATACAAGAGCAACAGGCTTCCAAACCCACATCACCCAGACCAAGGTAAAACATTAAATCTATGCAAAGTTTCTCTCACAATTTACAATCTGCAAAATTGTCTGCAATGTCTAACAAGATAATGATTTAGCCCAGAAATTTTAACTCCGTAACCTGAGAAATGTTTCAAGTGAATCCTTTTTATCTCATGGGAACAGTTTACAGACTTTGCAAGTCTATTAAAAAAAAAATTATATATATATATATATATATATATATATATATATATATATAAACAAATCAAATAACAAAAAATAAATAAATAAAGTGCAACAAAATAGATAAAAAGAAAAACAAAAAGTGAAAAAAGGTCCATCAGGAAGAGCTGAAAAATTTATTTTAAAAATAAAAATATAATATATTTCTTCAGTAAAAGAAAATTATAAAACAGGAAAAGGTTAAATTAAAACAGTAATAATAATAATAATAATAAAAGAAAGAGAAAAAAGGAAATGAAAGACTCTACTACAGGTTTAATAGAACAAAACACAGCAGAGGGTTAGTTCATTAAAAGCAACAGACTCAAACTTTGGCAATAACACAAAACAAACATGTCTCTTATATTCCAATGTCAAGACTACAGCAGAAGGCTTATTGAAATATTATTGCACCATCGGTCTTCAGCTCGTCCTTGGGGTGACTTTCATTTACAGTGTAGCAGGTCTGGCTGGTAGCACAGTAGTATTATAATTACACATGAATTGTGTTGCTGGTTCATTATAAACCCTAACACCAAACACAAACCCATGAGATGTTACTTTGGTTGGAGACATGATTGATAATCCAAACATCTAGAATACTAATCTTATCAAATGGAACTTTGAGAGCTTTTTGGTGGTTCTTATATAATAAATAAAGCTAACTGATAGATCTAGAATGATAGATCTACACATGATCCAGGACATCTAATGCATCTTAGGGTAAATTAATACGACTCTGATTCCCTCAGAGAGAGAGAGACAGCAGGACTCAGTCTGGAGTCTGTTCTGCAGGGCACCTGTCTGTCACTCCACTGATCCTGAGCATGAGGGGTCACAAAATTCCAACCAAGAGAAGAGGCATGTTGGAGGGAGGCTCCTGAGACCTCTCCTGAACAAAGAGAGCAACGATCATTCTTAAATAAGAAGCTTTCCATCACTAATTCTTAACTGTGCCATTAGAGTACAAAGCAAATGGTGTTATTGAGGCCAGCATACTATGTGATGACTAAATTACTGTCAGGTCTGACTAGTCTCAGTGTGTGCAATATTGAACACAACAATGGTAAGAGCTGACTGACATGATCAGTTCCCATATGACCGGCTGGATTCCACTTTATTTTCCCAGAATGCCACAATAAACGCTTCTGACAAGGATCTGGAGTTTGTATTACCGAAAGTGTTTGTTAATGAGATACAGGCTCTATTCATACTGCAGGTGAAATTCTATTCAAAGTGCAAGTTATACTACCGTTTAAAGTTTGGGTTCAGTACAGTTTTTTTAAGAAATACCTTTATTTAGCAAGGACACGTTAAATTAATCAAAAGTCACGGTGAAGACATTTATAATGTCACAAAAGATTTCTATTTCAAATGTTTCTTTTGATCTTTGGTTCATTGTAGAAGTTTTGTATCACAGTTTTCACAAAAATATGAAGCAGCACAACTGTTTTCAACATTAATAATAAGAAGAAATGTTTCAGCATATTTTGAATGATGTTTAAAGTGTCATGTTACACTAACGAATGTAATGTAACAGCTGCTATTTTTTTTTTTTGCTAATAAAAAAAATTTAGAATTAGAATTTAGAATTACTACAGTTTTTACTGTATGAAAAAAGGTGTATGACACTTCATGCTGATGGTCAGATGTCTGGTTACATGAGATTAGGTCAGGCATGCATGTGTTGCTAGACAAACACATACACACTAACACACACATGTACCCAGAGCGCAGTACCTCTATCAGACCAGGAAGGAGTGGATGAGAGCGAACGGAAGGATGAAGGGAGAGGGGTGCAGCCTAGAGAGGTAATCTTGAGTTCATTCTTCTGGAATAACTCAGAAGACATAGAAATACACAGATGGAAAATAATCCGGTGAGAAAGAACTGGGGATAAAGCCTTTAATCGTCTGATTGACTCCTTTGGGTTTCCAGGCATGCAGGCATGCAATATACAGGCATGCATTCATAACCAATTGTGTTTATTTGTAAAGCTTGTGTATTTTTGACCGAATTAGCACAATCAGATGCTAAAGATAACATAGTCCAGTAATCAGGCGCTGTTTAAAAGGCTTTTAAGTGTAAGCGCTCAGAAAAAACGCATGTCAGAACAGCACGTCCATGATATCACACACCCTACATGCTTAAAGCTGTAAAAATAAAATAAAAAAATGCATGTATGAATGATAGAAAAGACTCACCTCTAGATTTGAGCGAGCTTGTTTCAACACATCACGTATTCTTGACACTGGATACAAATAAAATAAAGTGAAGAGAAGAACAATAAACATGAACTAAGAGAAGAGAGAAGAGATTAACTCACATTGATTGACGATGAATTGCTCCATGCTGTCTTTAGTGCGACTGGAGGTCCTCAGATTCTCCATCGTGTCCCTGAGCAGCTGCTCTTGATCAGACAACTTGCGCCTCAGAGTGAAAACCTCTTTTCTCAAAGACTGCTCCTACACATACACATTTACAAGAAACCCTTTAGGATTACACCAATAACAGACATTCAAAAATTTTTATAAATGGTTTAATTCATTCCTGGATTCCTTATCTGTCACTGTCAGAGTGGATTTCTCGAACAGGTGCATGTAAAAGTGATATCTCAAAGGAGCACAAAAGTAAATACTGTTTCCGAGAAATATTGTAATAAGTTAATTGTTTAATCTCTAAGTGGCCTCTGACCTTTCTGAGCTGCTGGGCCGTGGTCTCAGTGCAGGGCAGAGACGCCTTCCAGAATATTCTTAAGAGAGAGCTTGTCTCCTCCAGAATCTGCTTCAGTGTTTTAGTGCCGGTGTGCAAGTTCTTCATATAACCCTGTAGAGGAGAGACCGTGTTAATTTAGTATGATTAATTATTTTTAAATCTAAAAAATAACATATTTATTCATACCCATGGCAATCTGACTGAAAAAAAAAAAACTACAAATAATATAAACTCAATTCTAAAACAGACAGTAGGTCAGTGATGTGTTCATGTTCGAACATATGGAAATAAAAAATGCACTGCAAAAATTCTGCAGTACATTTTTATTTTGAAGGGATTTTCTCAGCAGATACTGCAGTGATGATATGTGCCAGGGATTCCTACACTTTTTTTATCAGCCAAATGACTTTGACTTCAAATATTTACTTAAAGTACCCCCTGAGATTAATGTTAAATACAAATGTTTTTGCATGTTCATTGCTCTCTGATTAATGGTCACATCACATGAAGGTAAAGAAGTTTTTTATTGTTTATATATTTTTATATTTATGTAATTAAATTTTTTTAATGATTTAATCATTAGCTTTTGATCAACCCATGGGTAAACCCTCATGTATGCAATTAATTAATTTAATTTAATCATAAATTTAATTCCATTTGTATTAATTTGACAGTTCTACTAAAGAAATATAAATCTCTGTATTGTCCGTCCACTCAAATCACATCAGCCTTTCGTCTTAAATCATATTTTATACTGACCTCTGGTAGTTTCGGTGATCCTGTGCTGGACTGCAGTGCCTGCTCCATGTTGCGGATAACAGCCTTCCCTTCCAGTAGCTGCTGCTGAAGGGCACTGAAGTCATCCACATGAGCAATCATGTGAAGCCCAGTCATGCAGCCGAAGGAGCTGTCAGGGGCCTCAACCTCAAGAGCTTCAGCACCAGACTTAGATGAGTCTATTTAAAAAACATGCATTGATTAATCATTTTTCTGTGACTTCAATTTACTCAAGTGAGTTTAGATCTTATATAAAGCATCAAAAGTGTGTTATATAAAACTCTTACCACTAACAGAAGACTTTGGGTCATCTGGTTCCACAGCTGGTGAAGCAGGGCTGAAGAACCCTGTATCTCGAACAGGAGGAGATGGTGATTGGTCTACAGCAGACAGTGAGACAAGGGTAAATTAAAATATCATAAATATGTCTCAAGGCATTCACAAACGTGTGAATTAAAATCATGATAAACATGTGATTTATTATTATAATTGGTTTTCTCACCGAGAAAGAGCTGTTTCCTGGCTGAGGGACAGGGAATACTCTGGTCCAGCCTCTCTCTCAACTGCTGCGTCAACAAATGTATGTTAGACTCTCGCTCCCGTAGGTCAAAGTTCAAACTCAATCCTGAGCCTAGAGTAGTACAGGGTACAAAACAAATTAATAAACCATCAATAAAATCATCAATTTTGGCCAACCTATCCTCAATCTAAAGCAAGATGGACAAGATTTTTGCTGTAAATTTCAATCTAGTACAAATTTTAAATGTTAATTTAACTGTAGAGATTCAATGGCTTTTTGAGTATCAGACAGGGGTATCTGTTTCTTACCCGTGCTGCTCTCAGTAGTGCCACAGACTCTCTGATACACCTGTAGTTCACACTGCAGCGTGTGCACTAGACACTGACACTCATTCAGCTGCTGCTTGAGGACATTCACTTCATGCTGTAACCTGTTCACAGATGTATACACACAAATATTATTCAGTCAGTTAGTCTGCCACATTTTAGTCCAGAGCAAAATCTGGTTTTGTGGAGGTTACAAAGGGCTATTGTAGTCTGACACTGTACCTGGCGCTGTTGTCCAGGCTGTTCTGTTTCTCTTGTTTGAGCTGCAGTACTGCCTGAGCCTGCAGCCGTCTGCACTGATCCGCCCACCTGTCGGCTTCTAGCTCCGCCTGCTTTAACTGGCCACGCCCAGACAGAACCGCCTCTCTCAGCCGCTCCATCTCTTTACTGCCTTCTGCATGTGAATGCAAAACATCTCAAGACTCAGGAAACACTGCCTACATTTCCATTACTTGAAACAAACATTAACTGAAATAAAACATAAAAAACTTATTTTATTGCAGCTAGTCTATTTTTCATTTAGATTAACATGATGCACTAAAATAACTATAACTGAATTAAAAATGAATAAAAACTATGAATAAAATGAACTAATAAAAAATATCGAATAATAATCAATGACAAACAAAACAGAATTACTAAAACTTTAGAACTTTTTTTGGAATTATAACATTTAATGAACTTTTTTTATTTCCAAGATGAATGCCTATGCTGAATGTATACTGTGTGTACTAAGCAATATTTTTCCACTGTGAACACTGAGAAGAAACTTTGCTTGATCATTTACACTTAATATATATTAAAGCTGGTATGAAGTATTCCTTATGAATATAGTAGGACTAAGATCTTACCTGTCCTGGCCTGCTGGAGTTGGTTCTGCAAGGCATAATTTTCCTCTTTCAGAGATCGAATCTCATTGGACAGCTGACTGGCAGAATCAAGGCCTTGGATATAGATGTTAGTGGGCGCTCCACCTGCTAGTGAAAGGTAAGAGAAAATATAGACACATTCAAAACATACAAGCAATATATAATATAAACAAACTGACTGGGTGAATATGATTGTGTGAATCTCTGACCTCCATTTCGGCCAGAGGAGGCCAATCTCTCCTCCAGCTGTTGTCTCAGACGGTCATTGGTCTGGATAGAGTCTTCTAGACGCCGCCGGAGTGTGCGAATCTCCCTTAAGTGTTCTTCCATCAATTCTGCACCTAAAGCATTGATTAAAAAGAGAAGGATAAGTTTTACAAAACGATATATGACAACAATATGTTAGCATTAGAAAGAACTCTAACCTGTGTGGCCTGACTGATAACCAGAAGAACCAGAGGACACGTCTCCATACATGCCTGGTCTTAAAGGTGACTGCTCATAGGCATGATGGGATAGTGGGTGTAAGCTATTATGGTCAGGCTGAGTATGGGAGACCAGTGGAAATGCAGGAAGGGGTTTGATCTGAGGACCGTGGTAGCCTGTTACCCGGATAAGAAAACCAAATATTATGGAGAGAATATAAAAAAGATTGAGTATATACATTACTGGTCAAAGTGTTTGGGGTTGGTAGGATTTTTTAATGTTTCTGAAAGAAGTCTCTCATACTCACCAAGACTGCATCAAACATACAGTAAAACATTAATATTTTAAAATATTATTACAATTTAAAATAATGGTTTTCTATATTAATATTTTTTTTAAAAAAATTACAGTGATGGCAAAGCTCAATTTTCAGAAGTCATTCCTCCATCACATGATCCTTCAGGAATCATTTTAATATTGCTGACATTTTCTAATTGTTATCAATATTGAAAATATTAATGATAATATAATGATAATATAAATAAAAGAAGATGCAGAAGGGGATGAAGACAAATATGATCTAATCTCCCAATGACTGATTTCATTAATGCATGAAAATTTAGATGCAAGAAATAACATTTTGCATGCTAAAATCTCATTTTCATTAGTAAATTGTTTCTTCAATTCAATCTTGTATAGAGGAAGTTTTATGGGGGAAATAAGATTAAGTAAAAATTAGTGCTTGAACATTCAACAACTGCATGATGCATCAATGACTTCATAGGTTTGTATGACAAAATGTTTGGTTTAACATCAGATGTCTTTACCGTATTTCAATTCAATCTCTGATTTCTATTTGGCAATAGCATTATTCCACTTAAGGGTTCAAATCTTGCCGATAGTGATTTAGTGGCAGAATTAGTATGAACCATTCTGTGCCACAAACACTCAGATGCAGGCTCACTGTTTCCAAGCTGTCTCTGGAGCATTTGAAGCTCTTGAGGATCAAATACAGGCGGAGAAGACATTTCAGGACAGTAGAGAAGGAAATGGAGCAGGACAGAGGTACAGTAGAGAGGCCTAATGGGATGACACACAGAGAAACTGCTACAGATGCTTCATTGAGTGAGACTGTCTATGCCTAGAAACAGGTTACAGCTGGTCTATAGAACACACCCAAACTTTTAAAACAATATTAATAAAAAAATAATAATAATAAATAAATAAAGATAATTTCACATTTCTGAAAGTCTTTTATGATCACCAGGGCTGCATTTATTTGATCAAAAATCAAACAAAACAGTAATATTTTAAAACATTATTAAAATTTAAATAAACTGTTTTCTGTTTTAATATACTTTAAAAAATTTATTTATTCCTGTGATTCAAAGCTGAATTTTCAGCAGCCATTACACAGTCTTCAGTCTCACATGATACTTAAGTAATATTTTAATATGCTGATTTTGTGCTCAAGAAACATTTTTTTTATTATTAGTATTGAAAACAGTTGTGCAGCTTAACATTTCTATGAAAAGAGCAAGCTTTTTTCCAAGACTCCTTTTTTAAATAGAAAGTTCATAATGATTTATTTATTATTTAAATAAATTTATTATTTGAACGTTTATTATTTGAACGGCAGTGCACATAGTGAAAAATATAACATTGTTATGAGGGCATGTGTGATTTGGTACCCCTCGCTCTTCCTACCTGTATGTGCTTGGGTTTCTATTGGCCTATGTGGTGTGCAGTGCATGCTGGGAGAGGTTTTGAAGGACTGGTGGGTGTGTGATGAAGTGATAGACGGAGGATTGGATGGATGTAATGAGGCTGGGCCTCTATGATCGCACAAGACATCTGAAACAAAACAGATGGACAATGAAAAAAGGAGGAAGAGAAACTAAACAGAATATGATTAAGGGGAGGGAACTTAATAAAATATAGAAATATGATGTTAATAAAGTTAAAAAACCTGTAACAATTCTTGCTTCCTTCTCTTGTCCATATTCACTTGCAGCGTCTAGCTCGGAGCACAGCTCTAGATCCTCATTGGTTGAGCCATGGCCATCTGACACAAAAGAGGTCCTGTCTGACTGGTTTGTAGCCACAGAGAGGGCATGACTGCTAGTAGACGTATCCAATCGTGGTTGTTGCTGGTCAAGTTTGGAGCGAAGTGACTCAATGAGCTTGTCTTTCTGTTGTAGCTCCTTACTTGGCCTGAGGACAGACAAAAAAAAATTTGTATTGTTATATTATTTTACAATACTGCAGTTTTTACTGTATTTTGATCAATCAAATTTTTTGTTGAACACAGAAGACGGCTTTTAATTCTTAACAACCCCAAACTTTTAAACAGTAGAGTACAAAAATACAAACATAGCTTTAAATAGTCACATTTTACGATTCTTTTCAATTTTATTTTTAAAATCTACTCCTGTAAAACACCTCAAAGCTCTTACTCCTCCATTTGTCTGTGCAGCATTCTTCTCTCCATTTCTATCTGCTTCTTGACTATGGCCAAATCTCTCTTCTGCACCTGCCATTCCCACAGAGAGAAGGAAAAGAGTGATTCGCGGTACAAGGGGCTGCTTTTGGACAGCATGGACCTCCACAGCGGAGCCATGGCCCCCTCGACCTGCCTGAGCCCTTATCCTCCTTTGAGACCCAGTCACAACCACTTCATCCTGGCTTTCCAAACCCTTGGCTGGCTGCGAAACAGAGGAGCAGGTCAAGGGCAGCAGGACTGGCAGTCGAAGTAGCGGTAAATCCAGAGATTACATATCCCACGTTTTGAGAGACAGATCTGTTTTGTTACCAACCCACAACAGAGTTTTAATACATACACAAAGGCAAAAATACTAATTGCTGTGACATCCAGCGTGGTCCTCCTCAAACTCCTCTTCCTTTTCAAGTTCTTCCTGGACAGCAGATCAAACACATCCTTCAGGAACTAATAATGACAAAGCCAACTTTAAATTCCATTCGTCTCGATTTCAAAGAAACTAAAGCCACTGATGTTGAATGTTCAGTAAGTCCTTCTTCTTGGAGACCAGTTCCTCTGTGCTTTTCTATTTATTCCCAAAGGAGGAAAAGGGTAATCAGAGTGTCTTCCTGAAACGTAACGTCCTTCCCCATGAGCTCTCAAACACAACAATCCCTCATGGTGAAGTGTGCGAGTATGCATGGTCCTTCCTGTTGGGCTGATGAGTTCCTCTGTGCATAAACAGGGTGCTTCAGTCAAAAGGGACACATCTGTGTTCCAATAAACAAACATAAAGCATATCCAAACTATTATACGCTTATAAAATTAGTCCTTGTTGCTCATGGTTGCATCAAGTTACTTCTTGTTTCTGTATGGTGTAATATCCGTAACCAAGCAAAATGAAAACCAAAGAGTAAATCCACTTCCATGGACATTCAGTCACGCTCTTCTTTCACATGTGGTCTTCTTCTTCCACTGTCTTCTCATTTTTATCGCTCTCTCTTTCTTTCTCTGTCAGCTTTAGCTGCCTCTGACCTATTTCACTCATGAAGTTTTAATAACTTAACCTGATTAGGGAAGGAGTCAACACCCAATCCAGAGCCTGGTGGTCACAGCACAGCTACCAATCAGGACATCAAACCGATGCAAATCCCCTCCGTTTTCACTCAATTACAAACCCCAGCTAAATGAGCTGACTGGCAACAAAATACGGTTAAGTCCAGGCGTGCATCTGGTTGGCCATCTGCGCACCCTTACGCTCTCTTTCACCTCATTAAAGGCTGCAATATTAGAGACAAACAGACATTTCAAGAAGGAGATTACACACTTGAAATCATGTTTTTTTTTTCTGGCTGTGAGCTTCCATTATGACAGAGCTACAAAGAAAATAAGTGAAGTGGAGGTGACGTGCACTACCAGATCAACAAAGAAGGCTTTAAACTGCAATTAAAACCATGACAGATCCACTGTGATGCAAGAAGTAAATTCTCTTATTAGTTAAATGGTCCCTTGGAAAAAATATTCATGATTTTGTGCAGTAGGGAGGGGAATAATAAAAAAACATAATGGTTTAGTTTCCAGTTCCTCTTAGCTATCCTCGACAGCTTCTATAATAATTCTCTTAGTACTTTTGAGAAATAAATTTTTGAGGGAAAAATAATTTAATGAGAATTCAAAATACATTTTTGTATGATCTGTGGGTGAAAACCAGCTAACAGCCAAATCTCAATCAATTCTGGCATTAAAATGGTGGCTGAACAGCTTTTTCAAAGGCTTGATTTTGTTTATGGGGTGTCCTGTAGCCATTCTGAAGGGGTACGGAATGAGGGCATGAATTCCGATAAAAATGTCCTATGAGTTCTGAACACTTCAGAGACACCCTAGAACCAGTGGTGACTTTATGAAGCAAGCTTCTGACAGTTCGCATTAGCATTAGCATATAGCATCACTCAACCAGGTCTGCAGGCAAAGTCAAATAAGTCCACTTCAGTGCTCAATGAAAGGGTAGAAATGAACCGAGTGAGTTAAAAATGGAGGTGTAGGTGAAGAGATTATGAAAGAAAAGAGAAACAAAAGAAAAGACTACTGGAAACAAATACCTCAAAACAACCACTCAATATTTAGGGTCATGTCTACATATACTATAAAAATGCCTAAAAATATTTGATTCTAAGAAATAGCATAATGGAGTTGAACTTGACTTTTAAAATAAAAAAAGACAATATTAAAACCTAACCAGTCAGAGGATGTACTGTATGAAGGATTCACTTGACAATGTCTCGTTGCTGAAATAATCCCTCACAGTGATCCATCTCCGTCTCCGTCTCCCAGGGTCTGAGTCAGAATATGGCACACGCCACGGCCCTCCCGCATCCTCTGACGCAGGTGAGACAGCTCACGGGCCTGTGCTTGGATCAGCGTGTCAAACTTACTGCAGGGAGAAAAGTGAAAATAGCAGTATTACTTACAGTGAAATTACAGTGACATTGTTAGTGCTATCAACTGATTCAATTTTGAATAGAATAAATTACACGATAAACTGATTAAATAAAAAAAGTATAAGTTTCACATCATGTTTAATTGTTCGGATGGTAGTAAAATCTTTTATTATGGAAATATATCATAAATATAACAAAAATACCATTATATATATATATATATATATATATATATATATATATATATATATATATATATATATATATATATATATATATATATATATATATATATATATAATGGTATTTTTGTTATATTTATGATATATTTCCATAATAAAAGATTTTACTACCATCCGAACAATTAAACATGATGTTATTAAACATGATGTTATAACATGATATATATATATATTTATTTATTTTTTTATACACACACACACACAAACATACATACATACATACATACATATTGCTATAAAAAAATATTTTCTATACATTTTCTATAGCAGAAGAGAGAATTTACTATAAAAATGCCATATACATTAAATGGAATATATATAAAAAAACTACACATGATAAATTACAATAATCTTACATTTTATTGAATTTATGTTACTTTATACATATTATAATCTAATTGGATTTACATAAATATTATTATATTAACATCACATGAATGTACAGTACTCACCCCGGCCGATTCACAGCTTTGCCATCTTCTGAATGACCTTTGCCCTTCCTGAGCTGCTCCTCCAGTGATGTCACACGGGAGACGAGCTCCTGCAGCTCTTGGTCTTGCTTGGGCTGGCGGGGGAGAGACCTGAAGCCATCAGACGACTGCCAGCCCTCGTCCTCCTCAGCTGTACTCTGTGCCTCAGAGTTATCCAGGCCCCAGCTGACCTTACGAAGAGAGCTGACTGGAGTGTGATCGCGTGTTTGCGTCTTCAGGCTACGGATCAGAGCCTGAGATTGGGAGAGCTGACCATGCAGGTCCTCTACCAGCTGCTGCAGGTATGTCACATCATGTTCAGTCATCCCAGAGTTCAGTTAACTGGGACCACCCCACCACTGAGAGCCCCCATCATGATAAGAGAGAGATGTGCACAGCTCCAGATCATCAAACTCTGCAGCAGAGAAAGACATATTTGTTATTTACAAGAAGTTGTTTTGATATAGTGTTTAAAAAGTAAAATTAAGCACCACAATTTTAAGACATAACGCCCCCTAGTGGTAACTCCAAATGAGACTACCTGGGCTGCTGGTCTCTTCTCTCTCTGCGGTCAAGTCTCGTACCCCAGATCCTGGATGTCCACCTGGACCTGCTTATTGTCCTGCTGTACTGATGTTTCTGCTACACGAAAGACCAGACAGATAGGTGTTTAAGGAACTGAAACATTTCATATAATGCTTTTTTATTTATGTTTGTGAGTCAGTGTTAATAACCTTTTTTTTTCCCTACAAAATATACGTAAATTATTATAGTAAATTTATTTATAGTATTGTTTTACTGTATAGTAAACAATAGTATAAAATAGTATATTATTAATCAAACTATAGTATTGAAGTAGTAAATATAATATTTCAATATATAGTATTTTGTCAGATTTATTCATTTTAGTCCATTTTACTCAAGCATTTTACATGGCGTCTGATTATATCTGCAAAAGAATCATTTCAGTTATCAAGTTATCAACAATTCAGTTGTCACAAATTCATATATTCTATATAATCATTTTAACGCATCAACATTTAATTAAAAATTTTTAGAAAATTGTCATTGTTTTGAAAACCTGCTCTCCTGAAATAACTAAACATAATCAAATGCACTATTTTGACCATTTTATTTTATATACATTCTGACTATATACATTTATGTAATTTTTGCTTTTTAGGAAATATGAGCATTATTTGTTAACTAAGATTTCTATCAGCAGTTTCACTGATGAGCTTGTGCGATTACTCACTGAGCAGTTCTTCTGACACCACGAGTCTCTCCTGAAGCTCTCTGCTCTCCTGCTGGACCTGCTCAGTCAGACTTCAGTCGCACTGTCTTGTCACACACTGGATCCCTTTCATTGGGCTGAAATACAAACATGTATGAAAGTTTGAAGTATAAACCCATGGACGATATTAACCTTCAGCTGTAAAGCAAACTCACCTCTACACCAACTGCATCCACCAGCTGTCCGTCGGACTGTCCATCTGACATGCTCTTCTGTCCATCATTCTGAGGCTTTCTTCCTGTCACCATTATCTTGAGCTCTTCATTTTCAGAGCGTAGAGTAAAGAAAGCTTTCCTGTTTTAGGAGAACCTGACACACACACACACACGCTGGGACTTGAGCTCCATCAGTTCTCTCTCTACTGCCCTCTTCTGCTCCACCAGCAGCTTGATATAAATGCAAAATATTTCAGATGTGCTGTATTTATATTACACCTTCAGACATAAAACTACATACAGTATATAAAATATATGAATGACTTTGACCAAAATACATGCAGTACTATAATGCTTTCAACATGTTGTAATGTACCTGTACACTGACCAAAGGCCGAGCCGTCAATTTGGAGCACTCCTCGTCTATGGCACAGTCTGCAAACTCACTATTTGCAGTCTTCATCATCCTCCTCTCCATCATCTGATATAAATCCTAAAGGAAAAAGTGTTGCATTGTTAGTGCAAAAATACACCCAAATGCTTTTATACAATACACTTATGTTTCATGTGTGTCTATGGAGACTAGTGGAGGCTCATCTTACTGACAGTGGGCTTCTCTGAGTAACCTTTCACCTGCAGCATATTCACAAACTATTCTACCATAAAACCAAGCTAATCCAGCACCATATTGACTCTCAATGACAAAAAGATTCTTCAGGCCAGTATACAACAAAAACAAGTAGAAAGACTCAAATACTCAAAACTCAGTACCACCCAGTTCTGGATTCATTACAGTACTGTAGAAGTTAATATGATTTGTACAAGTTAACAGACTATTCAACAAGTTTTTTTATTATTATGTTTTTGTCTAACTTTAAAATAGAATAAAAAAAAAATAAAGGGTAACACTTTACAACAAAGTTCATTAGTTAACTATTTTAGTTAATATGAGCTAAGAATGAACAATACTTCTACAACATTTATTAATCTTAGTTGATGTCAATGTCATAATTTACTAATGCATTATTAAAATCATAAGTTGTGCTTGTTAACATCAGTTAATGTACTGAATTAACATGAACTAACAATGAACAACAGTATTTTCATAAACTAATATTAAAAAAAGATAAATACTGTAATAAATGTACAGTTCATCACATTAACTAATGGAACCTTATTGTAAAGTGTTACCAAATAAAGTATTAGTTTAAGTATATATATATATATATATATATACTTAAACTAATACTTTATTTGGTAACACTTTACAATAAGGTTCCATTATATATATTAAAGTGATTAAAATTAAAGTGAAGTGACATTCAGCCAAGTATGGTGACCCATACTCAGAATTTGTGCTCTGCATTTAACCCATCTGAAATGCACACACACAGAGCAGTGAACACACACACACACACACACACACACACACACACACACACACACACACACTGTGAGCACACACCCGGAGCAGTGGGCAGCCATTTATGCTGCGGCGCCCGGGGAGCAGTTGGGGGTTCGATGCCTTGCTCAAGGGCACCTAAGTCGTGGTATTGAAGGTGGAGACTCCCCCCACCCACAATTCTGTCCGGCCCGAGACTAGAACCCACAACCCTTCGATTGGGAGTCCAACCCTCTAACCATTAGGCCACGACTTCCCCCTATATATATATATATATATATATATATATATATATATATATATATATATATATATATATATATATATATATATATATATATATATATATATATATATATATATATATATATATATATATATATATATATATATATATATATATATATATATATATATATATATATATATATATATATATATATATATATATATATATATCTGCAGTGATACTGGATTTTAGAAAGAGATATAGCTGTTTATAGCCAACAAGATTCTACTTTTAAGTAATATTACAAATACTTGTTTTATAAAGTGGAAGCTGCTAACACTATAAATTAAGGAACTAATGCTTAGTGTGCAATGCATTTATTTTACAAATGGACAGAGTAATGTGACAATTTCACGACTGAGATTTGTTATAAATCCAAATCTACTGGCTTCTGTTAAGGTTTTAGAACCTGGATTGTGTGTCACAGGACAATACTGAGCAATGAGCTCCATTGTGTGTGTTGAACAGTGTCCAAAACGGCATGTTTAAGACTTATCAATTATTTTAGCTGCATAATGCATATACTGTATGTTTCATATATAAATGATAAATTAAATATATTAACAAAATGTGTTTGGTTAGGTTTACTGTGCAGCTTTTAAACTTGGGCACTGATTGTGCTTGTGACTTTGGGAAATGGAAAACAATGATAAATAAACACATTTTCACCATATCACCCCATTGTTTTTTTCTTTCGATTGAGTATATTTCATCAAATAATTTACTGAGAGTCAAAATGATCATGGTACATATCAAAAAAAAAAAAAAAAAACTTATCAAAAAGCACAACACACATATTATGTAAATGTCCATAAAGGCATTAGTTAGGCAGTAACGTTATGTATTCAACTCAATACTAATATGACATGTACATGACATGAATACTATATGACATGCTACAAACATCAGTTATTATTATGCATGCAGGGACACACTTCTGTGACCCTGGACCACAAAACACGTATTAAGAGTCAATTTTATAAATCGAAATTGAGATTTATACATCATCTGAAAGCTGAATAAATAATCTATTCGATGTTAGGTTTGTTAGAATCAGACAACAACATCTTGAATCTGACAGTGCAAGAAAATCAAAATGCTGAGAAAATCACCTTCAAAGTTGGCCAAATTAAGTGCTTAGCAATGCATATTACTAATAAAAAATTAAGTTTTGATATATTTCCAATAGGAAATTTACAAAATATCTTCATGGAATATGATCTTTACTTAATATCCTAATGATTTTTTTTTTTTGCATAAAAGAACAATCAATAATTTTGACCCAAATAGTGTTTTTTTTTTTTTGCCTATTGCTAATAAATATACCCCAGTGACTTAAGACTGGTTTTGTGGTCCAAGGTCACATATATTCTTTAAACATACTGAATAAATTATTATTCTAAAACAACAAAGCAGCACTTAAATACAATGAAACTGTTATTTTGTACTTCAGTCTTTCCAGAGTGCATTTTTACAGGGTTCTACAGTGACAGTGAAATAACATAAGACCCACTTTTTAAAGTCCTCAAATTTATATATTAACTTTTTGTTTTTTGCTTTAAATTAAAAAATAACAGCTAAGCATGTGGAATATTAGAAGAATTAGCTCAAATACAAATGATTAAATCTATTAAAAACAAAAAGAAACATTCAAAAACTTCATGCACACGGCTAAGATTAAATATAAGTAAACATTATGTTGTTAGAATTAATAACGATAGCATCTACAAGATTCTAGTCGCTTCAAATAACTAAAAATGCACAATTCAAGTTGTTCCTAATTCAGACACTGGTTAATCTCAGAACAAGCTTATCTAGCAATTATAATCGCAATGCAATGCACAAAGCATCATGTTGTCCTCTGCAGCCAGGAGGTCACATTACAGACCAAACTGCAGCCCGCCCCCACCTCCAAAGTCAGCATGAGATTTAGCCCCATGACCTGTTTCCATGGACACCAGTGGATCCAATATAGCCTGCTTAAAAATAATAATCATACAAAATAGGTATGAACAGTTGAAATTGTACAGTACCAAACAAGTCATGTAGTTTAATGCTCATTCAGCTTATTTCCTTTAAGCTCAGGATTATTTTGTTGATATGCTTACCGTGTGATTACTGCAGGCAGGGTCCTGATGTTCCACCTTCTCCCTCAGCATCTGTACATCTTGGGTCAGTTGCTCTACTAGTGGTAAATCTGACGGATCCACCAACTGCATCTGCAAGTCCTGAATAAATCAACTCAATAAACACCCACACCTACAAATCTCTAATTTTCAACTTAAAGGCTAGACACAAACCTTGATGATTTCCTCTTTGATGCTCAGAGTCCTGCTCAAAGCCTCTATATCTGTGGCCTGGGTCTTGAGTTGGTCTTGGTGGGATGCCAGGGTGACATGCAGGGCAGTAAGCTGGTTCTGGGCCTCTCTTTCTCTGCGGAGAGTCAGTTGGAGCTCATCCTGAAGAGTTTGTGTGTCTGCTTCAGTTGACTGTGGGCTAGCCGATCGAAGTTGCCTACGTAGCTCCTGCAATCGAGCGGTCTGTTCGGCTATCACCTGACCCACACGCCCCGCAGAATCCTGGGAGATTGAATGTGATGTTAAAGAGTGATTTAAAGCTCAGGAGGTACATTCGATTGTGTTACGATGTCTGTCAGTGGTAGAGTGTTACCCTGATGTACTGCTCTCTTGCATTGATGGTGTTGAGCAGGTCTTGGACTTGTGAGTGATGCTCTTGAGTCTGTCTGCTGCGGTCCGACAGCAGCTCCTGGAACAAATGTTCCTTGAGCTGAAGCCGAGAATTCAGCTCCTCAGCCACCTCATTGGACCCGACTGACACTTTACTGAGAAGGACCGCAGTCATGTCCTGCAGAGAGATGCATGTTGGACAGAATGAAGTTAAAGAGTTTAAAAGAGCACACATGTGCATTATCTGAAGCGTGCATTCACCTTCGCCTCTTTGGTGTGTGTGTGCAGTGATGTCTGCAGCTGACTGATTAAAGTGTCCCTTTCTCTCAGGCTGCGCATGTGTGACTCTTCTTTCTCACGCTGAATGCTCTGAGCATTGTGCCAGGCCTGACAAACTTGCTCCAGCTCTAAACCTTTCCCACGAAGCAGCAACTCCAGACTCTGTACAGATTAGAAGATGAAAATAGTTATGAACAAATCATAATGCTGATATTCACAATTTTGGCAGCATGCAGGTGTGACACGAATACCATGATTGTTTCTTCATTGTTGGACAGCACACACTGAAGTTTCTCCAGGTCTCTCTCTTTCTCTCTCAGCAGCAGTTGCAGTTTACGCACCTCGTCTTCCTTCTGTTCCATGCACGTGAACTTATCATCTATCGCTCTCTGAGACAGGCGATGCAAAGGTTAGTGATTCATACACAATAGTAATTCAAAGGAAATAAAAAATAAAAGACATAAAATACCCTTCAAATGTTTGGGTTTCTTTTTTATTTTTATAAATACATCATTCATACTAATTAATTCAGCAGTGAAGCATTAAATGGCTCAAAAGTGACAGTAAAGACATTAATAATGATTTCTATTTCAAATAAATGCTGTTCTTTTGAACTACATAAAAAATTATTGAAAAGAATTATATCACAGATTTCACAAAAATGGTTTTTAACATTGATTAGAATAAGAGATGTATCTTAAGCATCAAATATAACAATGATTTCTGAAGATTCACGTGACAATCTGACAATCTTTTTACTGTATTTCTGATTTAATAAATGCACCTTTGGTGAGCATCTTACCATCAACAAACTTAGTAATGTACATATATCTAAATGATTTAAAATAATAATATTTCTTTTTAATAATGATAATTATTATTATTACTATTAATATTATAGACAGCAAGTTTATTTGATCTATTAAGCACTTGTTTTGTAAAATAGTTTGTTTATATGTGTTTATGTACCTCCAGTACTCGGTCTCTTTCCTGAATGCGTTGTTTTAGCTTGTGGATGAGGTTGTCTCTACTCCCAGCATGCTCTTTCTGACTATCCACCGGCTCACTGTAGTCCTGATCAAACAGAGTGTATAGCATCAGAGGTTAACATCCTTAGCGAAAGTTTATCTGTACAAGGACTTGATTACTATCAAAATGTTCTTTGCATGTCTTACTTCTATCAGACGTTCTTTGTGCTCTAGTGAGGTCTTCAGATACCGAATAGTCCTCTTTCTCTCCTTAACCTCTTTCTCCCTCTGTTTACATTCGTCTCTCCATTTCTCCTCCATTTGTTGTACCTCAAAGCGAGCCTTCTCTAGAGCAGCCTGTAGATCCTGGTTGTGCCTTTCTGCCTCCTGGTGGTGTTGCAGGGCTCTCTGCAGGTCAGCCTGTAGGCGCTGGTTTGCATGAGCCAGGTCTTCTTCTCGCCTCTGGCCATGCTGCTGTGCTCTTTGAAGGCACTGCAGCTCCAACTGGGCTGAGAACAGAGAGCCCTGGAGGTCCAGCAGATCGGCCTGCAGACGACCCGGAGCCTCTCCAGACACCTGTGCCAACAAGCAGTCAAGCAATTGGGAGAAAGAACCAGATATCCAAGTCATTCTCTAGTGACAGTAATAAAAATTACACTTAACAGAACTGATTCAAACGGATTTGAGAGTAAATAGGAGTGTGATCTTTAAACTTTACTGAAGGAGGATGCCCACCTGCTGCAGCTGAAGCTGGGAATGGTTGTTCTGTTGCGTCAGAGAGTGCAGAAGTTCCTTCTGCTCTTTAATGAGCTGGCGGAGATCAGTAATCTAGCATGAAAATACATTATTTTCATTAACATAGTTTGAATCTCATTTTCAAAAAATAAGGAATGTATCAATTAAGTATTGCAAATAGATCTAATCACACACTAATCACATGATTTATCATAGGGTGTTTGAGATGTTTATGTAGAAATAAAAGCAAAAGCTTTTATGTTATGTAAATCTTGTCATTTTTTAATAATGTCTTCAGCTTTTTAATTGTCACCTAACACTTAATTTACCTTATTTAACGTCCATAGCTTGAAAAGTGAATTTCATTGATTAGAATATCAGCCAAATGCTACATATATAATTAAATGTCAACTATATTATAAATTAATTCTATTTTTTTGAATGCCTTTACCTGTTACTTGATGTTTAATTATTATTATAAATGTTTAATTATTATTATTATTAGTTTTTTAAATTATAATTTAATCTATGTTCAGAAATTTCAGAATTTAAAAGCAATGTTTGGAGCAGAAACATAAGAATTCTTACTTCACTAATACTCAAAATGTGTTTCTGGGTCAAAGTGACTCAAAAAGATGACATATTAATATGCAAAGTTCAAAGAACTGATTTTAGATTATATAATTATCAATTAATGTGGCTATATGACTTCAAACGTAACTTTTCCCATACTTTAACTAACTAGCCCAAATGCCAAAGAGTGTGTTTCAAGCATTTGAGGAAAGCCTTTCGGGGCAGACATACCTCACTGTCTTTAGTGTTGAGTGAGTCACTCAAGGTCTGTATGCTTCTCTCCTGACCACATGCTGCTTCTCTGAGAGAGCGTAGTTCACTTTCCATGTCCCCAAGCCTCTGCTGTAACTTCTATTGACACGCACAAACAAAAGACCTGAGCACAATAATGATTTAATGATTCTCATACCTGATGAGACACAACAACAGTACACCTTAATAACTTGACAGTCAAATGACAAATAACTGTTGCTTGATGAAACATCACATTTGTTGTCAGTACCTTATTACTGCCCTCGCTGTCTCGGATCTTGGTCTGGAGAGACTGGACCTGTTGTCGGGCCGTCTGCAGCTCGCTCACACACTGGCCCGCTGCGTTCTCGTATTCTGCCAGTTGACACTGCTGCTCCTCAATCAACCTCTGAATCAGACAGTTCATAGAAACAAATATTAAAACAAGATTACAGTTAATTGATTCAGAGAAAGAGAGAGAAATTTATTAACATCTGATTTGATCTGAAATTAAAGTTGTCTTTTCTGCTGATGCAAGCAATATCAACTGGCCTGACAAAAATAACATTAATCAATCCAATCATACTTTTATAATTTCCTACTAAATATTAATGTTATAGAGTGTACATGTATTCAAAGTGCTGTTTCATGTTTAATCATACAAAATCTATTACTGAATAAAAAAAACTATTAATGTTAGTGAGAGGACACATGCAGCCTCTACAGCTTCCTCAGGAAGTCCTATTTTTACGTGACAGCATGCCATTCACTTCCTTGTTTTTCATTTTCACTTATCATTCTGTCTCTATTTACTGACATAAGGTCTTATAATGATTAATATAAAATGAGTCTCTCTATAATAAACAGAGGCTTTACTGTGCGCAAAAAGTAGCACTGCAGTTAAAGGATAATGTTTCTGAGCCCTGTCTACAGTAACATAAAGTGATTACAAGTGGCTTTTCATAGTACAATACTGCTTACCGTGAACACTAAATATCAGATTACACATACTTACTGTTGCTTTATATGTCATTACATAAGCACAATCAGAGTTTACCTATTAATGGGTTCAATTAAAAACACTGTATTGCTAAAATGATCATATATAATACTTCACACTGCTGTTGGCATATCCCTCAACACTATTGTGGAAACAGTGATTTTTTTTCTCCTCCAGAATTCTTTGACAAATAGAAAAATCAAAAGAGCAACATTAATTTGAAATGTATATTATTTGTAACATTTTAAATGTTTTACTATCATTTTGAATCAACTAAATGCACAATTGCTGAACAAAAGTATCTTACTGACCCTAAAGTTTTGATTGGCAGTGTAAATATGATCTCTTTAGAATAAGCCTGTGGCAGGAAGCACTGTTGCTCTCAACTGTAGTTGCTAAGAAGACGATGGGTAACCTAGTAATCAAAAGCAATCAGAGAGGTCTGGGAGGAAAAAAAGCCTGAGGGAGTTCTTCATCTGCTCATCTAGTTTATGCCCTATGAATTCATCTTCCCCGTTTAATATATATTGTACAAACAGAAGACGTTTTTCAAACATTCCTCATTTATTCCCCCTTTTCTTCATTCTAATGGGTTTCTGAGGTTTTTCTGAGATCCCTTGGGTCTTCCTGTTTACCTTCTGAAGGCCCAATGGCTTGCACTGCACATAATCATCCAACCACAGCTCTTCCATTTCTGCCAACTCAAGCTGAAGCTCCTGCTGGATACTGGAAGGAGCATCTGGAAGATGTGGAGAAATAGGACACTCTATTCCAATGGGAGGCACCTGTAGCAGAGGGTAAGAACTCCCCATTGGTGTAGTGATAGGTTTGAGGAGCACAGGAATTCGACTACCTCTGTGACTCTGAAGAGGGTGATATTCAAAGCTTTTAAGCAAGCTGAGGGCCATATCAATTCCACAAACAGAACTAGGCATCTTGATGGCAGATTGTTCCTCTTCAGACTCTCCCTGCACGGTGTTAGGATGGGTTTTTGGATAAGATTCTTGGGTGACATCTACAGCAGTGTCCAAAGACTCCACAGAGGAGGCAGGACTCACAAAGACTGAATCACTGGGTTGGCGAGATTGATTGTTTTTGTCAGGTTCCGTGTCTGGTGGAGGAGTGGATGGGATGGTTTCTTCAGCGCTGTCCTGAACACTATTGGAGTAACGTGTGGTGGGCCCGCAGGAAGTGCTCCGACCCACTTTCCTGGGAACCTTGCAGACAGCCTCGTAATCTGAATCTGCCACTCGCAGTGCAGCACACCCTTTGCACTTCCTGGGACGGGGACCTACAGTGCCATCTGCTGCCACATGGCACTGATGAACAAGGCATTGATGGTCTTGAACCTGCTCCTGAGTGCCGCCATGCTCAGCCCAGGACTCATAAACAGAGTATGCCAGATCATCCTGCAATAGAGCGTTGTATTCAGCTTCAGCTAGCCTAGAGAAGTCAAATACAGAAGAGTCTGCAGCACCGCTATCCACTCCAGAGTCATCTGCATTGTTTTTGCGGTAGAGTCCACCAATGCACTGCCTGAGCCTGTCTTTCTCCAACAAGAGCTTCTGCATCCGTTCAATGGACAATGCCTCCACCCTGGCGATCACAGTATCGAAGCGGTACATTCGGTCCAGCATGAAGGCACACTTGCTGCAAGCAAACTCTCCCCTGCCATCTCGGGTCATTTCCCTGCCCAATGCGTGGGACAGCAGCACCTGCAGACTCAGCTTGGCCGTTGGGTGGAAGATCCATCGCCGCTGGTTACCATACAGCTCTCTTGCACAGATGCGACACACATCCTTCATCTTTGAGTCCAACATTATAAATCTTCAATTAAATAATAATCTACAGTAGTTTGTGACAAGAGCCAAAGTGAAAATTTCACGGCATATAAAGTTCCTAAATTTCCATTCTTCTCCAGTCCCCAGCAATGGAAAATAAGACATTAAAAAAAAATAACGCAAAGTATCTATATTCAAAAATATAATTAGACATTATAACAATTTCATGTCACTTTTAATCATAGATAAGATGACGCCTTTAATGCCAGTCAATACACTAAATCTGAAAGTTGAACTATTTTATATGCCCTTTATAACGTTCTTTAAATAGATATATCGCCAAAAAAATAAATTTAGGTTTTGATTTCGATGTCGAGATGCTCGTCCTCGTCAGCGGAAATAAAGATGCATGGTTAGTCCTTCACTCTCGAGCTTCAGATTATGTTTCATTCGCTCTTCTGTGAAGACGCCGACATGACAGTCACAGGACATCATTTCCCACCGCCCGACTCCGGTTTAAAAACGTGTCAATTTTAAATAACCACCATTTGCCGAAATGTAGACGGAAATAATATCATATTCTGTCCCCGAACAGTCACACTAAAGGTTGATGGTATTTTTTTTCATAATACGGTTTCCGACATACAGACAGCGGAGCAGCAAACGATGTGGCAACAGTGAAACAGGGGAAATCGGCGCGTACCATTTTCTGGACAAAAGGGGGGTCGAAAACATGCGTTTCTACAGTGTATCTTACTTTTTAAAAAGTATTAACGGTTTCTATCTTCTTAACACGCACTAATATTACATTTATTTTATAAACTGCCGTTTTATCGCCCATTGTTTGTCAACAGTGTTTTTGTAGATTCTTCGAGCACCCCTCGGTGTACACAGTGGTACCGGTCGCACACAGAGAACAAGCCAGAAGCCAAGCAAACGATGATGACACTACTACTTTACTTATTTCCATTTCGACAAAGAAATGCAACTGAGAAAGTGATTTTGTTTTTCCGACCTACTGGTTTCATAATATCTATCTATCTATCTATCTATCTATCTATCTATCTATCTATCTATCTATCTATCTATCTATCTATCTATCTATCTATCTATCTATCTATCTATCTATCTATCTATCTATCTATCTATCTATCTATCTATGTCAATAGTTGTATAGCATCTTGAGCACTGCCCAATGATATGGTCAAGTGCATCTGAGAAAATAGATAAACTTTAGATGGTTCAGAACAGACAAGCCAAGCTAGTGCTTAATCATCCATTTCAGGCCAATGTTATTGATATGCATAGAAAATTATCATGGCTGTTAGTGAAGGATAAATTACTTTTATGAATGCTGGTATTTTCACAAGGCAATCAAGTATCATACAACATGCTTTTTCTTTGAAAAGTTTATACATGTGGGTTTTAGGCATGATTATAAAACATGTCAAAGTGAGTAGGCTAAGGCTCAACTCTGTTTACCATGTCCACAAACAAATTTGATGAAAAAGACTGTTTTATCATGGGTCTGCTGCTTGGAATAGGTTTCCATAAATATACAAAAGATTAATTGCATATAGACTATGTGTTTCGAAGAAAATGTGAAGATATGCTTGTAAATATGTAGATATCTATAATAACAATGAATTTAGTGATGTAACCATATTCAAGACTGTAATGTAAAAAGCATTCCAGGTTATAATCTAAATATTCGTGGTTACATTCCTGAATTGCAACAGCAAAACTTGTGTGGATAGATGGATCAATCTCTTATTAGTTAATATTAATTATATTGATTATAGATAGAAATAACTGAGTGATGTCGTTATTGGTGGTATTTGCACATTCTGGAAATTGTTTGGTTTCTCAATGTGGATTTTACATTCGAATGTCTCTAGAATTTAGACAATGGAGACAGAACACCATAACACCACTGAAACACTAACTACCCTTAATCAAAAACGTATTTATCCTAATCAGGCAAATTTAGCATTATCTCATTGTTTATGACAACCAGTGATAGTGATGGCAAGGGGTTCAGAGAAAGTAAAATTAATGCTATTCTGTGTACAGTGTGATGTAATTGATTGTTTATTTTTAAGCTTAAACCCAAGTCAAACAAGAGAGTGAATACTGCATATTTCTTTACTCCTATTTTTCAATGGCATGACAAATTGTTATTTATTATTATAATTTTTTTTTTTTTTTTTGCAAAGAGCAGCACGGAAAATACAATACATTAAAATATATTATATTAAGTATATTAAGTGTTGGATGAGGAATGACAGGTTCATTAAAATACAACGAACATACTACTTAATTTTTGAAATAATTGTCAAGCTGTGTGTTGATGTACAGTACACTCTCAGCTTGTTATTACTGTACACTGTCGCTAGATGTCTCTCTCAGCACACTGGTCATGCTTCTTCAGCTACATTAAAGCCATTTTCCCAAAAACAGGATCATTAATTCATTCACATACTCACTCATGGTTACTATATACATATATTATATTAAGAACATATGCTGAACAATGTTTAGATTACATGCATATACTTTTTTTTTTTTAAATTAACTTGATAGAAAATATAAATAGAACAAATAGTCTTGAATCTACTGCCCTGAATTGCTTTTTCCATAAGCCAGTTCTTCTCTGGGGGTCTAAGAAAGAGAAAATTATGTAGCCTGCTGCTTGTCAAAATAAGCCATGTCACAGTTTAATTAATATATATATATTTTTTAAAGATTTATAATAAAAATGTGCTAATTCACAACATTCATAAATCCTTTGTTAAAACACTTTGTTGAATTTAAGGCATCTTTACAGATGGTGTCGAAATGCTGAATCGATTAATTTAATTCTAATTCTTCATTCACACAGAGAGCAGAGCAGAGCATTATTTAAAGGTATGAAGTTCAAGCATCAATGAGTAACAAACACCGCACTAAATCAGTATTATTTCTTATAACTTGAAACTGCAAAAAAGCGAAAGTGAAACTTTCGTGTGACTTATCAAGCTTTTAAACTTAGTTTGCTTTAAAAAAAAAAAAAAAGGTTTATAGGTTTGACTGTAATAATAACGCAAAAACTGACACATGAATTCAACATTAAAAAGAATCAATATCAGTAATAGCATTGTTGCTTTTAAAGATTTGACTGTTTACATTCAGTTTTATGTTATTTTGTATGTAATAATGTAAGCAATAAATATTTCACATAGGTCTAGAAATGGCCCCATTCAAATATTACTAACAATATAAAAGTTTTTATTGCATTACTTTATAGAAATCAGTAAAGATTTCACAGCACAAAGACACATGTACCACAACCAACAGGTGGATGTTTTTAGAATTATACTAAAAGGCCTTTTAGTAAAGGTTTGATCTTTTTGATCATTTAGAAATTTGTGTATCAAATATGATAAGAGCAGGCTTTACATGGCTACACAATTTCTTTTGCATTTGTGTCAGTTTCCATGTTTTAGTTAATTTGATTCACTGTTTATAGTGTTAAACACGTTTATCTACACACAGGCTTTAACAATTACAATTGAAACAAGTCTCAGTTTGCATATGATCTAAGGCAAAGTTAATATAAATCTCCCTCTGTATGTGATTTATACCCACACTGTAAATATACTAATCTGGGAGAAGTATGGAATCACTCCTGCATGTGCCATGGTGCCATGACCGATTTCCAATGGCATGACTTTATGTGTATGTGTTTATAAATACAGTCTGATATCTGAACCCATTTTCCCTTTAGGGGTTGAATTGGGGCCAGAGGCCAAAGTGACCTAGTTAGCTGCTGACTTTTAACCACATCCAGGAGAACAGTAGAGACAGATATTGCATGCACAATCACATAGAACACACAATGATGTGTGTTTAAGTTTGAGTGTGTATGCTATTTGCCAAAAAGCATTATACTGTGCCACATTGGCTGCTGCAGGGGTGACACATTTAAAAAAGGTTACTCATTATCAGGGCCACATGAAATCTATTTGTACATTTTGATGAATGAGATCCTATACACGCTACCTGTTCATCTTTCTCTTTCTGCTGGAGGGAAATGTTGAGGCTCTGCACTTGCTCTTCCAGCTGAGTTAGTTTTACAGTAAGGGTGTCCCTCTGTGCACTCAGATCAGCTGCTTCTTGCTCTCCTGCATAGAGTTTCATTCAGTTTCTCCATCAACCTAACAGAAACAAAGAGGAAATGCATTAGAGATTTTTTTTTTTTTTGTCAGAAATCTCAGAATAACACTCAGTACAATATCTGAATCAACTTATTCCGTTTTTTGAATGTTGGTACTAAAATGTATACCTGTCTTCCTTAGCCATCTCTTCATGTTGTGCCGTTGCAGATAAACTTTCATTTCCCCCGTGCATTTCTCCCATCATTCTCCTTTCTAGGGCCAAACAGCGCTGGGACTCTGAATCTGCCAGAGAAGCCAAACGGCAGTTCTGTTGGTACTGGATGCTAAAATACTTTAAGTATGAGATTTTACAAAGACACACACAAACGTAAACAAGAACAGCAAAATTGAGGACTGTAAATATGGACATGATCGTAATGAGGTCAGTTTATTGTGCATTAGAACAAAATGTGCACCTCCTGCAGAAGCTGGACCTTGGTCTCCAGAATCTCTTGCTTGTGTCTGATCTCCTGCTGCCGCTCCTCACATCGACGCTGCACCTCAACCTCATTCTGATTGGTCAGACCTGCTGTGGTTCTGTGAAGTGACACAATACAAACAAAATAGCTATAGTGAACAATTCGGAAAGAATGTGGAAAAACAAATCCATCGATACAAATGGGAAAACAACGCTTTTGGTCTAAAAGCTGCCTGTGCCATTGCGGATTTGTCTCAAAGTTAACCAAAAGGCTAAATCAACAGAATACATCTTCCATGATTAATTGAAATGTACACACTCACATTTTATAAACAAAACTGTGGAAGGTAAACAGTACTGAATCTATAAGACGTCTTTGTAACATAGAAAGGAAGTGCGTTTGCACTGAAATAAATGAGTTACTTGATTTAGATTAAATGGAACAGTGCACATTGCACCATGTTGCTTGTATAATGAGTGTATTTACCGCATGTCTACCTTTGAAATAATGAACTTCAGTGGGCAAAAGATGCAGCCCTTTAGACTGTTCCTTTAAATTAACAAAGTTTCTGACTAGCTTAAGACTATAATTATTATATTTATTATCAGTATTTGGTATTTGATAATGTAAGTTTATAGTAATAATTTAAATATATTTATAAATAATTATAATAGATGCAACATATTTTTTAAGTAATGTTTTTTTTTTCATTCTGAAATTCTAGATAATTATAATTTATAATTCCAAAAAATAACTGATGCAAAACCTGTATTTAAAAATATATTTTTGGGTAGGTTAACCTGTGTTCTTTGGGAAAAAAGTCACAAGAGAAATTACTGCTAGTGGCCATGTTTGATTTATTTAATCTTTGTCCCAAAGTGCATACCTTTCAGACTCTGTAAAAGAGTTTCATTTCATTTTTCAATCCTCCAAAGAGTACTGTAGAAAAATAAGCGAGTCACAAAGGTGAGTCGTAACAATCTTTTCTCACGTCTCTTCTGGGATGTGTTTAGCAGGTGTTTGTGTGTGTGAAGGGTGTTACTCTGACACTTTAAGTATTCAGGAGTGTCTATAAGAGCCTCTCACTCAGCGCAGTGCTCTAGAACCCTCTCGAGGACCTCATAACGGCTTTTCCAGACTCCATTGCTGCATTGCAACAGAGTTGTTTTTGAATGTGATGATGGCTGCGGCATTGACCCTGCTGTAATTGTTTGATCCAGAGCAAACGGCTCCTCTGGGTTTTTGATTGCACTGTGCCAAGACATCCATTACTGCATTGAGCGATCTGAGAGATCGTCCCGGTCAGCCATTATTACATCAAATAGTGTTAGTAATCACAGCCTGGTAATATCGTTCAGTTCTGTGTTTTTTATTTTTTTTGTCCTCAGAGAATCAAATGTTAGTTTTGAGGCTCAGAACCATGGCTTAGAACGATGGCTTTCTCTGTGAGAAAAACATAAGGAGAAATTAAGAGGGGAATTTTTGCTTGATGGCTAAGACTCAGGTCACTGGCAGGCACATCATCATAACTGAACAGATCGGGTAATGGAAATGACACATAGCAACTGGTCCTTCAAACAGAAAAATGATGTCACCTGAAGAATAACACAAAGGTAGGGGGTCTCGTTTATGGGTGATCCCCAAAGGCCAATTGATCCTACCGTAAATGTAAACATTACTGACATACTTCCACCTGACCGTACAAGAAAAAGTCAAGCACGAAACTTACAGTACATGAGGATTGAGCTGCTCATTGTGTGTTTTACTGAGAATGAATTAGCTCTTGTCAACCATTCAAAAGTTTGGGGTAACTGACAATTTTATTCAGCAAGAATACAAAAAATTCAAAACTTAGAGTAAAGACTTTTACATTGTTAGAAGCAACGTCTATTTCAAGCAAGCAAAAATATCCACATATTAAGCAGCACAACTGTTTTCAACATCAATAATTAGAAATGTTTCTTGAGCAGTAAATCAGCATATCAGGTTGATTTCTAAAGGATCATGTGACACTGAAGTCTGGAGTAACAACTGCTGGAAATTCAGCTTTGCCATCAGAGGAATAAATCATATTCTAAATATTAAAATAGAAATGACCCCAAACTTTTGAATGGTCTAAAAAGGAGCTCAAATAGCTTCTCCATCAGCAAAAAGTGTAACAGGGCCATGTGCACGTTTCAAAGGGCATCATGGCTCTGTCCCACAAACCTGATAAGTGTCCGACACGGATTTGGCAGGGGGCTCTGGCCTTTTGCATTTGGCAGGTCAGCAAGATAAGTTGCACATGCCTTTGAGAAGCACTTATTCTGATAGTAGATTCACAGAACACAGACTTTTGTTTAAGTTTGGCTTCACATCTGCGCTCTTAACCACATAGAGACAATGATGTCAATATCAGTTAGAACGAAATACTTAAATATAATATATTTTTTAATAGCTTTACAACTTAATGGTTGCGTTCAGATGGTCAATGTTGGGACTGACAACCTTATTTACTAAGAGGACTATATTGCTCATACAACAGCTCTCAAAAGTGAGACTCGAACATTTAAGGGAGTCATTTCATTTAAACTTTGAATTATAAATGAAATTTGTAAATGTAATTTGATTTAGCTCTCAGCTATATTCTGTTGTGAATGTAGATTAAATACATAAAGATAAGCAGTATATTTGTGTTTGATACTTACAGTGCATTATCAAGCTGTTCCTGTCTTTCCTGGAGTTCTTGTTTCAAGCTTTCAACCTTCAGCTCAATGTTCTGAAAAACAAATGGATTCTTTTAAAAAGTCATTGCAATCACACTTTACACTCATTTAGCAAACAAACTAGGTCTATAATGCAGGATCTGGAGATTTTTTTTTTTCTTGTTGTGCTTTTGCATGCATTTCTTTCAAAACTGTGATTTTCTGTGAGTTTGTTCTACCAAAATTTCATTTCTTTATTTCTGTGAAATTAAAATGAACTATAATAAATATTTCATTAGAAATTCATGCTATACTATTTTTAACCTAACATACTTTTATTTTCTGAATATACCCACCAGTTATTATCATGCTACATTAAAAATCTTAAAAAGAAAGTTGTAAATATTTCAGAGATCTTCTCTGCTGAGTCTGCAGAGCTCCGCATGAGCTCTCTGCACGTGTAGCTGGAGTCTTGTGGTTGTAGGGAGACCTTAAAATATAACAAGAAACACTAACCGCCTGCTGTTTCACTCTCTCTGACATGCACTCAAACCTTACCTCTCTACTTTCCCCTTCCCACAATGCACCAGGCCAGCAACATAGACTTTTTTAAACCCTCACCACCAGATACTCAGTGTAGCTGGCATGACATCAGTGCCTAGTACTTTGTGTGTATGTTTTTTTATTGTTTGTTTTTGAAATTATACATACATATCCCATTATAACCCTCAGGGACATCTGCAGTAAAACTGTGTTTGATGAATGACAGCACTCAGGAGCAGCTGCCATGTATCAGTCGTTTTTAATTTGTGTAGACTATATGGGTTAGTGGGACTAATTGTACCTTTTACAATTTTAGCTTTTTCATGTATTTCCATTTCATTATTGTTGAGCTTTGCATCAGTTTCCATGCATCAGTCATGTCAACAGCTTATTTCACAGTAGCCCAGTGACACTCACCCTGCGATGGACATTCTCACTGCTGCTGTCCTCAAATTTCTGCTGTAAATGCTCTTCCAGGAAGTAGAAGCTTGAGGCTGAAGTTCTCCTTCTTCAGGCCATTGAGGTGCTGTGAAATGGTACGGTAGCCGTTAAACATGATCGCTTTCATCACGCTGGGGTTTTCAGACGCCTCATAACTTTGCCATACTACCTAAATCACACACTTTCATTAAATGCAATGAAAGATACCTAGAACAGGCCAAATAAGATGTAGAAGGTTTTTTCTAATACTAGAACTACAACATTAACATGAACTGCATGAACTGTAAGTGACACACTGAGGGTCCTCCTCCTGAAAGTGGTCTATCCCCATGTGTGGTGTGTGCAGAAGGAGGGGTGTCAAAATTATATGGGATGGGGTGGGGGGGGGGGGGAAGGCTTCCATGCTAAAAGTCACTGACTGCTCATTCCATTCAACTAGATTCAATGGATTCTCAACTATCATTCTTTATCTGACAATATTTGCTAAAATTAAACCTGTTTCTCAAGTTTCTCTGCTGTGAGCTTCAGTATGAATGTGAATCTACTGATGTGAAATGTGAAATGTGACAGCACGAATGCTGTCAGTTGGTTTCTACGTTAATTATATCTATCTGCCAACAAGGACAGATTCAGTTAATACTTATGTCATTTATAATGTTAATCATATAAACACTGCAAAACTGTTTTTAGCATTGATAATAATAAGAACTGTTTCAGTAGTTTAAATATGATTTCTGAAGGATTATGTGTCATTAAAGATTTTGGCAGCTTAAAATTCACCTTTGCAATCTCAGGAATAAATTACATTAGAAAATATATTTAAATACAAATATAGTTATTTTACACTGTAATAATATTCTAATAATATTAGTCTGTTTTTAACTGTGTTTTTTAAGCAAATAAATGCATCCCTAGTGAGCGTAAGAAACTTCTTACAAAAGTATTTAAAAATCTTACCAACCCCAAAACTTTGAACAGTAGATTAGATATTTAAAAATTATGAGTTTAATATTTTGTCCTATTTATGTATATACATATGAATAACACACAATTAGATATTTAGATTAGAGATTTACTTAAATGTAAATATGCACATTTATTTACATTTATTTGTTAGTGAGTTTAACCATAGGAGGGCAGTATGGCTCTTAACTCAGCAGAATGTGCTTTAGTAAGACTCAGGATGTTTCAGGGTTATTTTCAGGAATCAGGAGGTATCCTGTACCAGCTGTCACGGAGGAATTCTGGACTGGGAAACTAACCTCAAAACCCAACCAACATATACATCAACAAGCTGAACACTTAGGTGGTAAAAAAAATAAAAAATTAATTGAGGTCCACAAGCTGTATGTATCTCTGGTGGGAGCATGTGCATTGTGTTCCTGTGGTTCACAATTCAAGCTTCAAAACATTGTTTTTGTTACATGAAAAATTATTGCACAACATAGCACAAATCAATAGATGGCTTAAATAAGTGAAGCTGGATATTGCTGATTTAATTACAAAGGGAAGTTTCACATGCACAAAAAGCAAGGCAGACAAAACTTAAAAGACTAGGACAACTGGGATTGACAACTGGAGACAACCAAAAACTCATAAAGGGCTCATACATCAATTTAAACGTAAGTGAAAGCCTATTCTTTAAAATCTGGATTCAGGCTTACCAACAGACACAATCAACGTTTTTATAGGCAGGGAGGCAAAAATGCAATACTGTTCTGTCTTGGCTGTTTCCCTAGTGCTTGCTGTCTGTGCCTGATCACAACTGTGATTGCGTTTCTCAGTCTGTCAGCGAGGGTTCTGCAGGTCTGAGGTTTTCCATTGTGGGGGGAAAATGGGAGGTTTGACATGTTTGTAAAGACACATCAGCGTCTGGACTCTGTCTTTCTGTCGCTGTTTGACGGGGCAGAGCTCTGACATGAGAAGGCCAAAGACAGTGAGCTTCTGTGTGCTGTATACTGAGGTTCATATGCACGCAGTCTCCATTCACTGACAGCGCTGACTGACTGACTCTTATTGAGTGTTTTGACATTATGAGCAAGTTAATGGGTACTGGCTTTGAAACAGTTGTTTAAAGGATTACACATGCCGAAAAAATGCAAATGAAGGGATCTGTCTGCCATAAAAGTAATACCAGATGACAAACTGTACAAGTGATATGGAGTTCTGGTTAGAAATTAGGAATGAAAGTATATATTAATCATTACTAGAAGCCATTAATCATAATAATATCTAGGTATAAAGACAATGAGCAACAAACACAGAAACTCAGTCAGCAGGTCCTGTGATATTTCCCAGACTCACAGTGCATTTAAATCCAAGCCTTATTAATCAAATTCATCTTGCTATGATTACAATCTCCTAAAAATACAACAGAAAAGCTATAGAAAAAATGAGTTTGCAATGAAGTGCATCTAATGAAGCCAGGGTCAGTCTTGTTTCTGTGCATGAATGCATTTATGAACAGCTCTGTGTCTCATTGCATTTACTGTAGAAGGCTTAACATTGCCATAGCGGTGTCAGAGACACAAATGCTGTTTCACTTTCCCTTGTTTTTTCAGTATGCAGCATTTTTTTTGTGGAATACTGCACTGACAAATTAAGTAAATATTGTAACTTAATATGGGTAGACGACGCAGAGTGCCTAAAGACACAATCATAAATTGTTTCATCTCTTGTTTTCATTTTGTGCTAACAATTGAGATATTTTTATAAGCTCAACTGTTTCTCCTAAACATACCTGTACATTAGATTAAATGGGGAGAAAATTGAGACTTTGCTAAAGTGTGCTGCATTTCATTTGTGAAAAAAATAACTAATCTGATGTTACTCTTCCAGAATTTCTATAGGTCAATACAAAATAAGAAAATAATAATTTTTAATGTCAAGGTCAATAGTCAACAAATGTCCAATATTACACTATCGTGGGGTCAATAATTTTTTTTTTAAAGAAAGTAATAATTATTCAGCAAGGAAGCATTAAATTGATCAGAAGTGACAGTAAAGACTTTTACATTGTTTCAAAAATGTTTTAAAAATAGTAAATTCTTTAGAATTTTCAATTTATTAAGAATCCTAAAAAACAGTCAAATAAATGCAGTCTTTGTCGGCATAAGAGGCTTTTGTAAAAAAATGCATCTGAACAGTAGTGTATAAATCTGTACGGTTTTGTTTAAATACGTAAAACACTAAATAAAACACCAAAATCAATAATTTTATAAACCATAAGTGAATTTAGGCATCACAACATTATAATGTACAGTATGAAAAATGGATACTGATTCTGAGGTCATTTTAAAGATTAACTTTGAGTGTTCGTGATTACAAATAAAATCTATACGTAAAACAGGGAAAATGAGCAGGCAAAATTCTCAAATCTTTTCTGATATATATCCTATATTGACAACTCTATGAACAATGAATGAGCTACTGCTGAGAAACAATCTTTTTTTTTCTCAGATAATATGCAAAGATTATATACACAAATACACACATAAAGAAAGCATAACATTTGCAAAATCTGACACCCTTCATGTAGAGAAATATTTCAGTTATTAAATGACAAATGAGACTTAAGCAACAGCAAGCACCCCTTGGCAAATGTGGTCTTTGGGCTCAATGAGGAAATGCCTTTAGATAGTGCTATAAAAACATGTTAAACAGCCTTGTGCTATAAACATGCAACGTCTCTCATCTGATACAAATTAAATCCAGAACACATTATTTTAACTATCATTTTACAGTCCAATAAAGACATCAATTATTTTGGACCATTTCTGTGTTTATATGAATCTTGTAATTATGATGACCGAAGCACATGGCTGATGTGTTTGTGTAAAACTCAGCCTGACAGGCTAAGCCTAAGAGGGTTGAGGTCTCAGAGTCTGCTCTTTATTTAACACATACATAAATCAAGCAGAAAATCAAGAGTCACGGCCACTCCACTGTACACAGCCGAGAATCTACAACTACCGTTGAATCATCTGTATCATGTAATGATTGCATTGAGTCACATTATGTCTGATGGATGAGGGTTGCAACAGTTTGTTACTGCATTTTCATGTGTTTTCTGCCCTAAGAGGGTTTTCTGAAGCTTACAGAGACCCAGATTCCTGCGTCAATTCCATGGGACATCCTTCTTGTTGCCATGGAGACCGAAAAGATGGATGGAAGGGAGGTGGATGGGAATCACTCTTTGAGTTAGATTCATGCTATTTTTTCATGAATACAAATCTAAAACAATTATTCTCGATAAGGTGATATGTCAAACCGAAAAAAAATTGATAAACCCAAAATGTCACATAATTAGTCTTAAAGGGATAGCACTCAAAATTGAAAATTCTGTCTCATCCTGCATTACTTGCTTTTCTGTGGAGCACAAAAGAAGATATAAAAAAACACACAATGAATAAACATTAAAAGTCTTCAAAACATCTTTTATGCTCCACAAAAGAAGAATGTCATTTAATTTTAAGTGACTACATTTAAATTTAAGTCTTTTCTTTACATCATATGGCCTCAGAAGACTTGAAGAATAGCATGTGGAGTCATGTGGATTACTTTAATGGTGGATATTTCGTTTTTCATCTTAGAAAGAAAGTCATATGGGTTTAAAATGATTAAATGACGACTGAATTTTTAGTTTTTGGTGAACTCTTTCAAACCCTTTTTCAATTCCCCCATGCAACCACAGTTTTTTTCCATTCACAACTCCCCCTCTTCCTCTCTCATTGGTAAATAATTTCCAGATGCAATGGCACGGGATGGTGCTAGTGGTACGTGTACAGTGGAGGCTGGCGAGGGAAGAGCTTTTCCACAGTCTATGCCAGCCCCACTGAATCTAACACGCAAGCACGAGCACTCTGAGACAATCACGAGGAATAGGTTTCGATCATGAGGCAAAGTCCCCTTGAGTACTAACACCTAAGGAGCTCATGGGATAAATGATGCCCAATGCAAAGGTAACATTACATAAAGGTGTCAACAGATGTCACAGAACGACAATGTTCTGGGTAGCTATATAACCCTTTAAAATTAACTGTAATATTGTGAAATATTATTGCAATTTAAAATAATTGTTATTTTAATTATTATTTTCTTATGTTATTTATCACGGTGATGCCAAAGCTGAATTTTCAGTCTTCAGTATCACATGATCATTCACTTTTTTTTCCAAAATAGAATGAATAGAAATTTAAAAATAACAGCATTTATTTAAAATCTTTTGTAAGATTATAAAAGTCCTTACTGTCAGTTTTGATTGATTTAATGCATCCTTGCACATTAAAAATATTAACAATTTAAAAGATAAACAATCTTAACAATTAATAATTTTAATCATCTCACTTACCCTAAACTTTTGAATGGTATTGTAGTCTGTGAAACCAAATAGACCCTTCTAGAGATTACTCTTTGATACCTAGATACCTTTAAGCACTGCAACAGGTCAGTTGGTCTCTAGCTGCTTTCTTTGCAGTAACTTCTAGAGGAAATGTAGTTAAAATATCACATCCTGGTGCAATTTACGCATCCAAAGAGTGAGATACTTTTCAACTTGACACTGAATACCAGACAAGAACCTTTTTGGCCAAAGATCTGATGCTCCTGGTGGAGTTCCCCAGCCCTTGCAGGGTTGTGATATTTTATCCAGGGAAACGTGGAAGTCCCTAGGCATGGAATGAGACGGATGGCTCTCAGCATTGAGCTTCAGTCCACTCAGCAGGTCGATACTCCCGCTGAGACTGGGCTTCGTTTCAGGCTTCAGCACAACTACGGCTGCAAAATGATCAATCTACACAAGATGATTTATTCTCATCTCCGACTTTTTCTGTTAATTTGTTTACTCTTCTTGCACTATTCCAATTGATGCTAGGCTTATTGCTATGACTCACAGGAAATATATCATACATCATCTCTTCAATGGCAGCGCATTACTCTCGGATAGCAACCGATTCATTATTACCACATCTGTTTTCAGTAATGAGAGGAAGGACAGTAATCTGAGTTTTAAAGAAAGTCTTAACAACAAAGTCATTAGAGAAAACAGGGATAACTTCATCATGCTGAGTATCTTAACATTTAAGCCTCATGTTCATCTTTGATGTTTGGGAGACCCCAAGGCCCTTTTTCTAACTTAAAACATACTTAATATTGGTTTGATACTTCATGACCTTTCCATATCTTATGATAACTTATTATAAACCAAATGTGATACACTCTTACAAATAAAGGTGCTTCACGATGCCACAGAAGAACCTTTTTTGTCTAAATGGTTCCACAAAGAGCCTTTAACATCTGAAGGTTCTTTGTGGCGAAAGAAGGTTCTTCAGATTATAAAAGGGTAAGAAAGAGATGGATCTTTAAAGAACCAATGACTGAATGGTTCTTTGTGGAATCAAAAATGGTTCTTCTATGGCATCACCTTTTGAAGCACCTTTATTTTTAGGAGTGTAACATGCTTTAATATAAGGCCTGCTATATGAAAGCAGCAAGCAGAATAGGTGTTGATGGTTTTCTATGCCACACTGATTATATGCTCTAGGAGAATAAAGTATTTGAGAGAAAGAGAGAGTGAATTAGAAGGAAAACAGAGAGATGGAAAGTTCTGCCAAGGTGTTACTGCACTGGCAGAAGATCTTAAGCCTGGAGCTCTCTCGCTCTTTCCATCTCTTGTGTCATCCTTCAAAACACATTCAGAGGTGTGAGCTCTGAGTTCCTGCCAGGGGAGGAAGTGATCTCAACATCTCTAGAGGAATGGAGAGAAAAACACTGTGGGTGAAGGTAAGTTATAGGAGGCTTCACCTTTCCCAGAGATAGGTGAATCAGCCAGTAAAGGTCAAATAAATATTAAAACCATTTTGAAGGAGAAACACTGAACCTTAGACATGAAAAAGTAAAGCTTCTAAAGCTTTTAAAATTCATGCAATTGTATTAATTGCATTTTTACATCTTCTTTATTTTATTTTTCTTTATCTATTGTGATTGTTTTTAGATGCCCTTTAAAAACAATAAGAAACTTGCCAACTCCAACAGTTTTTTGACATACTGCACCACTAATAAAAAAATAAAATGCAAACAACAACAACATTTTGTAATTTCTAGCTGAATTACAAACAAGCAGTCAGCATCTTTTGTGTAACAGAAGTATCTGATCTCAAATGAATAATCACTTAGTGAAACAATGCTCACATATGTTTATGTAGTCATAAAAGTCAAATCAAGTCACTGTGATCATACCGGCCTTCCAAAATGAAGTACAACAAAAAGTGACTGAGATTGACTACTGTGTCACAAGCTATCCAGTGAGCCATTTTCCCAGAGCAAACCGTAAACACAGCGAAAGAGACCTCCTCTGTGCAAGCACTCCATGTTACAGGCTGAATTCTGTTTGGAAGAAGCGAAATAAAACACTGGTTTTTCGATCGCACTTCAAAGACTAAATCTGACTTTAATTCAGAGTGTTTATGGTGAGACTAAATTATGGGATCAAGTTCAACCAGCTCCGAAAACCACTGCCAACTGTCATGGACTTTTGTATTGGAGGCTATTGTCTTTGTGTGATGTGTAACAGAATTTCCCATCAAACTCTCTTTGCTTTCTGTCTATTTCTGCCTAACATGATTGGGAAAGTTGCTTCGAATCAAACAGAGCTCAGAAACAAAGAGAGCAGTCATTCTTTAAAACCAGACCGCATGAAAAATAGCCAACAACCAGACCTCCACAGGTCACCGCAGTCTTCCAGCATCTGTCCGTGTGGATTCACTGGCTGAAAAGAGAAATGACAGGCCTTGGAAACATAGACAACACAGATTTCTGTGTCAGTTTTGAGCTTTTAACAGCTGACTTTTAAACAATGCATTGGGTTAGCCTAGAAGTACAATTCCTAGGTTTCAATGGTTTAAAATGAATACAGTTCATTTATATATTTGTTTTTTCAAAATATTTATTATATTCTTCAGTTTAATTAATTCAAATCTAATTACATTAAATTAGAATCTATTTAGAATAAATTAAATTCAACCAGTTTATCTGAAAGCAGGTTCACAGTACGAATTTCTTTAACTTCTAGACATACTTCTTAATGCAAATACAAAAACAAACATGGGTTTTTGTTTGAATCAGTGACTGTACACAAATACTATAGAATACCCAAGACGTGTCACTCGTATAGTTTTAAATGGGGTAAAATGCAAAGTGCATATATGCACATTGTACATCCCTGTACATCTTAATATTTAAGACTACAGTTTACACTCATGCACATTATTTTGCGTTCTATATTTAATTCTACAATATACATTTTTTATATTTTATTCTTATATTTTTATTGTTTACTTTTATTTCATTCTTACATAGCTTTATTTATGTATATTTTCATCTGTGTTGTTTTCTTTAATAATTGCACTGTCCATGGAGCGGACCTGACTCACATTTCACTGCTGGTTATATATGCTATATATAATTTTGTATGTGACGAATAAAAATCTTGAATCTTGAATCTTGAAAAAAAATGCAATGCTCAATATAGTCGCTCTATTGAAGGAAGGCCACCCTTCTGAATAAAAGAGCCAATCGCTTAACAGTAAAGCCATCTGCAGTTAGAAGTCCCGGTGGTTATAAAAGAAACAGTCAGCGCTCAACACACTTAGGACTACGCACTGGCTAGTTTAGCCTGGAAAAAAGCTTTTTTAATGCTATTTGGTCAAAAGAAACAATGTTTATGAGACAGCTGTTGTCAGATTTCACTGGTGATACATCAAATATGAAATGTAATCATTAGCTTGGCAAACAGTTTTGGAGAATTTGATGTTTCCTATCCAAAGAGATAGGAGCTGCACTTGCATGCCGAGATGCATTTCAAAGATTGCAGCCGAGTGAAATTACTTGCCTTAGAGGAACATGGTGTTCTAGTATTCTGCCGTCCATTTATACAGTATATGGATAAATGGCAATGTAAAATCACAGACTAATTTAAATGAATGCACTGACCTGACCCGAAAGAATTTATATAGAGAACAAGCTGCTGTGGAAAGACATCTAGAGTGCTCAACATGCTCATTGTAAATGTGCACATAAGCAAATCCATGAGAGATATTGAGAAATACATAATATACAGAAATGGTGCCTGACATATTTCAATTATACTTGCCATATATCATTATATATATAATTGCAGAGTGACGCACAAGAGCACTACTGTCAAACACTGAGATCTCAACTGAACAACAGACCATCTGAATCTTTCGTGGCTTCACTCTTTCGAGCTTTTATGAGACTCAGCGGTCAGCGGTACTTCTTGCTTTTGCCAAAAAGTCAAAGGCTTTTTTACATTTGGGTTGTGAAATGCAGCAATGTATACTTTTATTATAGCATGGAGAGAATCTCTCTCTTACTCGTACTGAAAAAACAATGTTTATAAGAGGATTTTATGTAACTAAACTTCTATGGTCAGTGCCCCATACCCCAAAATGGTGCTGTGCACATTTATATGGATGTACCTAAGATCCATTTGAATATTTAAACTTCAAGAAATAAAAAAAAAAAAAAAAAAAAAAGACTAATTGAGAAATTACTAAAAAAAAAAAAAAAAAAAACAAATTCCTAATCTGATTTATTCTGTCTCATTTGTATGCTTCATTTAGGAGAAGTGGAAAAATAGTCCAAAATCCAATTGGGCAGAGTAAGTCAACCCCTGGCATTTCCTGACCAGCTGAATGTTTGATTATGGCCTTAAAATATCAACAAGAATAACACAAATGCACCGGGGCAAGAGAACCATAAGGACTCAACACAGCTCCATGACTCTAAGCCTTACCCTTCTTAATTTTACCTTCCTGACAAATTAAATAAACGTTCATGTGTTTCCTATTACTGACACATTACGATAATTGGAGTGGTATTTACAAACACCGCTGTTCCATCCTCCCAGGCCTGTCATTGCCAGAACACATAACGGCCCTGTGCTTCCACCACGCAGTATCATCCTCTGAGCTCTGAGTGCTTTAACAAGGGTTTGATGGTTCAATTCTTGTATTTCATAGGCAGTTCGAATATTTTGACAGGGGGTATGGGGCACTCGAGTAAGCTCATTAAAGCAGACATTAGGTATATTTTCAAAATCGGATTACGGCCTCGCCTGAGAACACGCAGGCCTGTGCGTTTGATGTCTAAACTGGACCGGGATCTCAAAATATGATCTCATGGCTTTTAAGATTCCCCCAGGAAAGAGTGCCCCTTGTGAAATTAGTATTATTACCATTCCAAACTACCACGCCAGAGCCCAAGCACAGCACAGACAGAGAAACTAAGAACATTGGAGCACTGGCAAGATGTCAGAAAATGTAACTGCACAGACTGCAAAACCTGAGTGGGCCAAGGAAGCAGAAGACGGAATGAATGAGAAAACCACCAAATACTGGAACAAAACAGAGCTGTTTAAATAACACAACAGCAAAACATCTGGAGAAGAAACGGATTTAACATTAATATTAAAAAAGAGCTACACCCAAATTAACATTAAGCCCTCTAAATGTGAGTCTGGCAACTTTAGGAAAATAAGGGACACTTAGAATATCTATGAAAATATAATAAACTAAAATATATAACTAAAGTAATAAATATGAATGTAATAGCCAATGCAATAGTCTAATCTAGGTGACCTCAGACCACGATTTTTAGAAGCGAAAGAAGTTATCATTCAAAAAAAAGCCCTGCAAGAAATACAGAAAGAGATTGTCCACATAATCACATTTTTTTCTTTGAGATTGCTGTACACAATAAATACATGCATTTTTTCAATTTAAAAACACTTGCTTTATAGAAGAGATCCAAAGGCTTATCCAAAGTTATGTGTCACAGGCCTGACCTTCTCGCTCCTATTACACAGTGACTCACTACATTGATATATGATTGTAGGCATACGCAAAAGACAGGTTACATTTAATTTAAAACAGTTTTCTTTATGATTTAAAACCTTTTTTTGAATAGGGAAAAAAGACTCTGCCGATCTTTATGTCATTCAGGAATACGACCGCAGATCATTTATCATCTGAGGTCTCATTAAATCTGTAAATTTGAATGTTTCTTCATTTTTTTAATCCAGCTCTGCCATGCAACTTGGCCAGTGACTGCCAAGATTTACAGAGTATAGTTTGGTTTGCTGGTTCTTTGACCTCAGTCTTTGCTTTATTGTACAATAATTGTGGCATTAGGTCTTCCGCTAAGTGCTGAAGCAATTCATAAAAATATGGCTTTTGCCCCTTCCTGCATATTTTGTTTGTAATTGATCCCATATGGCCTCATGGAATAATAAAATTATTGGAGACCGGATGACTTACAAATTTAAAATGAATCGCACACTCTCATTTCCCTATAAATGACAGATACCGTAACACACACTTCCTCTGGGAAATACACACAATATTCAATCTTTGAACATTGTACACACAGTTCAAAATATATAGATATGATTTTACAGCAGAGGTTTGAAATCTGAAGCCAGAACTCAGGCTGCTTCGAACATACAGTTAGATTTAAAAGTATGAAACCATTACAGCTAAAATGCCTCTATTATGAATTCGTATGAAATACATTTTATGGTATCATATTATTAGCATAATTTCAGCAAATTAAATTTTTTACATAAAAATAAAGACATTCATTCATTTAGAATTTCTTAATATTTGGTGTGTCCTCCATTAAAGGAATTCACATGGGCAAAGCCACAAATGTATTTATTTGATTAATTAATATATAATCTGAAATGTCCTACTCATTTTACATCATACTGTTTGTTTCCATCTTTAAATTAGATTTTGAATCCTGTCATTTTTGTGTGGTCTCAGACATTTTACTGCTTGACAAAATACTAAAATATCTGTACAAATTTCACAATTCTCAATATCAAATTTGATACCATAAAAAAAAAAAAAAAAAACATTTTAATTTATATCATCTACAAAATAAGGTAATTGATAATATAAATATTAACAAATTCAATTAAGGCTTTGAGTGTTTTTCAGATAAACAAACACTGTCTCATTTATTTTTAGGTATTTTTCATCAACAGATCAAAGATGCACATAAAGTAAATAATGCTTTAATCTTTTTACAGTATTTAATTAGCATGCGACAGTATAAAAATTTCAAATCATGACAATTGCTGAAGCTATTTATTATATTTATTATAGCTATTTATTATAGTCTTGAATTATAATGATATATGAAGATATAAAGTATAACTTTTTACAAATAACAAAAATAAACTTTTAATATTCAAAAATATTACAAGTAATCTATTTACCTTTTTTAGTCAATATCTAGTTACCTTTTCTTGGCTGGCATGGTTTGATCCATATAAAAATGTAAAACTTTTTTTTCATTTGGCATTGTGACGTTGTTTCATAAACACCATAATGTTTCATACAAAAATGTGAGTGGCTGTTTGCGCAGAATGTGTTTTATTGTTGCACATTTTAGTTTATTTTCTATTTGGTATTGGACTACTGCCATTCTGCCAAGATTCCCAATTTCTTTCTTGCATCACATCTGTAGTGGGTAGTACTGCAGTCTTTTCACAATACTTGACAATGCAACCAAATACACAACATATAGAGGTGGTCTGTGAGGAATAATACAGTAAGCCCTCTGTAAATTAACACGGTGCATCCAATCTGTAGACAGACATGGTGCAGATTAGATCCAACACTACGTTATCATCATCAACCATGACGTCCCCATAATTTACACAGTATTATGGCTCTGTGCCTCTGATGCGGACCACTGATTTACTACAAAGATCTGGCTCGAATTAAGCTGTCTGGCCTCAGTTCTCTCACTGTATGCTTGATAGTGCTGATCAGTGAGAGTGTGGGGGAAAAGGAAGAGGAAATGGGGTCAGGGGGTGTATACAATTTTCACTGTTGTAAAACAAACCAGTAGAGGGCAGTGCAAGACACTCATGGGACTACATGTGCTTTCCACTGCCTAAATTCTAACAAAAAAAACAACAACTTCCAAACAAAATTCATAATCTTAAACTTTTTATCCTGCCTCCTCCTTCTACATTCTATATAACTTCTAAATTGGTAACAAAAGCAATTTAGACTTACTGTATCAAATATCACTCTCATGTCAGAGAATAACCCAACAATCCAGATTAATTTGAGTGAGATGAGAAAAAAAAATCAAAGATAGCTTTCCATATGTACAAATCAGGAGAGAAAGGCCACATGTAAACGATTATACCAGTTCTGACTAAGCAGATATGAACCATGAGGCTATGAAATCCATCATGGCTGGTAATAATACTAAAACGATTCTCTAAAAAGCCAAAAATGCACTTGAATACATCATGTGCCGCAGTTTATAATATTAATCTCCATCATTTTGTGTATTCCCTCTACTGGGCTTGTTTCAGTAAGAATTAGCAGTTAAACCCTCAGTCATTTTGCCTTTCCACATGCATCAGAGCAAAAAAAAAAAAAAAAAAAAAAAAAGCATGAATCCTTCAAGGCATGTGTTGCTCATCATGCAGACATTTTTGACATATTTTGTATCTAAATAAAAAACTAAATGAAGGAGTGCTGCATAAAAACTCAGAAGCTCCAGAAAGACAGAATCAGCTCTTTTTGTCCATTGCTTTCTGAATTTTGGCAACTACTTGCAGAGAGGTACACGGAGGGCCAGGCCACAATGAACAGGTCTTGAAAGAGCCTGTCAAAATCTCCACACTCCTGTCAAGTCTTCAAAATAAAGGCAAAATAACAGATTAGCAATTGTGATTTGTACTGAGGTTTTAATAGTGGACGATCCATCTTTTTACATCAGTGTAAATGGCCTTTGTGGTTGGTACAAATGACAGGCAACCATAAGCTTTTCATTTCTAAAATGCAGCAAGAAGGGCTAGTATTTGAAGAAGCATATTTGCATTTTTTCACTTTTACCTTCCAATCACACCCACCAAGTTGTTTGACAGTTACAAATTATATTTCGGCAGATTTGTATTTTAAGCTAGTGTGGAAATGATCAGCTCTTCCAACAGACAGATCTATGGAATACAGGCTAGAGGCCGACTGTGTTCAATAGCATGAATGTTTCATCCATGGAGAAACGATCACTACTATTCATTTACATATCACATATACACAAAGGTACAACACAAATAAGACAAAAATGCATGACACTGGTAGACAACATTAGCAAAAATGCACCAGTGAAAAGTAACAATTTTAAAAACTTACATGTAAAAAAAAATATTTCTCTGTTAATATTGTAAATTATACAGGTCAGTGTTTCAGACTAATTCAAATGGTTTAATAGTTTGAGCCATTCATTACAAGAATCAGACTACGCTGCTTGTGCTTTATGTTTTTGATTAGCTAAAAAGAACTAGCTTATAATATGTATTTCTTTGTAAATTAAACTACAGTGTTCACATAACCATGTCGCCACTAACAGGGGGATGGCATAAAAGATCTTGGGATTTTAAGAATCAAGATTACTTAATTATTAGAAATATTAATTATCATCTTATTAATATAATATGTAAAAAAATATTATATGATTTTAAAGATTTTACATTTTCTCCCTGACACAAAAAACACTATTAAAGCCTAGTTTATACTACAGCAGTTTTGAGGAGCATCACATGAGATTTCCTCATTACAAAGCAGTGAATATGCAGATTTATGAAAATTAAGCTGCGGATAAATTGGAGTAACTCAGATCCAAATTAAGTGGGTCAAAATAAACAATAGCTAAGAAAACTTAACATTTTTGTCAAGCAGTTTGTTATGAAGTACTGATATGTCTTCTTATTCGTATCTGTGGATTGTGATCTTATTCTTTGGTGTCTTCATGCATGTTTTTCACAAAACTTTACACACTCCCAAACCTTTCCTATAAAAAAAACCTTTCACAAAGGCCTCTCGTAATTGAAGGTAGCAAGGCAGAAGTTATATCACAGCCATAATACGCTGGCTCCCTTCCCAGAAAGAATTTCGCACAGATAAACCACAGCAGCGTGTGTAGATCAGACATTCCAGATCCTGCTCTGCTCCAGAGTGTGTTTTGTAGAAATCACTTTAAAAACACTACAAAAACCATATGAAGGTTTACTAGGCTGTGCACATACACATGTAGTTGCTGGGAATCTCAATGGATTCCATTGTGTTTACTGGACAAAGGCACGGGTAAATCTGATTAGACAGGACAACGAGCTGAAAGAACATGTCAATAGTGATGTTGTTCACAATCAGGCATTCCCAAAATGAACTAGGACAGTTTGATGGCATATTAATGTCAGAACTCAGTTAAAATACAACCAACTGTTAGAATCTTTATACAAAAAAAAAAAAAAAAGTACTTTCAGAAATTTTTGCATTATTAATAAGTTTGTAGTAAACAGACAGGTTTCCGGAGGAAAGAAGGAAATTGGACACTGCGGGCCAGGATATATTATACCTAAAATATATAATTTGAAGATATAATAATTTATTTATAAAAAATTAATTTTTTATAATATGTATTTATTTTTAATAATGACAATAATTTTTTTTTTACTAAAGTATTATTTATTTTATTGCCATGTCAGCATTGAAAGGCTATATTCTAATATATTCTATATTTAAAAAAATTATAATATTATTTTATTTAGTTTTTATTTAATTTGGGAGGAAACAGAGAGACATGGTATGCTGCAGGCTAGACTCAAACAATTAATACAATGTTTTATTTATAAAAATAAAAAATAAAAAATTCTACAAATGATAATTATTAAGTTATATTTTATTATTAGTACTATTGTCATTACACATATTATTTGGTTATTTTATTGCAATGTCACCATTAAAGGCAAATATACATTTAATTATATTAATATATTACAATATTATTACATTATATTTTTATGATTAATGTGCTCACACATATCTGTCCCTGCACAAACATTCACATGCATAAGAGCAGAAACGTGCCAAACCATTACAGCCAAAAGTTAGCAGAAAAGAAATCCAGGAAGAGGGATAAAATGATGTCCCCACAGGGCATCATCACAGAAACACTGGCAAGGCCCAATCTTCTTGTAGTTCTTTAAAACCATGGCATGGCCTCATTAAAGCTTATTAAAGGACTTTTATTTAATATGTGTCTGTGATGGGTCTTGGACATTTGCCTGGGGTTATTGGAGACGAGTGCATGGCACCGTCCTGCTGTACTACACATTTACTGTGCAAGAGAAATATCAAACACACTCACAGCAAGGTTTTGTGGAACTTTTACTTTTACATAATTACGTGTTTTCTCTAAAAAAAATGTTTTCAGAATGTCGCTGCTACAGTGTTTTGCAAACTCAGGTTTATGATTAGACAAGTAGCTTTGGTAAAATTTGGGCTTCAGCTATTAAAAGGTCAGAGAATTTACAGTGGGAAAGAGGTAAGAGGTATAGTTCATCCCAAAAACTAAATGCATAATTCATTCACATTCAAGTTGATTTTTTGTCTTCTTCAAAATATCTTCTTTTTCATTCAACAGAATTATACATGTTTGGAACAACATGAGGGCGAGTGATAATGTTTATTTTTGGGTGAACTGTTCCTTTAAGCACGTCATGACATAGCATTAAAAATAACTGCACATTTACATCTTTAGTGTAATTTAGTGAAATTATATACTTACCGCCCATGTTGATCATGCTCTTGGGCCAGGCCGCTTTATGTCCATTATAGTGTCTGAAAAATTCAAGAAAAGATTAACATTTGCACTCTAATCATCACATATTAGGTAAGGCCCTTATTAAAAAAAAAAAAAAAAATACAGTTTTTAGGCTCCAGCCATATTTAATTAAGGAGGCTTGTGAAAGTTGTGCAAGTAATTTTCCTGGTAAACAATGACAGTCTAGTCGTCTCTGGCATTATTGAGAAGGGTTAAAATGGCAAATAAATAACTCCCCTATAGAGTTAAAACTCAACTGTTTAACTTTAGGGGAGTTCAAAAAAAAGGGAGTGTTCCTTTAAGCCAAGCCTAAAATAACATGCAAATAGTATAATATTTCAATTATATATTTACATAACCTACCATTCAAGATTAAAAACATAAATAAAAAAATCTGGCAGAGGTCTCTTATACATTTGATGAGTCTTCATTTATCTATTTGATTTGATTTAGTAATTTAGTTTTCATATGACATCACACTGTTGTCATGAGACAGCTAAGAATCAGCTACATCAGTATTATTTTAACCAAGTGACAGTCTAGAATAATACAGTAAGATGATGCTCTCTAATGCTAACATGTCTCAAATATTGCCAATATCTGACAGCAATGCAGTTTTTAAATGGCTAATAAGATGTTAATTGAATTTAACAATTACAAATGGATCCTTGTCAACATGCTGTCAATGCAAAATGTACATAGGTACATACACCCCCGCTTGGGAATCACTCATTAAATTAAAGCAGAAAACTAAAACCTATCTGAAAATCAACCGTTTCAGTTTACCACTTGATATAACTAATGCTATATAGATTCTTACTGCTTTGGTTTGAAAAGAAACAACACACACCCTGCCAACGTTCATTCCTTAAGTTAGTCTTCCTAATCCTAATGTCAGATGTTCAATACCACAACCAAACTATACATTGCCAGCTACTTCGTGAAGTCCTATTAAATGATGACTATCCCACATGAGCTTTTAACACCTATCAGATAAACGGGTTCAGACAATAATACAGGCCAGACAGTAGTGTGATAGATGGGGCCATTTAATTTAACCGATGGTGTCAATTACTTTACCATGTTGGCATGATCCTCCCACTAAGGTGTGCATAACATGGGGGATGGGCCAATGCTAATGAGCTTCTAACGTTCTTCTTTTGTTTCTGTAAACAGCCACCACTGCCGTAAGATTTTCCATGGAGAAGGAAACAATGCAATTCAGCTTCATCACATATATACAAAACATGCCCAGTAGCGTCAGATGGCAGAGTCATGGCCACCTGCTCTAGGTCACTCATAATCACGCTAGTGGTCAGCTGAGAAATAAATGCATTCTCAAATGTGAATGCTGTTTAAACAGTGGTATTGCACAGAGAGGCATAGTTTATTATTCCCATGTGAGTTCAGAGTTGCATAAACAAAAATAGCATTGAAAGAACGTTCTGTACTTCATTTACTCATGCAAAGTGTACCAATGTAATGATTTCAGCCTTGCGATGAGGCAAACCAGACACTGTTCTCCCACATTTTTCAAATTACTGAAAGTTATGCATGGATTCAGACTCAACAAACAAATCCCAAAGACATGGTTGGGACACACAGTAATACAACAACAAATTCCCCCCAAAAAACAGAAAGCAAGCTGTCTTCTCTCCTGAAATATATGAGGTGAATAGCTTACCTGCCACGATACAGAAATCCACTCATCTTTTGCGACATCCAAACCACACAAAAGTTGAAAAAGAACAGAACGGGAACAAACTCAGCTCCTACAGAGGGAAAAAGCTAGACTCTCTTCTGTGGTTCTGATCTCAATCCAGTGTTGTAGTGAAGAAATCTTCATTTCCAAAGACTATGCTGGTCAGGAGTCCAACCAAACAGACTCGCACACACACATGCAGGGCAAAATTGCTATTTCTCTCTGGACATCAAGCAGGAGACGGTCATTTGACGTGGCATGGCCAGTCAGTGAAACACACATACAGGGCTGGTAAGTGGCAAACAGCACAGAGGTGAGGGTACACACACACACAGAGCACTACTGCCTTACCCTGAAAGAATGATCTGTTCGTGAATGCTTAAAGACAGGTTTCTCTATGTGTGTGGAGGAGGGTGTGTGTGCGTGGTTTTCAACTACAAACCACATTGGGCCTTCCTGCCCAGGCTTGAGGAGCATCCTTTAAGTTGTAAAATGGTCTATTCACTCCTAGCTGTTACTGTCTATGAGCTGAGAGGAGGGATGATGAGAGAGGGACACAGATAGACATAGACATGTCTGTAGGTATTTAATATTGAATTATTATTTAATATATCAGTTAAGTAGGAGAAATAATCACATTTTCATACTACATCTCACTGAGACATTTAATGATATAGCATGACATTTTATGGAAGTTAGAAAGAACACACACACATGTTTTATGAGGGGATAGTTCCGCCAAAAATCTACATTTTGTCATTATTTATTTACTTATTCTCATGTATTGCCAAACCTATTTGAATTCCTAATGACATTTTTGAAGAGAATTAAAATGCAATTAATAAGAACAGGGACTAAATCTTTCAAGCACCACAATAGTATCTTAAAACTGTTCCATGTGTGACTTGAGTCATTTTTATTGTAGTATTATTTATATACAATTAGAGTATTGATTCATATTTTCAATCATTTTTAGAATATTTCTATTTATCTTTCATTTATTTTTATTTGTTAGTAACTTTTACTCAATAATTATTTTAGCATTTTTAGCATTTTCATTTCATTTAAGTTTTATGGCAACATTTAACATTTTTGCCTTTTATCAATTCAAGTTTTTCATCAAACATTTATATATCATTTTATTTTAGAAACTATATTTAAAGTCATCTGAAGTCAGTGAAAAACATGCCAAAATGTAGGTTATGTTTTTTCACTTCCGTCATAATTCTCAGAATTCATAAGATTTCATGACAGAACTAGCAATATCCAATTCATGAATGAATTATTATTTTGAGTCGGGTATTTAAAATGAATGGGATGATTCCATTTACAAAACCAATCTGTACGATTAGCTCTTAAAATCGGACTGATATGATTCTCAAGTTCAACTTAATGGTTTATTGATTTAATTACAGCTAAAGGGAAAGTGCACCCCAAGTAGAACATTTTGTCATCATTTACTCACACTCTACTTGTTCCAAACCTGTATGAGTTTCTTTCTTCTGGTGAAATACAATATTTTGAAGATTGTTGGTAACCAAACAGTTGATGGTAGCCATTGAATCCCAAAGTACTTTTTTACCATTTAACAGCTCACTGGAGCAGATCATTATCAGTAAATAATGGCTTTAATAATGAATTAAATTCCTCTCTGTTACTAGGATTTCAAAAAGGTGCTTAGGGTTATTTTGAAACTTGAAAGTTTCAGTCCCATTCACTCTAATTGCATTACAAAAAAAAAAAAGCAGTAGGAAGTCTGTTTTTTTCATTCCAAATGATGTAAGGGTTAATAAAAGATGACAACATTTTTAATTGTGAGTGAACTGCCCCTTTAAATGAAGCTTCTCACAACAGTTACGTCACATTTTTTTTTTACAAGGCACAGACTGACACCAAGAGCAGTGCGAGAAATGCCATTCAGGCAAATTACATATTTACAAAGACTTCCCCCAGTAAAATAATTGACATTGGAAGAGTTTGCTAACTGTTCATCATCATAGATTTCATTCCTCATTAATCCTACTGTTTGTCTTTTTGCAGGCCTGGGAAATGGCATGCATTACTCCTGAGTCAATATGCCAGTGAGTTTGGAGCTCAATAGAATGATTAAAGATGCTTTGACTTTCAAGGAGAAAGTAAATCTTAAGATAGATAAAGAATATATGAAATCTACAGAAAGAATCACACTACGTATATTTCCAATAACAGCGAAAGAGGTAGTGTATCTAACCCAGGAGCCACGGTGACCCTGTAATTACCACTGAGACTGCACTGTGTTCCCACCCTTCAATCTGAAATCCCTGTGTTTGAACAGCTGCCCAGGACCAGCTGCTGGGTGGACGACGAACGGAGAACCACAAGTCACACAGGACTCTAGAACTAAACCACAAACAGCCCATTTCATATCAGAAAAGTGGATTCTTTCATAGTGAGCACTTTGCCTCAGAGCAGGTGATCCTAACAGCTATTACATCACCACGTGCAGTACTTTTATAGACCATGAACATATAGCAACAGAGCACCCTTTTATCCCATAATATTTTTGAAACGCAATGTGAGTGACATTTTTTCAAGCATTAAGACGTCTATGACCTCACATGTTATGGTTACATTTACCAATCATTACATGGTATGTAGACGGGGCTGGCTACAGTTATTATTATTTAATCATATCACTGGTGGAATTGTTCATGCTTCTGTGTCTTGTATATAATGAATTTGCAGCACTGACAGGGAAATTCTGGGTTGCCATATGTGTAAAATGAATCCCAGGCAATCCTGGCTGATTAGAAACAGGACATGTCCTTCATTGTGTATATACGTCTGTGTGTAGGGGTAGGGGTGGTGGGTGGTGGGTGTGGGGCCGATGGACTATGTAATTAACTCTGTCACATTTTTTAAAAGCTGTTAATGAAGTTGTATAACTCCTACAATTCCTTGCTAAACGTCCATCTGCGACAGTAGAATTAGAAGCAGACGTAATATTATGTCAATTACAATTAAAAAACCATTAGGAAGCAGATGCAATGCTAAGAAAGCCATTGTCAGATTCATTTTAGCATTCCTACTCATCAAACACTAAAAATATTCACAGAAGTAAAATGACATTGAGATAACATCAAACAGCTGCTCTCACATATGCTGTAGCATTTACCAGCAATCTCCAGAAGAAAACGAATGTGCCTGAACACATATTGTGACTACGAACATTAGTAATGTCCTATAATTGCTGTAGTTTACTCCTAGTTTAGATCAAAATCTAACAGAAACTACACAAACACTGAAATGACATAATAGTGAGGAAAAATTGTCTCAAATGGCACTTAAATACGGTCAAAATATGTTTTACTGTTTAAGCTGAATCTTAATTTAAAACAAATATTTAATCATTCAAATGAAAATAATTAAAAAAACAATATATTTTTCAGCCTTCAAGTTGATTTGGAAATATCATATTTATGAATTCTGAGCACATGAACCATCAAGCAAAGTAATAATTTATGTAAACTAAATTGTGTGTTATTTTTACAACTTGAATGCATGATAACAAATGTCCAAATTGTATACGAGCATCCCAGGTGCACTTGAGGGCAGATTATGTCAAAATTTGGATTTTCCTATTATTTTAATTAGTAGTTTAGTCAAAAAGGTCAAGACCTCTGAGTTGGGATGGGCCAAAAATCACCACTTTAAGGTGACATACAGACATTTGACATTTTTAAAACATGTATATATATATATAGGCCTATATTTTCCCCCCGAAACAACAACGCTATTGATGAACCTGTAGGCTATCTATAATATTTTCCATGACAACTAGTTTCCCCCATAAATGTTACTATTATTATTTAACTAAAACATGACCTAAATCTATTAGACTCAGTTTCTTTATTTGTTTTAAAATAAAACTAAACAATACAATAGGATTCGCATAGTAGCCTATGTCATTTTTGTTTTTAGCGTGAACGAAAACACAATCACAAGACTGTTTTTAAAACAGGTTTCCAACACATTGTCTGCCATTGGTCAGAAAAACAGGTAGTTTGGCCCAAAGTCGAACCATTGTTTGAGCAGATTGTCATTTATTATGCCCAGCCCCATAAAGCCACTTAAACCATTTTTCTTTTTAAAGTACATACGAAAATTACAGACTGGAAAAGCATTTTCAGAACCAGGTCTCTTTGACTGTACTAAATATGAATAGGGGAGAAAAGAAAGACAGGGAAGTAAAAAGAAGGGAGAAAATTATAGCTCACATTGCTACAGGATATCAACAAATTAGTTATTGGGTTCTAGAGGTGAGTTAAAAAGTTTGGTTCAGGTCACATGTGGCACACCTTTTTTTTTTTTACTTTAAAACCTCGTTTAAAGGTGTTAATAACCTATTTCTAAGATAATTACAGATTGAGAGTCAGTTGAAGAATGAGAAAAGAGATTGTAACATATTTTGGCTCTCTTTTTCTCCTTTTGGTGTGCAAGGAAACAATTTTCACTACTGGAGCAACACTTTACTTGAAAAGCCTAATTATGTGTTAGTTACTAGTTTTTAGACTACCAAACAACTCCAACCTTCAGAATTTACCCACAATAACATGGAAATAAACAAATTGTTGTCAAATGTTTTGGGGTCACGAAAAACACATGGTACCTCTGCGACCAACAACCATCTAAAAGCCATGCTTGCTGCTGCTTTCTGAGCATTTTAAGGCCATCTTGTGGCCAAAACTTGTTAAAGCACACCAGTAGGTTGTCTCAGTCAATTTCATTAATTTGACTCCCTAATAATTATTTCAGACAGCCAGTTTATTGTCAATTTATTAGCTTCCATTATGAGGAAATGCACTTTTTTGACTATGGGGGTAAGCTCACATTGTATAAGAAAAAATGGTAGAAAAAATGGATTACCAGTAGCCTTACCGTTAAGTTTTCAGACATTTCCTTCACTAAAACAAAAGGCAATGCAGTGCGTAATTCAAAACACCTGTGAAAAATCCATACAGAAAATACCTTCATATTTACACAGCAAATTCCGGCTTTTTGAATTTGAGTTTTCTTAGACTGCAGACAAAATATTGTTCAAAGTAAAAGTACCTTCAAGTCTTAAAATATGTGTACAAACATCTGAGACCTCTTATATTTTAAATCTGGAGATAAATAGGAGGTTTTAAGTTTATGAGACATTAAAAACAAAAGAAAATGAGGAGAAAAAGGACACTTAATTGAAATATATAAAAATAAAAATAATTAATATTCTGCTCTATTTTTTGGTCACTATTCAATAACTTTACTTATTTTATTGTTATGCTCATTATATATATATATATCGTTAGAAATAATTTTTGTAACTGCAAAATTGAAGCATTTTCACAAGTGCTCTCAGACGTTGACCTTTCTGAATTAGTGTACAGCCTTACATGTTTAAAGAGCAATTTATGACAGAATGCATGATTCAGAGGGGTTTTTGGGTGGGGTGTCATTAACTGGCCCCTCCCTGTCTTACCCAGTCATCACTCTGTCCCTCAGTCGTCCCGGGTTTGTTTGGAGCTGTCATAACAACCTGTGATTCGTCAGGCATTCTTCAATGTCTATGCTAATATTATACTCTGCCCTCTGTGTCCACAGGCTCCCATTTTTGTTTTTTTTAATTATCGATCTGCTCGCTGTCATGGTGACCCCTGAGGGAAGAATCCATGTGGAGGAGAAATGGAGCCCAGAGTTGGCAGTGAGTGAACAAGTCCAGTGCACGAAAAGGGGAAATTCGCCAAATTCCAGTTTGCTCCCCTCAGAGCAGCAGGGCTGGAGCGCAAGCTGCTGTTCCCAATGCAAGAAAGCCTCATCTGGACAACAAAGCACATAGATGGGTAGTTTTTATTACAATGTCATCCACTGGAGTCTGTGACTTTGTCTGGCAGTGAATGCTAACTTGCTGTGGATTATTTTGGCTTATTATTTTTTAAATAATCACCCATACAGCCTTAGACTATTTTGTTTTAATATTTAAGCAAATGGTCTCTATCTCTTTCTCTGTTTTTGTGGATTCATTTGAATGAATCCCCTCTCTCATATAGAGTTTACAAGTCTGATTAATTCTAGTAGTGAACTGATTTATCCCAACACTCATGTTAGTGTTGGAAAATCTAATTCATTCTGTTGAACTGGTTTGTTCAGATTGTTTAAACGAACAGATTGACAAAACTGATTCATTGATTCGACTCCCTGTACTATGTAGGCTACTATTTGACTTGGTTATGTAAATTAGGGTGTTTTAGATTTATAAATGCAATTGTTGAAATTATAATGAAGATTAATGTGTTTCCCAATTAAAAATTGCCAAGCTGAGAAAGAATAATTCTAGCACATGGAAACAAGAAAGTTACAGTTGGACTTCCTTTGTTTCTGAAACCAATAATTCTAGGGAAACCGAAGAATTGCTCCATCCCTGGAAGCCAAAAGAGGTCCATTGGTGCATAATTCATGTCTAAAGAAATTCTTGAATGTTGCAGTGTAATATTTTATTAATTCAAAAGGCGGTGGAATGCTTTTCATTAAATGCAGACAGATGGTTACTAGGTTTTCCCTTAGTGTAAGAGCTAAATATGAGCCAAGACGTCATGCTCACCTGTGGCTTTCAGGGCTGCTTACTTTCAATCAATGCCAATATAAAAACATCAACAAACCGAGTTTTAAATACTTGCGCATATCTTTATGAGCCAAATGATTTACAAGCCTCACAGGGTACATGCTTGAAAAATGTTACAATTTATTCATAGGCCCTTGTAAAGAGCTAGTCTTATATAAATATACTTTTGATTAATATAGTTAAACAAAGCCTAATATCTCAAACCTCACGTATGGTCTCTCTAAATTTTAAAACAGGCTCCAGATGGGACTTAAAATGATAAATAAACACATTGGATATAATATACAGTTACAGACTTAAGGAATGTTATGTTCATTAGTGGAAGTGAAGGTGGGGACCCAGTTTTACCAGTGCAGTTCTGTACATCTGCACCACGATACAGTTTTTAAAATCCCATCAATCCCTGTTCTCACATCAAAGCCTGCAGCGGATGGCTGAATGTTCTTACAACAAGCCTGTTGATCATAAATGATTTCTTTGTTTGTTAGTCTGCATTATTCTGTGGATTGTGTATAGGCAGTGCCAACACTCAAGATGAATGCTTCAACTCAGTAAGCTCAGTTCTGAGACAGAAAATGACGTGGACAGGATCCAACAATATTATGCCCTGTGTAGAACATGAAATTACTTAACAAAATAATTAAAGTTAACACTGATGATGTTAACACTCAAATATAGTGTATTGAGCCAATTCATATGGTATACCTGTGCAACTCTGTAAATGCATTCACATAAAACATGTTTTTGCATTCCACTGCACTGCTTTTCCATTGTTTTCTATATGAACATGCGACAGATGAACGTTTTTGTGCATGACACAACGTTCTAAAAGTTTTTTTAAATTAGAATAATAGTTTTTCATTGCCTTGAGTCTTGCAATTTTTTTCATATACTGTGTGAATGGGTGCTACGGTGTAAATAGGGCCTGTTCACTTTTGTTTTCTGTGCTGCTTTTTAATTGTTGTTGTTTTTTTAACACAAATGTGCTAGACATAGTTTTGCCGTGTCCCACTGATTTTTTTTCTAAGCATAGAGCATGATTTTTTTAGCAGATCTTTACTGTGTGACCATCCACTAAACTTTCTGAACAGATTTTGTCGTAGAGCTATCCGACTTCCACAGAACAAACAGTTGTGGATGATTACATTTATTTTTACAGCATCTTATACTGACATTAATGTCTCTGTATAATAAAGACCCCTAATTTCCTTTCATCGAGTCTCATGACAGCCATACTACTTCAATCAGACAACTGAGGAGAATAAAGGCTTGCATTAAGTTTACTCTGTTCTGCACTTGCTTCTCCCAGTATCTCTTTCTTTCTTTCTTCTTCTCTCTTTGCAAGCATCTGTATGTGTGTGTACATGTGCAGTGTGCGTGCGTGCACATGTCAGTGTGTGTGCCAGTGGAGAAAATTAAAGGCAGACTTTCCGTGGCAGGCGTCACCCCCAAATTTCACATTTGGTGGGGAAATTGACCTGGCCTGAGATGTGACAATAATATTCATTTCAGCGTTTACCCCCCTACACCTCCTTTCACACACAGTAGAGATACTTTCTGAAATAGAAAACCCCAAACTAGAAAGAAAACAAGATTGATCGAAACTATTTGTCTCAGTTTTGGAAGAAAAAAAAACAAAACAGTGGTAAGCAGATCTAAGCATCGGCTGTTTGCAGAAGATATGATGGATTGTGGCTTTAATAAAGATTAATAACCAGATTATTTTCTTCCTGTAAAGTTAAAATAATAGACTCTACTATAGAATATAAAGCTAACTGTTACTTAAAGTGGAGGGGGATTCTTAAAACAAAAGCTTTTGACCTTGTCTTTTGATGCATATGTTTGCTGAAGGTCTCCAGCTGACTTCATTCCTCATATTTCTATCACTTATGTCTTTGATTTCTTTTCCTACACAAGTTTGAAACTGCACAGTGTTAGGCATCGTAATCCTAACGAATGGCTTCCTTGCAAAGGACCCCTGATGAAGAACTGATCATATGTCTGAATTAACATCTTAAATTATCCTCTCCAGAAATTGACCTTTGTTTTAAAACCTGAGGAAATGGTGTGACACAACCTATTTGCGTTGTCCTGTGGTTTTAACAGGCTCTAGGGGGATTTGGAAGCACGGTGGATGTTGACCTTTATGTTTGACTCGGGCGCCGTTGTCACAGAGCTGCTTCCTCTCCAGCAGGCCGGCGCCGCTGGGACCTTCTGTCATCCAAGCCCGGCTGGCAAGAGTAATGAAAGCAGGAAGTTATCCAGCTCAAATTAGTGATAGTTTAAACACAGAGGTCAGCCTAAACAGTCCGTTCCACATTTCTTGAATATATCAGCAAATGTGTGACAGGGCATTAGAATCCTGTCAGCAAGTTAAAGTTTAAACTTCAGGTTTGATCTTGTTTGTGAATTTTATTTCATTTTTTTTTGTATTTTGGTAATATGCATTAACATTTTAGTCAGAACAGCATATTTTATTAGTGTGAAAAGGAAGCGTGCTTGTATTAAATTAGGTATTTTGGAAAGGACCTTGTAATTTCCAGTCATGCTTTCCTAGAGCTGGCAAATAAAAGCATAAATAAATGTTATTTCTAGCCACATCCTTTCAATGAAAGTCTACTCATTCAGGTAAATAATTTGACTAGTATGTAAAGTGCATCTATAAATACTCCACATCATGGTGATCATGAGTGTGTAATATGTCATGTTTGTTGAGCCAATGAACACATGAATAGAAATGTAAATATCAGATAACAGTAGTTTGAAAAATATCTCAGCAATATAGTTTTTTTTCCCTCATAATTCTGACTTTTTTTCTCATAATTGCAAGAATAAAAGATAAACGTCATTTTTTTTTTTTGTCTATTTTTAGGCTTACATTACAATTCAAGAGACTTGAGGAAACCACTAATTCTCCATATGAGCCCCACTCAATATTTAGCTATTCCAAGAAATAATAAATTTTGCATTACATATTCTTGTAGCTTATACAGAAGGCCTGATGTTATTTATTGACCCCTTCAAGGTCAACTAAATGGTTAACTGTATTTCATTGGAAGGGTTTTTTATTTTTTAAATGTAATGCCAAACCACACAGAAGGAAAGACAGATTTTTGCTCTGAAGTAATTTGGCAAGAGAGAACGATGTTTTGGTCTGCATTTCTTCTCCGTTCCTCACTCCAGAACAGGGAGAGTTGAAAGCTGTCACCAGGATGGGCCAGAGCTCACATGTGTTTTGCTCTGAGCCATGTAAACCCAAACCCCAGTCCACTTCTCCATTGCCTCATTTATAAATAAAAGCCTTTTAACAGTGAATATTTTAAATAGTTCTTCTGTTGAGAGAATAGATGTGACTTTTTGTGCTGGGGGAAGCTGAAGTTGATACGGCGATGATGAAGACTGATGTCACATCAGCCACCAGATTTGTGCACGCTTAGTGTTTGTTTAAGGGATAGAAATGAAAATACATAATGAAATACAAAATAAAATATATTCATCCAAGTCTGAGACATCCAAACAGCCAGTTAACGTCCCCCAAAAGTCTATTATATAATACTCAGCATCCTTTGATCTTGTAGAGACAACCCGTAATTACAGACACAGTGAAAGCACCGCAAGATAGAAAGCTATATGGCTGCCACTGGGGAGTCGCTCCCTTTCCTTTTAGCAAGTTTGTGTGAGGCCAATATTTTAAAAAAGGACTAGTCTATATATAATTTTTATATCAAGTAAAATATACTGAAAAGATAACCATAGCATTTTTTTTTACTTGAGGGAATACAATAAATCATTATTGATACAGCCATTCAATTACAAACCACTCAGATTTTTAAGTCACACCAGAAAGCATCAGGTTAGTTGAATTAATGCAAGTTGTAAAGCTCCATTTTTCTTTATTACAGTGCAGCAGCCATGAAAAATCACACAAGGGAATTTCACCATGCATTTAAAATGCCAATCAATCCATCTGAAAGGCTGACTGTGATCTGTAAACTCTGCACATTTCATTCAACTCATTCAGCGTCACAATGCTGTCTTGGCAGTCCTTTCTGCAGTACACTGTACACAGCTGGATTGTATTTTACAAAAGACAAGTAACTTTTCATTTTGTGCAAACCCAAATCCAAGTGCTCACATTGATAAACTGACTGTGGCCATATGTTCTCAGCACCTTAGCCAATAGACAGTGGGCTGATATGGAAGAGGGTAGATTTGTTATGGTGCAAAGGAAAAACAACTAGAAGGGAAATTGGGTCAAAAAACGAAAAAGGTCACAGGAAGCAAATAGATGCACGCATGCTAAAACTTACTCCAAACATCTCCACCTTATCATACATATATTCCACACACATGCTTGTTCAGAACCGCCAATGCTCACTTTGAGCATCTCTTCTGTAATAGGCTCCAGATGTGGTGCTGGGGGGATGAGGTGTTTGTATGTCATCTGCTCGAGCGGCTACACGTACACCCATCCGAGGGGGATGCTGTCAGCCCTGATGGAGGGGGCCCAGGCCCCAGGCCTACGGTGAAGGGGCTGGGGGTGGGGCAAACGGGTAACAGCCTACGCACATCTGGAAACACTTCAGGTCAGCAGGGCCCGGCTGCCTGAAAGGTGAGATGCTTCGATCTGACCTGGGCAGCACAGCATGGAGAACATGCAACATTCTGAATGGACAACAAGGTACTAGCATACACACACACACACACACATATACACATGTATCATGTCACCAATCAACGGCCGTGGGTGTAAACACAGGCCTCAGAAAACATTTTCAATAGGTTGGGCTGAGAATAATGATGGGAAATACAGACACTGTCTTTGATTTAGTAAATATCCCAGAATTTCTAGCACTTCTAACTTACAGTCTTGTGCTTTGTGAAAGTGGGTTTCACTATAGTGAATAGCAGCCGAAAGTTTCAATATGTGACATCGGGAGGATATTAATAAATAAGTCAGTGATTTAAGCATTTATAGCTTAAAGTAAATTACACAAAATCACTGTTAGCAAATTGCCATTTCAGTTTTTGCATACATTGACATAGATAATATTTTAGCTGTTGGAACAATTGTTAATCATTATATACTGATAAAGCCTTTAATTCAGTTTCACAGATACAGCTGTCAGTACCTCTATACTGCAGCCTTGGATTATTGGGGGGGGGCAGGATTCTATTAGACTCAATCAACTTTGTTTATTTTAGTTTTTGTTTTGAGTGATTCTGCAAGCATCCATTTTTTGTCTTGTAATCAACAAATTTTCCTTTTATGCATTTATGCAATTGGTTTGGTTTTAAAATAAAAATAATAATCTATTTTTTTTTTTACTTTATTTTAAGTGTAAGAAAATGCAGACATACTTTCTTTCTGTATTTTCTTTCCCCTATAGAAAAATAGGGGTAACTGGGATTCACTTTCCTTTATGCTGTGACATAAAAATGCTTACCATTGTGGCTATCTGCTTGTATTATATAGGACATAATTGGTAACCAGATTTAAACTTAGACGCTCGGAATTTCCCCAATGTGTACACACATGTAAACAAATAAAGTTACAGATATTGCTCAGAAAGTTATTTTCTTTCTTTGTAAGGAGGCAAACCATGATGAATCAGCATTTGTTAAAAAAAAAAAAAGTTCTGAAATGTTTAGACAGGATCAACACAACCAGAGAATCATAGCTCAACAGCATTGCAAAGTATTGTATGAAACTCTAAAATTGTTTTTAATAACAGTTTCAATATTGGTGTTTTGACTAACATAAAGCAAGAAATGTAACATATGGATATATTTTGTAAGGTCATGTTGAGGTAATAATACTGTTTCCTGCAACAGTTTCTCAAATATGTGCATTTAGCAAAAACAATTATGCGTGCCTCTACAACTGCGGGATTTAACACAAGGTATAAGATTTATTGCTTGAAAATGTTTTATTACTATATGGTCTCCAAACACCGGCGGCGCCAGGGGGGGTCTTGGGGGGTCTCAAGACCCTGCCAAAAAATGCCTTGACCCCCCATTTGACCCCCCAGCCTCTTCCTGATTAAAAAATATATATATTCGGGATAAAGATCCAAAAATGTTTCTCTTCAAACTACACAGAACAATAATAAATAATAATTATTTCGACATTTATTCATACACTGAACCGAGAACCGTTTCTGTCGGACGCGTCCGATTCGAGAACCGATGAGCTGATGATAACTGCGCATGCGTGATTCAGCGCGAAGCAGACTGACACAGAGCGCATCTGAACCGAACTGATTCTTTTGGTGATTGATTCTGAACTGATTCTTTGCTAATGTTATAAGCGCGGGTAAACCAAAGGCTTGAATGAAGGGATATCATCGCCAATGACGGCATTACATCGAGCGCAAAAGAACCGGTGAACCATTTTTTTTTCAGCTGGTTTATTTGATCGAATTGTCCGAAAGAACCGGTTCACTTGAGCACCTGCTCCTTTGCCCCTTAAGTGCCCTTTTGTCAAAGCAAAATTTCCTCAATTTTTTTTTTGTAATAACATAAACTTTTGTGAACGCCTGCCCACCTTCCAATCATAATACTAGTACAATTTATTAATAATAATTTAGCCGTAAATAAAATGACCAACATGATGACCATTCACCTGACTACGACCTCATCCAACCGGGAAGATTCCTCATGCTGCACGCGCATTTTTTAATTGCTAGAGGATATTTTCAACATCGTGGCAGCTGGTAAGTGGTGTTTCATTCTCAGCGAAGTGATTTTGGTGTTTATTTACTTATTATTATTTTACAAGAACGATGTGATGTGAGAACATGCAGATACGTTGTTTATATTGCTGTGTGTAGCCTGTAGTGTAGAAGTAACACTGGCGTGCTGTTTGAGGGAGAAAAGTTTCACAGGCATCGAGGGGTCTGGTCTTTTTTATGTTATTTGAATAAACTTTTATTATATTACAGTACTTATTTATTTTTAACACGTAAAAATAATTATCACAACACTGGTAAGGCTTATTCAGATTTTCTCATTCTCTGAATTATCATTATAAAAATAAAAACAATTCAGAAATGAATTAAAATATAATTATATTTTAAATGTGATGCAAATATTTTTTTTTTTCTACAAAAGCAACAGTGTTTACAACAGCAAGACCACTTTAGCCTGTAAACTCAATAATATCTATCTGGAAATAAATGTAAAAATATCAATGTCAACAAAAATGCATAATATACCTGACATGAAAGTGCAGTATGAAGGATATGAATAACAAATGTAGCCTGTCATTTGTTTACATTGCAAAGGTGTTTTTGTTGTTTAGTAGCAGAAATATGCAGTTATTAGCCATGTCCACTGTATTTTTTGTTGGTTTTCATGAGACCCCCCTTGAAAAGACCAGGACCCCCCCATTGCCCCCCCAATCAAAATTGTCTGGAGCCGCCACTGTCTCCAAATATAAGAAGGAAAATATAATTGTTAAAAAAAAACAGAAACATAGTTGTGTTAATGCACTGTGAGCAGATACATCAGTCACCATGGAGCACAGTATTTACCTTAAACAGTGGTGTAATATTCAACACATTAAAAGATGTAATCCGACCCCAATGTTCTCACCAGCATTGATAGTTTTAAACATCTAATTTTTACTGATTAAAGTCCACAAATGTGTCTTAATTCTATTAGATGTAGACATGGAGACATTTTGGGTCACTATTTTGCCAAATCTCAGCAATAAACTTCTTGTGTAATTTAAACCATTCAGTGGTGAATGGTGAACAACAGTCCTCCAATGTTTGCCATGAAAGTGTCTTTACTTTCCGTCCGGTTGACCCAAAATAAAGCCAAAAAAGAACAAGGAACAGCTTATAACATCCAGACACTCTGTCTGCCGCTTCTTATGGATTTAGCGGAGCCCTGCTCGTTGATTTGTTCTCCAAAGAGCAGACCTTGCGCCTTCTTTACAATCTTCGGATCAGAACAAAATGAGATTACGTTTCTCAAAAACCTACCTTCATCTGTGATGAAGAAAAAAGCCATATGAGAGGGACACCAATGCAATTCCATTGTTTTAGGAGGGGGCGAAAAGTCACATCCACTCTGCTCTGACACTGCCGAAGGCTAAACTACCGTAATCCAGCTCTTCAGTCTTCTCAACATCTCTTGCTTCTCTTTGTCCCCTCATCTCGTCCCTCGTTTCAGGCTTAGTTGACAGTGGGCACCTGATTGAGGCTGTACTCTTTGGCCTTCAGTCTCAGGTTAGCAATGCTGTTGGCCATATTCATTCCCTGTGTGGAAGTGGTGTTGGCACAAGAGGGTGGGTAGGTTGCCATGGTGCTGAAAATAAGGTATGAGACAGTCCATTAAAATTTTAACATGCTAAATGTATTCCAAATTCAAGTAGATTTAACTGATGGGACATAAGCACTAAATTAAAATGAAAAATAAATAAAGAAGAAATATAGAAAATGTTTATTGTCTTCATGTTAATCAAAATTATAGCGCTTAATTTTTCAATTTAAATTATAAACCTTAAAAAGAAATGTAAAAAGTACTTGCTTTCTGTGGGCAGCATTTTCTGTGGCACTCGCATTGGCCCTCCCTCCGGCCTTGGGTACCAGCTTAAGAATATATAAATTGTTAATAACTCTTCAGAAATACTGCATTAATATGTATGCATTATATACGCACAGCAATACATTAGGTGTGTGTTGAAATTGTGCAACCTCGTTTTACTGGCATGGTCGCTGGTCAAATGCGCATTCATGCCAGAAAGTGTTCCCAGCCGAGCTGCATATTTCAGCTGCTGGGAAAAAGGTTTTTGGCCGGAGTGGCAGAGTCAGTTACTCTATACGGCATTTAAGAAAGAAGATTACTGTAAATCACAAGCAAAATGTAACTAGAGTCACAAAAAATCCTGCCCAATGGATTTTTCTCCGTTTGAAAATCAATTTGTATCCTATGGCCTAAAGGTCATGAGGGTCACAGGCGGATTTAATATGGTTTGTTTTCAGATTATCACTTCATCATCAGGGGATCGGCTGTCCTTTACTTTCACAAAGAGCAGCGGAAAACGACTTGCTAGCCAGTCCTTGTGCTACTTTGGACTATTATACCGGAGCATTGCCGTTTCTGCTTGTTTGTCAGCACGGCCCTCCGACTCCACCAAATTTTGAAGGAAAACAAGAGAGCTTAAGAATGAAACTGTACAAAAAAAATCTAATCTAAAACATTTGGAAGAAGAAGACATGAGAAGAAGAAGTCACGGCAGGAGAGCAGAAAGCACACAGAAAGGAAATGAAATGTAACCAGAGCGCTCTGATGAGAAGGACTAAAGAGAGTTACCTGTACGGGGCAGCGCTTCCCCAGGACAGGTAGTCGTTTGGACGGGGTGCGGGACGGGGGACGATAGGCTGCTCCACAGCTGTTACATCGCCTGAGTACGATTTGAGAAGTGAAGCGTTCTTACTGGCCAGCATTGCCCGCTCGTTGCGCCGAAACTTTGCCCGTCTGTTTTGGAACCACACCTATGAGAACACAAGCCGAAATGAAACGTTATTGTAGTTACTCCGGATACTTATTGTACAGCGATTGAAGTCAAATTGCAAACGAAAGCACATTGTTAGATTGAAAACATAGCTGGTATAATATTGCCTGCATCAAAAACAAAAATGCTAGATCAAATCTGTAAAATTTGAGATGATTTTATGTTCTGTGACCTTAGATGATTTTTAATGCTTGAAATTGTTCCCTACTTACATGACTAGCTCAGCCACAGAGTGTGAAGATTTATATTAAATCAAATGCATTCAAAAAAATATTTTTTTTTTCAGTTTCATACTTAACATAACTGCATTTTGTCCTTAGACAATATCTGGCTGCACTTTTTGAAATGTATCCTGATCCGCTGGTGCACACTTGTACACCTTTTGCAGAAGACACATCAGAGGTTTGAAGAGTGAGCAAATGTGCTTGAGAAACATGGTTGAAGACAGAGCAGGAAGCCCAGATCTCGAATCCTTGGCTGCAGCACCAGGCCTGGTGGAGGCACAGTGTCCGGTTACGCAGCGCCTGAGGAATGAGCTCAGAGTCTCTTTTATCAAAGCATTTCTGTATTGCTCCCTTTCTGGGACACATTAATTGCAGATGTGTTTGTTCTATTTCTTTCCTTTCATTCTCCCCTTCCTTCTCCTGAACTATAAACGGGAATAATCCCCATCTTTCTACAAAAACAGTCTCATTACAGGAGAATGTGGAGACTGGCTGCGGCCTACAGCATGTGTGCTGAGAGGCAGAGTGATCGGCTGGGGATTTTTAAACAATCATACTGAACTCTGACGATGGGGCCACAGTGTTACCATCACGTACATCTGTAACTGCATCCTTAGCTGAAACCTTGAATTAGGCAAATGGTTAAATCTAGTTTTGATTTTGTATTATGCATACAGCTCGGTACGCTTTTTTAAGAAATTCTCAAAATTGATGCATTCTCTAATCAACCAATAAAGACCCAATAGAGCGCAGATGGTGATTGAGGAGTGTGAAGTTCACCTGAACTCTAGCCTCTGTGAGATTGACCCTGCGTGCCAGGTCTTCTCTAACAAAGGCATCTGGGTAGTGTGTCCGCTCAAACACTCGCTCCAGCGCTTGCAGCTGGCTGCTGTTGAATGTGGTTCTATTCCTCCGTTGTTTCCGCTTCTTCTTTTCTTCTGAGTTCAGCTGCTCATCTGGTAAAACACACACATATAAAGTTATATCTGGAGATGCAGCTTTTATATAATTCAAATGTAATGTCCATCTGCAGGTGTTGAGTTTGCATCATGTTACAGTTATTATCATAACCATTACTGTTATTTCGTATGATGCTGATTTTGAAATAATAACAGATGATACGTATTAATAAGTTTTAAAATTTAAAGAAAACCTCATTGAAAAAATCGTAATTCACAAACAATTATTTATTAGAATATAATATTAAAATTTTTCCCTTTTGTATTTTTTTTCAGTGGCTTGAAAAATAACATTTAACACAAATTTACACTGCAGCTGGTGAAGTGATTCTAGTTATTAACCCAGTGGGCATTACTGTACTTTAGCTATTTCTCACAAGACCAGAGCCCATAACGGGATAATTTTCCCCCTCAAGTCATTTATAAATATAGCTTTAACTTTGCTTTTCATATCATGGATTTCTTTAGACAAACGATCATGGTTGCGATCACGTGTGATCATGGTTTTTGTTCTTGCTCATGTTTTACCTTTTGTTAGCACTAAAGGAAAGATTTATAAACATACCATAGAAATGCCTTTGCTGTTATTTAGTCTGGCCAACAGCACTGCAAAATGTCCACTGTTTGTTTCACTTGTACTTTTACAATCAAGCAATAAATAAATAATGTAGAATATAGAAAAGGAGCATGTCAAAACAGGCATATTTTGAAACAATGTTTAAAGAGCTTATTCCCATTGGTTATTTACAGCCAAAAGCACAGACCTAACTTGTGAGACTTGATAATCATCTGAAAGCACAGACAAACTGCAGCCTATGGGGTTGCCATCCCTTTGCTTTTCATGACAACAGTAGTTACACTACTATAATTTTCCAAAAGGATCACAAGATGAACACTGACATTTGACCTAGGCATAGCAGGGGGTATAGGCCCTTTAGGGTTGTTGTAAAAATTGTTAAATGCCAGCATTTTATTGGTTCAATTTCAAATTGTAAAGGTCAGTTTAATTACTATTTAAACTTCTTGTTTTCTACATTTAAATGAAAATTCAAGTGGTTTAATTGGGCATTTGGTTTGTCATAGGGAATGCTTAAAAATGCTTCAACAAAACAAGTCCAAGAATTTTAGGAAAAAGACTGACAAATCATTCATGAGTGAATGGATTCTAACAAAATATAAAACAAGAATATTAGACTCATGAAACCTTTTCTGATTTCCCTGTATTTGGAATTACTCATCTTGGAACAATCCTCAAGAGATGACAACAATAAGACCATTAGCACATACATTTCAGTGCGAATTTAATCAAATTTGGGGGCAAATTTCATCAAAATGTTGTCCTTAAAAACATAAATTACTTAGCTAAACTGTAATTTATAATCTAAAACCAAACTCACGTACTCACGGTTTGAAATTATAGCTATGTGAATGATGTGTGAGAATAGTTGGTTTGCACAGCAAAAGAGAACTAACACATTTAATCTTCTGCGCGCGCGGCTGGTGAGTAAACTAAAAAACAAAAACAAATGCAGACTCGTGTCAGACAATGCAATAATGACGACAACCTCTTTCTACTTTTACCTAATATAATTTACAATTCAGAATAGAGATACGGTCTTAAAAATAGGCCTACAACAGAATCAGTTGATGGAAAAGTAATTATAATTGTCATTAAATTGTGAATTTCACTACTATAATAACGGCAATGTACAAGCAAACGAGATTCCCTTAAATAGAATGATAAATAGGACATAAGCAAAAAGCGTAATGTAAAAAGTAGGGCTTATACCCGTAAAATATCATTCTAAATTTTAGGTTAATAAAATAATTTCACTGTAACATAGGTTTGAGAGAAAGCAACAGGCCATCATATTTTTTTCTTATTTCCAGCAAGGCACATAAATCACGACTTGGCCTATATTAGTAGATAAGTAATGGAAGTTTGCTATTTGATACCATAATCGCATGTTCTCCGGATGATCTTAATTGATCGAAAAGGTCAAGAAAGTAGATTTATTATTATTTTTTTTTTTTTTTTGTTTTGTTTTCTAGAGCCCTTTTTATCGTTTATATTTTCCTTAGACCAAGAAAAAAAAAAAAACAGACATTTGCCTGTCATTCCTTTTCATAACCCCCAACACCACCCGTTGCCTATGTTCTGCTGAAAATTATATAAAAATTATTATTATTTCAGGAAGCAGGTTCACGACGTTTATGGGGTCATATTTTCATTAATTCATTACGGGCTGGAATGTCAACAATCATAAATTATTCTGCGTTCACGACCCAAAACCGTTTCTCATGCGGAATTCTTTCTTCTATTATTTTAGGAGAGAATTTTCGTAGGCTATCACCTGTCTACACATTTGCTAATAACAAAACTGTAGCTATAGTAAGCTAGTACATCCTAAATTTTATTTACAGACAAAATTCTATCTCTTACACAACACTTACAGAATCAAGTAAAATTTGACAGTATTTTTGTAGGCTATCAGTCTGCTGTTTATTTTCTGTAGTGTTCAATATAAATGATTCTGCCTTACAACAGTAGGTTTTCTTATGGAATATGAGCAGACTTACTCTCCTGTTGTGTTGTATCACTGCCGCTGGTTAAACCCGGCGATTCAAGCATAGTCCTGCCCGTTTCACCAACACTGGCGTCCGCCTGAGAACCGACCATTTCTCTAGCCTCCTCTAAATCCAACAGGTGGCTCACCGAGAAGTTCTTCTTGGCTTGCAGGTTTTCCAGGTTGGCTGTGATGGGACTCTCCAGTCTGCTGGATATGGATGCTTGTCTGTCCATTACATGTGCATAACTAGAAGTCATGACGCAAATACGATGCAAGAGAAAAAAACGGTGTATTAGGTTAACCAAACAGGTCCTCCTTGCGTATATTTGAAGACAAACTCATAAGAAACAACGCCTCCAAATCGATGTGTTCGTTGCCTTTGCTGACTGTGATAACTACTTATCCAGGTGGAACAATACTTCAACCTGGTCTAAAACTTTGTGGAATTTAATAGAACTATTAAGACGAAGTCTGAGGAATCATTTCCCTCGTAGCCATATAATCTGTTTCTGCAAAGTATTGTTGGTTCAATAGAGGGGGAAAAACTTCCCGGGCTCCAAAGCTGTTGACTGAGCACCGATCCAGAAATGCTGATGCCTTTCAGATGCATGTGTGTAAAGCATCGAGAGGAGGCAGGACACTCCACCGCCTTCCCGAAGCTGTTGGCTCTCTCCTCTGCTCCACGCCGTGCTCTCTGCTCACTCACGCACACGCGCCCGCGCGCGTTCTGGCACTTCAAACGGCGCGCTCACTGGCATGCAATGGAGTGGATTGTAAATGAAAAATTTAGACCCCTGGGAGAGAAGATGGAGCTGAAAGGCTCTGGTAATTACGTGGCAAAAGACTTTGTGCTGTCTTTGACGTTTAACAGCCCCCCTCCATCCTCCATCACTGCCTCCCTTCGAAGGTTAACCCTCCCCAATCTCTGAATTCTAGATATCTGTCACTTTTTGATCATTTCGCCCAACAAAACTTTAGAACATGTCCCTGGATCAACATCCTTGTTGATCCTGGAACAACATTCCAATCAACCAATCAGAATTGAGATAAAACTTTTCACAAAAGATCTGTTTTAGGCTTACAACCAGAGTTAGGTGCTTATACACCCTTGTTAATCAGCTATAATTTCCAACTGATTTTGGGAATAAATTATGGGTATTGTTATAGGTTTAGGCAACACAGTCGTAGGGATTGGTTTAAGTCTATATTTTTGGACAATAATGTTAATACAGGATTATCAGAAGATGTTGATCCAGGAGCATGTCTTATTTGGCAAAATCACGGCGACCGAAAAGACGTCTAGCACGTTTACTTTAAAAACAACGGAAAAGCAGCTTGGTATTTTTAATAATGCGCTTGGCGTTTTTTCGTTCGCTTCCTTGCATAGCATCATTTTCATTGGCTAATAGGCTAGATTATGGTCTGCCTGTAACGTTTGTTCAGTACCCTCAAATATATAATGTTGTTCGGCCTTCTTAAGAGTTGATAATACCACTAGCCCATAAGAATATATACTCTGGTTATCATGACAATGCATATGCATTAGCTGTTAATATTTCAATGCAACTGACGTTCAAAGTTTTGTCGTCTAAATAAGTTTTTGTCATCCAGTCTCTCATACATTATCTATCAACCAAAAATCGGAGAAAGTTCTGACTGCAGTGGCCTACATCCCCAGCTGGGACGGGAGTAGCGTCAAACCTCTTGGTGAGCTGTAAGCTGGGGCTTCCACAAGGTAGATGTGCATGCGTTTCAATGGCAAGAGTCTATAGGCTCCTCACTGCCACAGACATCCCGTAGCTTCCAGCCCCAGATCTGGGAAAAGAACACTTGATGCCATCAAAGGAAAACGGATTGAAACCAGATGTGCTGCTTTCGTTCTTTCCATGTATTTAATTAAGCCGCTGTTGGGATGGAGTAGACCTTTTTCATCATTAGTTTTCCCTCTACATTCCCACAGCCAGCTCCTCTAAAAGCTACTTCTCTCAAAAAGGCCTGCTATCGGGCTGAGGGATAGTGCAATAGAAGAGACTCTGTAAAACCGGTCCTTTCGACCACAACCAGCAAATGTTTTTTAAGTCAAATGTCAAATCCGTGTGGCACATGTCCTTCATCGCATGAATTCAGACGTGCCAGTTAAAAGACATTAGGCACCATTTGTCTTTGGCCTGTCAAAAATCAAAGTTTTTTTTTTTTTTTTTCTATTTCATGATGACTTTGGACCGACAACTTAAATTTAGACACAGATTTATAATTTGGACAGCTGTACCAGAAAGTGTTCAACTATTTTCATTATTTTGTTTCCATTTTAATCGTATTCCATTTATTTAAAATGCAATATTTGATCAGTGGAGTTCTATGACTTTTCAAATCATTTGATATTGCTGAGATTTATATAAAATATAAAGATACTACACTAACGTTTTAGAACTTAACTAAAATAAATTACGTTTTTAGATTTTATTCATCTACATTTTCCAGGCCTGTAAAGCATAATCTTCCTGATATCCTTGGGTTTCGCATGACCATGGAAAGTCTGTAAATAGAAGGACAAAATAACGAAATGAAGGCTTATTGTATTTCGCTTTCAAAGAAAAAAGTAATAAAAATAAAATAAACATAAATAATAATAAAAATAATACTTTTCAAATCATTAAAAAGAAACACAAAAGGACAAACCATAATTGAAAAGTGTTTTGTATTTCTTTGCATGTTATGATTTTTCAACAGATATAATTTTATAATGTATTTGAAAACATGAGTCTTAACTGGATTGACTTAATGGCATAATGATAAAACAGACTTATCAAGCTAAACGCATGAATTACAAAAGGAGTAAATTAGTAGCCTAATCGAAACAGAACCCAGAACAAGGACAATACACTTCAATTCTCGTTTGAGAATATTCAAGCCTATTTTGTATCCAAAGAATCATGTGATGAAAAAACCATGGCAGCCCTTGAATTAAAAACGTGTGTAGCCTGTATTCCGTTTGTTTAAAAGCAGCCAATTCACAGTAGTTAAAACAATATATACAAGATCTTCTTAGAAAAAACACTTAAAAAACACTGACCAATTTGTCAGGAGATTTGTACGACCATTTCAATGCGCCTTGTAGCACACTAATTATTACAAGACTTGGTTTGGTAGTGTTGTAGCAAGCACTAAAAAAAAACTGCTTTCTAGAATCAGTAGTGATCAATTATTATTTATAAACTAGCTTCAATATGGCCAAAGTCTGACTACACCAGCACTGTATTTTAACAAGTTTTGGATGGAAAGTTGAGCGACAGGCGAAACTGAATCCCCCTGACACTATCATCAGAGCGCGCGTGTGTCTGCGTGTGATTTCCGCGCAGGATGTGAAGCGCGAGCACAGAGGGAGGCGCTCTAATTGTAATTAGCGAGGTAAAAGCTCGCGGTTGTCTAATCAGCACCAGGGGTCAATGGACAGCACTGCACTTGATCGTGTTTAACACTCTGAACAGGAGAAATTCAGTCGACTAGTTAGAGCAGTTCGAAATACTACATTAAAAGACAAAGTGTTGTAATAATTCAAGCGTTTACAAATATAGACAAATTTTCCATGGCAATATTGTTGGAGGCGTTAAAAATGTTGTCTGATTTCTCACGAAATTAATTCAGTACAGGCTAAGCACTTTTGTTTTGATTTATTTGTTCTTTTAAATAGCATTCGTTCCTAATTTGAATCTGCATACAATATAAAACTGTAAACGATTTTATGTTGTGTGTGTGTGTGTGTGAGTATATATATATATATATATATATATATATATATATATATATATATATATATATATATATATATATATATATATACATATATAGGCTATATGCATGAACATAATACATTTTACAAAGAAATAACATTAACAGTTGTTGCTTTTCATTTTACATCATGTTGCCACGAGGGTAATCGTCATGATCAAAACCGGTTAATGACTTGCCAGAAGGCAGAATGTTTCAGTAAAAGTTGATCTTTTTTCTTTCCCCCCTCTAGTTCCTCAGGTTACGGAGTCTTTCAACCTGTCCCGACGGAGTGAGGGCACATAAATCAGGAAAGCGCTCTCACAAACTGGGCTTCACGAAAATCTCTTTTGCTCGATTTACTTCCAGGATTTGTCAGTCCATGTTTTATAAATTCAAACCAGAATATAATATAATATAACACTGTATTACATATTGAGGTGACTTAATACAATTACAGCGAAAGACAATATTTAATACGTTTTACTGTTAAGCACATTAATATAAGTATTAATATCTTTGCTTTTAGCCTGTGATGGATACAACTGCAATGTTCTAGCAAGAATTTAAGTTTGACAGAAAACACGACATATTCATTTAAAAAGTTTATGTATTTCTCAAAGGCTGTCCAGACCTTACTGAATCGTTGTAAAGTTTTGGTTGAATATAAGGAGTCTAAGAAGTCGAGAGACATTTGAACGGGGGTTCGTGGCTTTCCAGAAATTCGTTTATATAAAATAAACCGTTGAATGAGATCAACCGTTTCCATATTCTTTACAAATAACGAATGCATTACCACTTTAAACGATGTTTAAAAGACAAGCAAAAATGTCAAACATGCCATGAGGTGTGCAATAAAAAAAATTCACAAAACGTGTTAAAATATTAAAACACTTTATTCACCAACAACTGAATTCATGGCATATTTTAAAACCATTATATGCACACAAATATAGTAAAATGCATGACATTCATAATTATATATCAAGTAAAATGTTCAGTCTTTCAAAAATCTTTTGAATAACAAAAACGTAATAACAAACATATTATTATATATTATATGATTTAGTGTTGGTGAAAACCTCTGCATAGTGAATCCAAGATTTATTATTATTATATATATATATATATATATATATATAGCAAATGTTAATAAACGAGACAAAAACAAACATGGCATTCCACTTCCCACTCTCCAATAGGTTTTTTACAGTACAAAAATAATGGTTCTGTGCTGAGCAAACTGTCAGCTTTGTATAATAAAATCTGCTGTTATTGATTTGTTAACATTTGCATAAAGTTATTTTTATGAGAAAAGCCATATACAGAGGAAAGATTCCACCATTCACTTGTGCAACATCATGTGAAACAAATCACAACAATCCACCACCGGCCATATGACACCATTCCATTTAGATTAATGCCAAAGTTATGGAACAATCAGTAAAGCTAAACAGTATTTAGTATTTTTATAGTGTTTTCAAGAGAATTGTAGTCCATTTACTTAATGGAAAACAGATTAAATTTGACAAATGACTGACATCCAAAGAAACCACAATAAAATACTTCCCACATTTAGGATCATGTAACACCCTCAATGAAAACCAAAAAACAAGCTTAACAGATCATAATCAATATTTGGGCCTTTTTTAATGCAAGTAGTAATGGAATAACCCTCACAGTATTTGGAAACTTAACTGACATAAATATCAGACGGAGGCTGTCTTTTATCCTCACAAAATGTAGGACTGTTGGATTGTTTGACACTCAAACAATTTCTAAAGCAGGTAGCAAGTGTTATGTAAGGCGTCATACAGGCTCTTTTAAATTAACAATGTTTGGAAGCTAGCTTAGCCCATCTACAGAAACATCTGTTGCTTCGCTCTCCTGATTGTCTTGACTGATCTTTGGTTCTGTAATGGAACTGCCTTTGCTCATACTTGAGCCGTGCACCTCTGTACACCCCTCTGTGTCTGCTGCAGGACAATTTTCAGTAACAGGTTGGGAGTTGGCCTCCCTCTCTTTGTCATCTAGATCGGTTTCCTCGGCGCTGGGGTCTTCCTCAGCATTAAGTTCTAGCTGAAGCATCAAGTCCTCCAGTTTTTGGGCCTTGCGCAGCTCATTCTGTTGGATGATTGCACACAGGTGCTCTGTCAGCTGCTCTTTCACTTCCGTTTTCCTGTGCAAGTCCATCTTAGCAGCAACATACTCAGCCTCTGCTTTCTCAAAGCGCTTCCTGTCAACAATAAGAGATTGGCAGAAACAGGACATTTAGAAGTACAGAAATTCATTTTTTTTTTTTTTATTCAATTTGAACCTTATTTTGTTCTGAAATTTTAAATAACAGTTATAAAGTATTCGATACAGTTGTGAACTGTATCTTTAAATAAAACTTGTGGGGAGCTGGATCCCAACACAGCATCTTGAACCAATGGCGAGGAAAATCCCTGCGTTGATAACCAGTCCATCACAAGGCTCACACGTAGAGTTTAAGAGGTCATTTTTATTTACTTTCTCTTCTTTTGATAGAGACTAAGGGTGAAAATTTTCATTTTTTATAAATACAAATAAATTGACTTTTTAAATTATGTAGTAAAACTGTTCAAAAATTTACTGAATAACTAAACTAGCAAAACTAAATAATATAAAAAATAATAAAAAACAATGTTAATGTTTTGCTACAAGTTATAATTTATATGCACATGCATTGGTCTTTCATAATTTGGCCGAATTAATACAGAAATGCTACAGAGGGCAGTATTTTCACCCACTGAGCAAACCGATTCTTTGTGCATGTACTTTTTTATTATTACAATTAACTATTTTAATTATATAATGGATGCATTAGATCAGATGTCTTCACACTGATAGAACAAAGTCAATCAGAGAGCCACTTTTACCACAAAGTATCAAAAGTTACATTCTGTCATAAATATCATGTCTTTTTTTAATCAATCTGTCAACCCTGACATGAAATGCAATGTAATACAAAAGGGGCTATCTTTCTTTTTTTATCATTTACCAGTCAAATTTATAACCGAGACAAAATGATAAAAAAGCAGGATTACCATAATGGTGGAAAGACCTTAAGTTATTATTTTATTTGTTTATAATAGCCCTTCATGCATCGAACCATCCAAGAGCATATTCGGCGTTAAGATTAAAACTTGCAACGATGGACATAGGACAAATCAAGTGTAGATATATTTTCTAGTCTATATTTCCATCTTGTAATCCTGCTGTTTTATATATATTTGTAATAGAGCAGACACCACCTGACCATGTCTACACCAGACGCAAGAGTTGTCGTGCTGTGCAGCGCAAAAAGTCTGTCTTCACTTGAGGCGACAAAACAACCGTTGCAATTCATCTGAACGTAGTGACAGTACTGTTCTTCATAAATAAAATCAGGCATCAGTTTACTGATGGGGATCGTGTTGCATAGTGCTGCATCCAGTGTAGACAACATCATTGGGTTCTATGGTCTATTGTAGGGATAACATCACTCACGTCCGGTGTAGACACTGTGAGAGTTTTTTTAGTAGGTTATGTTATAGCCCTGCTCGTTTTTAATATTTTTATGAAATATCTGTATTTAGTGCATGATAATATCATAGTATTATTTACTGTAGTACTATAGATTTGATACTTTAAGGTGATAAATTTGAGGAAGCGGCACATAAATCAAACTGAGGGGGATTTCAACGGCGAACTTTGTTTGCAGTACACTTGGAATGGACTGTAAAAATGGACCAGAAATTAATATTTACCATGCCTGGGAGTAATCCATGCTGGATTGCTCTATCAGTTTCCTGAGAATCCCAATGTCGCTGGACACAGAATCATCCAGCAACTGAAGCTCTCTCTGGATCTTCTTCAGTTTCACAGTTTCAGCCTGTGTCTGTTTGGACCTGGGAAACAGTTATATTTAAAACATTGCGCTTTTTTACACAATCCATTTGGAGTTCCATCCATACAAAGGGTTAAACTCCAGACTGAATGCTTTTCATAGTTGTTTAAAACTAGAGATTTGCTCTTACTTTTCAGCAATGGTTTTTGTAAGGAGAGCTTTTCTTTTCTTATTCTTCTCTTCCATTATCCGTTGCTCCCACTGCAACTGCTGCAGACGGTTGTTCTCTCGCCTGTCAATTAGAAATTTTTTTGGAGTTATTATATATTTGCAGGCCATTACAACACAAAAATAACATGTTCCTCTACACCGATATTCATATACATATTCAATGTATACCATTTAATATAACCAGTAAAGGATTTTTTAACACTTTTGGAGATAGCATTATTTCACTAATCATTATGTATAAAATGCTTTTTTAGGTTTTCTTTTAAAATGTTGGTTTCAAACATCGTCCAGATATTATCTTGTATAGTAATATCAATTGTAATACCGAATATATTTACATCAGTGCATGTATATCTGAGCCGGTGTTTGCAAAGGAAACAGACTTACTAACAATTCCACTTCCTCTTTGTCCAGCTCCTTGATGACTGCAGGAGGCGCAGACTCTGCAGGTGATTCTGGGTCATGTTTAGCAGGTTCTGCTTCATGTTTAACCAGTTGCGTCTCCAACGGGTTGGACTCGTCCTTCGGTTTGACAGGAGCAGGAAGAGTGACAGCAGGAGGCTCTGGGGGCTTGGTAAGCTGTTGTTCGGGTGGAAGAGACTGGCTGTCCTCCTTCTGTTTGGCTGCCAGCTGCAGAGCTCTTTCCCGCTGCAGCTGCTGTCTGCTCCGGTTAGTCGGAGCGGCTCTCCGGCCGCGACCCAATGTGACTGACACAGCCTGGTTTACTGGATAAGCGCACATTTAGAGCAGATTTATCAATTTACACAAGTTAATGGCCGTGACAAACTTTATGTACTGAATGACTTAAATATCAATCAGCATCATAATATGGCAATTTCGTGACGTATTGAGATTGCACGAATAAAGAACGTTTTTGAGTGATGAATCAACATGTACTCACTGAGCTCGTCGTTGTGTTTTAATCGTTGCAGTTCTTCCTCTGAAAATCCAGCCCAGGCAGCCATTCTCAGTTACATATAAAGCTACTTGCAATTAAACTGATAAATCGGATTTTATATATGTGGGTTAAAATTGCGTTTTTCAGCATACACACGCGGAAACAAACTTTAAACTCTCATCTAGCCGCCATGTTTGTGACTGCCACGTTCAAGACCCTAGAAAGGCCCCTTTGCGTGTGCCCTTGGAATTTGCCTGTTTTTTTTTTCTTTTCTTTTTTTTTTACCCGTATATGTTATATACAATTATATAAGTTTACTGTTTCGACTAAATACAACTTGTTGAATTTTTTATAATGAAGTAAAAAATAAATAAATAAGGCAATAGTTTTTGTTATTTGAACTTTAGAATGTCTATGGGCACATGTCAAAACAAACCAGTTCCATTTGTTGTCCTTAATTGTTATGGGAATAATCCCTGCATTGTTATATCTACTTCCATACTTTATATAAAATGAGTAGGATGTATGCAGTAATTAAGAAACAGGAAGCAAACGAGAAGAGTCTCAGACCTGACAAATTTATATTAAAGGCTTTAGCAGAACCCTGTTCAAAATGATAGATAGATAGATAGATAGATAGATAGATAGATAGATAGATAGATAGATAGATAGATAGATAGATAGATAGATAGATCAAAGACATTAAAGGATATGCTTGTATGCATAGAGCACTGAACTTAACCAGCTATGCTGTATGGTTTTGTATAACTATTGCATTAAAAAATGTTTAACTGCTATATGAAAGGTGTTTGGTTTTTAGCAGTCTTAAAGGAAAGCTACATCAGACTATTGGAGTCAATGGCTAATTTTGTTTATCCTCCTCTTCTTGCTCCAATTACCCTCTTCTCATTCACTGAGTCATCCTTGTGGTAGAGAGGTCAGAGGTTAATGAAAGAGCATGCTTGGTGATAAAAACTATGAAATCCATAGAGTAAAAGAAATGTCAAACAGTTGTATCAAGTTACACTTTTGCTTTATTGCCAGAAGCACCCATGACTGTGGCAGGAGTAAGAGCAGAGCTCGGGCTCTGAGAGGCCCTGTGATTTCTCCGGATCAACTGCTTATCTGTGTGATCTGGCACGTGTTGCCAAATTAGTCCTGAATGAGTGAACTCTTGTCTGTTACTTTTGCTGCAACACTGATGTCTGTTTTCCCATTATTACCATTAGCATCAGTGAGCCATTCTGAGTATGACCACCATTTCTGGTGCGTGGTTTGGTAGCCTATGTGTGTTGAACTGCCAATGTTGGCAAGTCAAAGTTCTCAGTGGTCAAACACTGAGATAGATAAATAAATAAATAAATGTTATATTAGTATTTCACATGCATTGAAAGGTACAGTATTTGGACAGGCTTTAAATGGTATACAAACACATTACATAAATAAAAATATTGATATTATTACCATATAATTATTACTATAGTATTACCCCTAATTCATTACTCTGCTGACTATATGAACATTTGATAAAATAAATGTTAAAAATATTTTACATAAGATATGAAATATACACAATATAAAACATTTCACTTGTTTATATATATATATATATATATATATATATATATATATATATATATATATATATATATATATGTGTGTGTGTGTGTGTGTGTGTGTGTATGTATACATATATGAAGTTAATTTAAAATGAATTCACATGCATTGCATTGCATTGATATATCTGTGTCTGTCTGAATGCACTCTTACACTCTAATTATTTCACATACATTTTTAAATGTCTCTTAGTATGATTCTTCACAAATATCACCCATTAATTCATTTAAATTGGCAGTCATCTTTGACAGATCTGATGTGTTTGGCCCATTGCCCTCAAGGTGCAGTGTTCCCATGACATAACACTTCATCCAGACAGGAAACCATAAATAAAAAACTCTTAACAGCTAATAAACCCCTTAATTCTGTCTAGTCTCTCTTTCTGTTTTCTGCTCACTTTTTTCTGGGTCTGTATGTCAACACGCAGGGGACAAATATGCCTCTGACCTCCCAACCATTCCTCAACTTTATTTTGTTCAAAAGACAAGCACTGTTAATTGCTCTACACAGGGCAACTAAACAATCACTACCACTTCACAGCAGCTTTTTACAGGCAGACTTACATCTTTGATCCATCTGGATTTATTTGTGCACTTTAAAGAGAAACACCTCAGGAAAGGTTAAATGGATACTTTGAGAAGACAGACTGATGCGTGGGCTCCATATGGCATGGCGAGTGAACCTAAGCGTGTGTTAAATTAAGATGGAAGACCATATTCTGATTCACAAGAAAAGCCTGTGAGCAAAGTCCACCATTACCCAACAGAACAAGCAGCCTGAATTTGCAGTTCATACATTTAAACTTCAAAGCAAGGATGGCAGTGTTAGATTGTGTGCCATACGCCGTCTAAAGGCAAAATAAATCTTGCACATTTGTTTTTGTTAATATTCAGATGTGTTGAGTGAAACTCTTAAGTAAAATCACTCCAACATCTGAATGTAAGACAAGAATGAATTTAGAATAAACATGGTTTTATTGGATACAATTCCTCCCCATTAATAAAACCAAATTTTTTGCATCATAATCTTGGTATGATTAATACTGAACATGTATGACCTAAATGAGAAAGATGTGCATGGAACATCACCCAACACCTTGCTAACAAGTTCTGCTTGGCTATTGAAAATTAAACAAACAGATAACGTTTCTATAGGTACATATGAATCATTTGGAATGATTTGAGAGAGAGATAAATCATAAAGAAATGAATGATTCATTCTGTTATATCATAAAATATCTTTCTCTTTGCTGAGAAATACAGTACATATATTTAAGAGCTTCACAGTCCAGTATTAAGAGACTTGTGAGCCTGATAAATTTGCACAATGGATCCAGTTTTAGATTTTAAACCATGTAAGAGAAACAGGATGAGCTTTGACAGCATTCCCAGCACTTTGGCTAGAAATCAGTAAAGAAACAACAAGTGTGCATAATGGCCTCCCCGTGACTTCAATAAAAACACACTTCCCTTAATCAGTCAGGGAATGGGTCAAAAAGACAAACAGCCAATTGGTGGTTGACCTCAAGGAAGGTTGAGGTCAATATGGGGATGATTAGGGGTCAAAACTGTCAAAGACTGAACTTTAGGCAGATGTAATGCTTTCAGATCCCACATGTTTTGACTCTCCCACATTTATGTCCGTCACAGAGTGGTTATTTCTGTTTATGCTGTGAGACAGAGTTTCAGTTTCCGGTCATGGCCATCTGCAAAGAGTTTAGGGGAGCAGAGACGGATCTGTGTGATGTCATGCGCTGATTAGAAAAGACAGAAATTATCCTGTGATCATTTGCTGTCTCTTTCACTGCATGTTTATCATAAAGCTGTTCCACTTTCTACTTTAACCCATTTCTGAAATATCTAGAATGTTTGTCACGTGCTGTAAAAAAAAAAGATAGATATACGTCTAATAGAAAACAAGATGAATTACATAAAATTAAAAAAAAAGTAAATTCTTAATGATAATGGGTTACAATAATGACAGATTTTAAATCATGGCATTCTAACATTAAAGTTAAAACAGCTGCCTAAATTTTTACACACTCTCTTTTCACATGTTCTCTATTTATCCCTACTGGCATGATGTGGCGTTGATTTACATAATTAACCTGTGTCTTGTGAGTTACATTATTAGAGGAGACCAGAACAAGAAGATTTTGGCATGTCTCCTGAATCATGACATCTGAATCTCACTCCACCTACAGTCTATATTTGTGCCCAAACGGCTTGAATTAGCAGTTTTGCTCAGAGACCAGTCCAGGCTCTGCTCCAGGACATCCCACAGCGCATCTGGCAGAACCTCAGACAAACAGCAAAACAAATATCAAGAAGAAACAAGGGTAGATTGTGTAAGAAACTTAAAGGGGGGTGAAATGCTATTTCATGCATACTGAGTTTTTTACACTGTTAAAGAGTTGGATTCCCATGCTAAACATGGACAAAGTTTCAAAAATTAAGTTGTACGTTTGAAGGAGTATTTTTGTTCCAAAAAAACCTCTTCCGGTTTGTCACAAGTTTCGGAAAGTTTTTTTCGAGTATGGCTCTGTGTGACGTTAGATGGAGCGGAATTTCCTTATATGGGTCCTAAGGCACTTCTGCCGGAAGAGCGCGCGCTCCCGTAGAGCAGAGCACTGAGAGGCTGAGCACAGCCTGATCAGAGCGAGAGCGTCGTGAAAAGTCACAAAAGAAGTGTGTTTTTGGTTGCCAGGGCAAGACAACCCTGCACAGATTACCAAAAGAGAAACAGCATTAAGGGACCAGTGGATGGAGTTTATTTTTACAGAGCATCAACGGAGTTGTGCAAGTGTTTTTGTTTGTTCCCTGCATTTCGGATTGCACATCGTTTATTTCTTAAGGATAATGCAGTCCCAACTAAAAAGGGTCATGATCGTGTGTTGGAACCACATGCAGTGAGTAAAACTGCTTCAAATATCTCTGTGTTGTTAACTTAGCTATCAGCGCGTAAGCACATCAAGTAAACAACATGCGATGTTGTCATCAAACTGCACTTTCCACATGTACAGCTTAAAAAAAAAAAAAAAAAAAAAAAAAGACGACATAAAGTGGAACTTAGTCATTTTCCAAAACCGCTAAGCAAATATATACAGTTTCAGTACATAGCACATAGCATACCGCCTTTGCTGATGCTGCTCTTTTCAGCCTCTGGATCTGTGTCACAGCTTCCACATGCTCTCAACTCAAAAGCCTACTCGCGCTCGTGATTCTTTAGCTCCGCCCACACGTCACGCCTCTAGGCGCTGGTGTTTTTCCGGGAAAAATCGGTACAGACTATCTTTCTCTTATAAATATAATAAAACTAAAGACTTTTTGGAGTTATGAAGGATGCAGTACTACTCTATAGGTACTCAAGAGTAACAGGATATTGAGTGAAAACGAGCATTTCACCCCCCCTTTAAGACAATATAGACGGTTCCACTGCAATGCTTTGTAGGCAAAAATAGATGGTAAATAGTTGAGAAAGACATAATGCATTATAAGCAAAGACTATTTTAAATGAAACTATTTTAGTAAGCATTGGACATACAAAAAACGTTGGCGCAAATAATAAATAATGTAACAATGTAAAAAACACTGTAATGTGGACATTTAAGTGTTTTGGAGTAATGTCTAGTAGGCCTATTGTTTAACTTTAAACAGATGCTATGAATCATCAGTCATTTATTATTTGCACAAATCTTGCTGGTACAGCAATTGATAATCGCAAGGAATTTAATAGTTCTGGTTCTGGCTCTATTATTGATTTTCTGAATCTGAAGATAGCCAGTATTAAACTATTTCGCAATAAATCTCACAAGCTTTAAGTAAAAATTCTTTGTTCATGGGGTCAATATTATTGACTTGCAGTTCAGGATGTGAGTCAGATTAATTGAGAAACTCCTCCAACTGATTCATTTGTATTTGTGATTCACTAAATAGAAACAGAATCAGATTTAACTTGTTGTGTTGTATGTTTTTAATTCCGTAAAAGGAAACAGTTCATAAGAACTGACTTCAATGGTCACACTCTATATGTCTTGCACTTCAGGGAACACTGTAGTACGCTGTTCTGAAAAATGCACGCATGAAACTGAACTCCATGAAAATCACTTATATGCGTGTATATGGTTTTGCTTGCATTTGTTAACAGCTGCAAAAAAGCCAAATATGTATATAGTCTTAGCACTATTTGTTTGTGGACCAACAGTTCTTGAATTTGTTCTCCATCTCTCCCAGTGGTCTTCTAAAATTCATTAATGAACATCTGGTTATAATTCTTGAAATGTACCCATCAGCCAGATGGAATTGGCCCACCCTGATCCCCCATCAGCAGCCACTCTGTGCCTGCAGCCTATTCAACCCACCTCAAGATGCACACCAGCCGCAAGGCCCTGAATAGTTTATATGGGATTTTTTTATATATTTACTAGGAGAAACTGGCACAGTCACAGGCACCTTCTTCCATACAAGCATGCCACTGTTGTGCACACCCCACCCAACCGCAGCCCCCTAATGCGAAGAACAGTTACTGTAATGCATTTGTTATGTTGTTATATTACACACACATACCCCTGGGTGATTTACTGCCTCTGTCTACTTTATGAATGTAATTAAACGTTTACAGTTATTTTGCATTGGAGGAAAGTGCTGCCTGTGTGTTTTGTGGAAGGTTTACAGCAGCGTGAGATGTTGTTGAGTTTTAACAAGAGGCCACAGGCTTTCTTTGATGTATCAGAAACATTGTGAGCTTGTCCTTCGCAATGCAGCAGTGTTGATGATGGCTTTGCTTTCCTGGTTTTTTTACCATCTGAAATCATTTAGTTATCCTCACGTAGTCAAGCCGGCTTCATATGGGACAAAACAAAACCATAACCGCTATAATAAAACACTTGTTTGGTTTAACCTTCATCTAGGCAAATGAGCTTAACAACAGCCGTGTTTGCAGTTTCTTAGGCTTACATGTCTGTATGTCAACACTGTATGTCCTCTGTCGATGACACTAAGTGTAGTTTATGTTAAGGACTAATATGTTTAACTAAGAAAAGAACAGACTAAATCAAAACAGGTTAACAAATGTTAGCTGTGCTTATTGTTTTATTTCAAGTGGCCTATAATGTAACGATGAATAATATGAGTACATAATGGCTAATATTTCCCAGGACACATGCAATGCACAACATTTTAATACTGTCAGACACAATTTCATTTACATTCTGTGATATCAAAATAACTAAAATTAAATTAAATTAAAACTATATGGACAGATTAAAAAAATACAACATTTAAAAAAATATACTTAAATTAAAATATAAACAGAAGATAAAATATAATATATAATAACATACTATAATAGTATTTAAATTATCCTGAAATAACACATATAAAACTTATGATGGTAATAATCAGTGTATTCTTTTTAAATCAGATTGATATGCTGTTAAATTGTTATTTGTTAAACATTTAAAAGATTAATGTATTTTCTTGTTAAATTCATTTGATATAAATATAAAACATTTATGCAAACAACTTAAAAGGTTTCCATCCCTCAGTGTATATTGGGGAGCCAATTCATGGCACTGGCCGTGGGTCCCCTTGAATTGTGGGTGGTAAGTCATCTAATTATTCAGCCATGGCAACCATGACAGACATGCTGTCATCAGTACATGGTACAGTGTGGAGGATACACGTCAATCTGCCTCCAGCCTCTGGCACTTCTCATTATGTGCATTTGCCTGACGCTGTCAAGAGGCTTTGTGAAGGTAAACTAGTTTTTTCCCTTGTTAGATACTGGAGAGTTAAAATTACATGCAGTCAGTGAGGGACCCTGAAAATGTGTTTTTGCTTTAGCTCAGCTGAAATTGTAGAAAAGGGAAACTAAAAGCATCTGTCTTTAGTTTAATGTAAGTTATATGTACACAAAACATGCCTAACTTAAATTTTCTTGTGACGTTCTTAACTGGTTTAATTTGTTACATATTTATGGCATGGTGTTGGAGCTGTATGCTTAGTGTATATGTGATGTCTAAAGCAAGACTTTAAAAGCCGTTGTTTGAGAATTTTTTTATTGTGATTATACAATTAATGCTAATGCTAGAAGTGTCGGTGGAGCAGTCTAGTTTTTCCTTTTGCACAATCGAACAGAATATAAAAATTAAAAAAACAAAAGAAACATATGCTAGAAAAATGTTACTGTTTTAAAACATCTATTATTTTTATAATTTTATTATTGTAATTTTATTTTCAACCATAGATTATTTATGTAGAAAGAAAAGAAGGAAAAATTGAAGGGAAAATAATAAAAAGGCACAAAATGTGAATTAACTGCAATTTAATATTTGCTGTCCCAAATGACGATAATTCTGACAAAAGACTGACAGAAACTTTAAGGCCCAGTTTCACAGACAGGACTTAGACTAAACCAGGATTAGGCCGTAGTTCAATTAGGACATTTTTATAAATGTACTTAGAAAAAAAAAAAAACATTACTGCTGTGCATCTTGAGACAAAACAAAGGCACTGATATATTTTATGATCCGTCAGTGCAAGTTTCTTGCATCTGAAACAGCTCAGGTTTATATTTTAGTCTAGGATTAAACCGGGGGTATATTGACTTTATTAAGGCATTATTAATTCATTTCCTCACTCTATTTTCTATGCAAGAATTAATGACAATAAATTAAAGTGCTTAATTAAGTAAAAGTACAAAAATTCAAAACATTTATTGGATGCCAGCAACAATTTCAAAGATACATATGGTTTGAAATTGCACTATAGTGCCTGTGTTGCAACATCTAAAATAATTGCAACGGCACAAATACGTCAATACTAAAAATTGCAAATAAAGCACATTTAGGAACACAGACACATTCAGTAAATACATTTTGACACCAAATAGGTATTTCGCTACTGACTGTGGGCCCTGAGGGAACTGTCTATGACGATTAACTCGGAAAAACTTCATTTAGACACTAATGGGAAACAAACCTCTCAAAGAGTTAATGAGGTTAAGTCCCTTTTTTCATTGTTCATTGAGTCCAAATCAACATTATAATGACTGACAGAAACAGACGAAATCAAATCTCAGTGGCCTTCTGATGAACTGTCACTCAAGGAAACAAAAACCCACTAAATTTTCACTTCCCGCACTTCATTTTTCTTCCTTGACGGAAATCTATCACACACAGCCTTAAAATCACGCTTTGAGTATCAGAAGGCCTGTTTGCAAGAGAGCAGAAGCAGAGCGTGTGGTTGTAGTCATGACATATTTGTGTTTTCAGTTAAAAGAGTGAACGAAAACATGCACATGTCCGTGCTATTATATTCAAGAGGAGAGATTTTCTCATTGTTCGCCATGTGTGATTACGACAAAGCAAACTTTAAGAGCCTTGAGGAGTAATATTTTGAATGAGTGTCCCCTGAGATGTCAGTTTGAATAAGATGCTTCCCCGTTGCCTCTTACCACAACAGGAAGGCGATACTATGATTTTGCTTTATGTTCATGAGAAAATACTGAGAGAGCACCAGATCTCCAGCAACCCACGGTTTTCACACTGCATGTCTGTGACAGCTGTATGAGATTAACTGATTGACTCATTACAGTAACTGCTGAGAAGTGACGGAGTCAGCAAGATGATAAACAAGGCTCTCTGGAATACTTTATTCTGATTGGTCAATCACGCCATCCAGTGGTCTGATATTTCTTATTAATTTCACCATCACTCATGGCGACACTGTATATCAGGGTAAATGAAATAGGTGCTACTTTTAAGTAGTGATGGGAGAAACAAAGCCTTTAAAACTCTGAATCAGTTCAACCAATTGCTTCTCAAAATGATTTACCATTTGAAGCACTCAGAACACTGCTGCTGGGCGAAAAGACACAACCCAAAGGTGCCTAAAGACACTTTTTTTTCTCCAAACCAATTACAAATGTTTGTAATATATTATAACATGTTAAATGTAATCTACAAATCATTAAATGCTTTATATTGGGCACCGGTTCATACGTTTACCATCCTTTGAAATCACTTTTAGAATGATTTTTCCAGCTGATGAAAACATTGACAGCATCTGAATCTAAAGTTAGCGTGGATGCTAATATAGTTATTTTTATCTTTGTCAGTGTTGATTTGAAGAGGTATTAATTCTGTGAGTTTATAGGGGGAGCAATATTGTTGGAATCGATTTCAGAGTAGTTTTATAGCTAAAAACATTATCATTTTGCATTTATAAGGAGATTGTGAGAGTGACCTCCCTCACCGGTCTGTAAAAGCAAGATGGCAGAGAGTCTTTGCATACTTACCTCATCACTTTACATTGTTTACAAAAGCCAAAGGTATCTCAGTTTCGTTGCTCCTCAATTTCTAGTTTTTTTGATGTGTTGCATGACCGGGAGATACAATGGTGTGGCTGACGCACACATGTTGTGGTCTGAGATGCGGTGCTCATGCACGACATCTAACTAGGTGGTTGGAAAGCTGTATATAGCACTTTTAAGTAACTTGAGCATTAAAAGCAGCAGCTGGGACGCATTGGAGCTTATAGTTAACACTTACTGTATAGTATAGTAACTGCAACATTATCATCCGTTGGTGTGTACACTAATATAGTTATCATTATAGTTATCTTTAGTCATCGTTCTTGGTTACTCTAACCCTAACAATCTCTTTCCTCAAACATGTACATGTGCCTTAAATCACTCAGGAAAGAGCTTCATTTAACACAGAGTGATACTGTGTAACTCAGATCTGTTTGCTTTTGTCAGTTTTGCTACACAGTGATGATGACTCCTGAATGACTCACAATTTACCCTCAACAGCACTAAATGATGAGTAATAAAAATATTTTCTCCTACCACGAGGAGGCTGCCCAGCCGCTGTTTGAAAGGCCTAATATTTTCCGACCCATATGTTGGCACTTTTTACAGTTGGCGTTAGTGCATGGAGAAGGTATAAGTGCAGGCACTTTGAAGTGTTTGTGGTGTCGCCACATCTGCCAACAAGATGTGTTTGCGTGGGATATGGAGTAGGGGATCCAGGGGTTGTCGGTATTCTTTAACATCATGTGACAATAAACAAGATCTCTTTCCTGGTTAGAGAGACTCGTAAAATATGACTGTTTATGTTAAGAATCTGCAGGGTGTCTGCATTTTAATTTGTGTTCATAAGGTCATTGAACATGATAATAAGGATTACATTGAAGTCATTGACGGGAAGTGAATACATGCATTTCCCTGACAACGTTCGGATTAGCTTAATACAGCCTGAGTAATAAAACTAAAATTGTTCATGTCAAATTGTCTTAAAACATGGGCACGGAAAATGCTGAGAGTTGTCAGCGCAATTTCTCATGCCAGTGCATGTCCTAATCCCTTCACACATTCCAAATTTGGGAAAGGAATAACAAAGAAACTGATTTCAAGGTCGCTTTCAAAACTCTTGGATCTTTAAAAATAGTAACTGCTCGAGACGAGACCATGTCTGAGGTTCACTAGCCCTATAGAGCAGAGCCATCTCCATATTTCTGTTAACCTCTGCACCGACAATTATGGCTACAACAGAGCCTTTAACACAGTTAAATGATGGCAAAACCACAGAAACTCTAGTTTAATCAGGAGTTTATAGAGCCAGTTTCTGCTGTGCCCATATTTGACTCACTGCAAAGCATTTTCACAGTTCATTATTTTCCTCTATAGCTTCAGTCTCGCTACTATGTGCCAATTCCGACAGCAGCTCTGCCATTTGTTACCATTATTAAAGTCATATTTCTCAGCTCGGTTCATAAATCATACTCAAAATTGGTGAGCGAGCTGCCCGCCCTCTCATTAGTAGGGGCTTTGCTGTGGCCTGGAGATGACTGTTTGCTTAGAAAAATTCTGCATTCTTTGGTTGGAGCCAACCAATGTGAAATTAATGAAAATGAATCAACATGTTTTAAGCTATAAATGTAATGGCATTAGGCTTAAATGTATTCAATGATGTTGGCAATAGTCGTTCAGTGGATTTTTGTTGTTGTTGTTGTCCAAAGTGACAGTGCATTGAAAGTACTAGTAACTTTGAAAGTTAAAACTTTTATTCAGCAAGGACATTTTAAATTATATAAAATATATGTTAAGGACTTTGATTAGTTCGGTGTCTATTCTTGAATGTGATCTTTTTTTCAGTTTATTGTGCCAAGTTTAAGCATATGCATTCAAATCACAGGAATTTCTTAACCGATAAAATAAAACTGAATTTAAATATATACGTCCAAAAATAATTTCAATGCTTAACATTTTGCAATCAAGATGGTTCACTGATCACCAGCCATATTTCCAGCCATATGATTCCAGCCATAATCTGTTTTCCTCCCAAAGAAAAATGAATAATAGACTGTTGGCATTATCCCATAAGTAATACAAACCAAGCCTGAACCCCTGAATACCTGCCACTACGTCCACTCTTTTAGCCCATTAATGGCTGTTTCAGGCTTTCTCTATATTTTACCCTCTTATTTATTTTCTCTCATGGTGATCTGTTCTCACGACCCAGCTGCGATCTAATGCAGTTCACCACAAGAAGATCTGAAAATAAAGAGACTGTTCTCAACAACAAAAACATCCCCACTCTTACTGTGGAAACCAATAGTGAATCATGAACCTAAATAGCTGGTGGAAAACAGTTCATGTGAGAGTTATTTTGGCTCACTATTGCGTAATCCAAAAGGTTAGCGAATTGAAACCAGCATGAGCAATGATTCTTCCAAAGCCTGAGAGGACTACAAAGTGATTATACAAGTTTTAAACAAACAGCAAAACCAACAGATTACTAGAGACGGAATGTGTTGTTAACCACTCCTTTGAATCTAATTGGGTGGGTTTACATTAAACTTTGCACAATGTCCTCAAATTAGGTGCTAGCTGTAGCTAATTATCTTAAGTTATAGGCTTGCATACATAATTTCCTTCCCTTCTTTGTCATCTAATTAAGCTGGAAAACCCCTGAAAAAAGTTCCCTCTCACTTAAACTATGATATAGTATAGAAAACAAGCTTTTGGCTTAGATTTGGCAAAACAAACACATGTTGCTAGTCAGGCTAGTAGCTCAAGGAGCGCTAATTAGGAAAATAGGCAAACATGTCTATTGTTTGTGCCAGTGTGGTTGATTATTATCCCCCATGTTGTAAAAGCCTAATCCAGTCACAAGGACAAATGTCTGACATCAGCGACCAATCAACCACATCAGGCCAGGCCATACAGGGTCACATGATCATTGATGAGGCTGCCGTGGTTTGCTGCTGACATTTTAAGGTGGCTAAATGTATTCTCCTCAGTAGTACCAGACAATTCTGAAGTAGCTACTGTGGTGATATGAACATTTGAGATTGTTTAGCTGGTGAAACATCTTTCCAAATAGAATTTCAGTAGACAAACACCATAAAACAGTTGTGATAGTCTATCCCTCACATCCTCATTTTCATCTATGTGAAATTCAAAATAGTTTCTAACCTGACCAAGGTGTATTTTCTTTCTACTCACTATGATGGTAACGTTAGATTTATAAATCTTTACAAAAATTATTTACAATGACTGTCGTTGGAATAATATAAGCACAGTGTGAATATAAATGAGTAAATATGCTAAAATAAACCACTGCTCTCTGTTTTGGGATACCAACCCTGTTTAATAATTCATATTATAATCAGATTTCCAAAATATTCCCCATTGGTCACCCTACCTGTTAGCCCCACCCCAAATGTAAGCCATTGGTTGAGCCAATGTTGCAAGCTAGAATCAGGGTATCTAAAGTGTTTATCAGTTGTATCCTTCAAAATCCTTCACTCCAAAGGGCCCTTTGAAGTGGGCATTTAGCACTTCGGTTTGGAAAGACCTTTATTACGGTGGCTATTATCGTTCTCACTCCAAAGTGACCTTCATAGGCAAATTTATCCCGTCTGGAACACTGCAACAGTGGTTTTTTCACAGTTTTGGGGGAATGTACAAATGGCTTAAGCCTACTTATCTCTGCAGATAGTCATACCAGAAGGCAATTTGACACTTAAAATACTATATTCCATTTAAAACCATCAATTTGTCATGCAACTTGTCAAAGTTTGAACAGTTTGAAGATCAAATTAATGTAATCAGCAGTACATGATAGGGGCAGTGCATATCTGAATGAACTATTGAATATCAGCATGACCTATAAAAAGTATGTGTAACTGAGCTCTGGCTTTTGAGCTGACGTAGAATAAGGTTGAGAGCCGGTATCAGACAACAAGCTGTGAACGTTTATGGTTGTAACTCTGTCACACTCCTGGCAGGGACCAGCCCCAAATCATCACAATCCTTCATAATGATTTAAAGGGAATATTTTGAGATTTAAATGCATTTTTTTTTTTTCTCAACGGGCCAAACCATAATATGTCAATCAGTGGTATCACATTTCAAAACCCAGAGGACCAATTTTCCTGGTATCAAGCCTGTAGTCATAAGACTTTGAGGTTGAAGTCTAGTTACGAAAGGCATAAATTCGTATTAAATTTGAGTAAAATGAGATTTGAAGCAACTTGCATAAACTTTGACACCACAAATGAGCATTAGTCTTTTGAAAAATGAGAAATAATTGTTGAATAAACCTGAATTTTGATGTCGCTGTCCACTGCCAGCTCTAGGCACACGATCAGTTGGTGATAATTACTTATGTCAGTGCAACACTCCCAGTTGTCTGTCAATGTTATGTTTGAGACTCTGTGCCTGGAGATTGGCCCAGTCCAGCTCTAATATGACCGAATGTATTAATGTTATTTCTGTTAATACAGACCATTAGCTGCCAGACTGCCTCTGAAGGAAACGAGAACGATTAAACTTGATAGCCGAAACTGCCAGGTACGCTCACCATTTCTGAATAGGCGAATAGACATTTGGATGCTATTTACACAGATTTATGAAAGAAATATGACTGCCGCCTGAGGGTGTTTTGAACTTTGAAAAATGTATTTGCAAAATCCTGTGAGTGCAAGGAATATGCTTGGTAAAGAACCAGCAGAGATCACTCAAAAACATAACAGACTGACTGCATTGCGTGCTGTGAGTGTTTGCGTTTTTTCCCCCAACAAACCGTCTATTCACAGGGAAAAGGACCTGCTTGAGTTTTTACACTGCACTGCTCAAGACATCTTTGTGAGGCTTACATGCTGAATATTTGAGGTGACTTGCTGATGCTCTTTATGCAGACGCGTTCTGACAGATTTGGATACAGCCCAAGGCAGATACAAAAGAGTAGTCTGTCAAAACCAGGGATAATTCCCTTCCTCTCTACAAAGACACCATCTGAGAGCCATTTACCTAAACAGTGTGGTTTTTCATGGTTGGGAAAATACAATGAAGTTTTGAACTTTTTGACATTATTTATTCCTTCAGTTCTTTAAATATGTGAAGCAGAGATCTGCTTTAAGAGACACAAAGAATACTTACAGGAAATATCGAACAAATGCTCATCGTCATATCTTCAGCATTGTACGCAAGCAAAGATCCTCTAGGACTGTAAGTTATTTTATATTTGCCCATTTTACCTGGAAAGCGTTGTTGTTTAAAAGACATACTTGTCCAACAACTTAAAGCATTTGGTAGACATCATCTCTGAAAATGTTCATTAATACGGTTCAATGATTTATTTCTTTATTGTTATGATGTTTTGTTGTAATAAAATAAATGTCATTGATACAGTTTTTTAAAAATGTATTACTCAGAATGATTAACATTTTGTACTCTAAATAACAAAAAGAAGGAGACTATAATGACACAATTCTTTCAGTTACAGCATTATTTTCTTGTAAAAAATAAATAAATAATTTATTTTTCTTTATGATACTACAATAAATGTACAAAATACTACATCTTTTGAAAAGGGTGATACAATTATATACATCTATTTATTACATTTCAACAAAAATGGAAATATATATATATATATAAATCTACACCACAGATTTCTGTCAAAGCCAAAATAACACATTTGCACTTCTACATACGTGATCTTAACCGTAGATGTTTATGAAGTAGAAACAAAATAGCCTGCTTCAATTGCTTTCCGAAACTGCAAAAGTTACTGGAAAGATCACAAAAAATAAAAAAACACTGATTCCTTACACTGAAATTACTACAGGTCAGCTGGTAAATGGAATTAAAAAAATATATAATTTTATGCATTTATATTATATACTATACATAGGTGCAACACATTCATCTAAAAAAAATACTCTGCTTTAGTGCATGGCGATCATCCATACAGGCACAATGACCTCAGGAAAGCCTTCTTGCTTTTCCACGTCCAGTATGGTGAGGCCTGCAGTCTGAATGATGTTCTTCATGATGTCCAGATGGCGAATAATGCTGCTGTCAATGGGATCCAGCTTGCAGCCCTGCCGCGCCATGTTATCCTTGATGATGATCACACCATTCGGCCTCAGGCTCTGCTTAGCATGCATTAAAAACTCCGTCAGGTCCTTATCAGTAAGATGACCTGAAAAATTAAAAATAGTTTGTGAATCCTTGACAAAAAGAGTGTATACATTTCAAATGTCCACAGTTCAAAAGTCATTTAGCAGATACTTGCTGTTGGTCAATTTGGTTAGGTCTAAAAAAAGAAATCTGTCACCACCTGGAATTAATGTATTATCATTATATGGTTTTAAGCAGTTTCATGTAGAAATCTCTGCTGCCAGTGTCAAATGTACACAGACTGGAGTGAGTAAGATGAAACTGTATACTTAAAAGACTGGGCAAATGGGCAAAGATAGCCTGGACCTACTAAAATAAACAAAAGTAGTTGGGCAGAAAACAAAGCTTAAATTAAAGTAGTAAAAGCAGGCAAAATACATATTCCATTAGATAAAATAATCCATGAAAACAATCAGTTCACTCACAGGCAACCCACTGCAGCCAGATGACATCGTATCTCTTTTTAGGTGGGATGAATTCCTGCAGATTGTAAAGGTAGTATGCATCAACTCTGTCTGCGTAATCTCCGAGGTAACACTCATGAGCATGGAGGATGAACTCTTCCATCATGTCAAGCATCTCCATGGATTCAAACACAGGAAACAGAACTCCTTTAGACACCCTCCCGATTCCACAGCCACAGTCCAGTGCTCGCTTGGTGCCAGCCTTTCCTGGACCCTGTCAAGAATATGTATAATAATACAACGCATAATATATGATCCATCTAATTGTTTTCCATTTTTTTTGGTGTTCAACAACAACAAAGAATTATATGAGCGTTAGTCCAGGTTCATGGCCAAGGTTTCAGCAGAACAGCTGAACACTATTCATGAAGCAAATGCTATTTGTCAGCTTGGATGTGTTAATTAACCACATGTTCAATTAGTGTAATAGAGACGTGTACAGCTTTGTCATTCTGAAAGTCTGTGTAGTGCAGACTGTATCTGATAAATAGCATATTATGTGTACATTATATATATATATATATATATATATATATATGTACTCTTTTTATCTGATGTATGAAAACAAATGAATTTAAAAAATTGGCGTAGAAACAGTTATCACTTAGAAATTTCTAAAATAATTCCATTGGAATAAACATGACATTCTGAAGTAGAAAGACTGAAATAGTATTTTCTTGTAAAACACACTCCAATAATCTTTGTTTTAGTTACTTCAAAAGAAAAGGGTAAACTTTCATACAACAAACTTCTTCAGGAACTGTCTTGAGCCTTCAAGGTCAATCTCCGATATCTCCACAAAATCTCCCATCATGCCCTCCTCTGATGCCGGGACATCCTTGTAGAAGTTTTGTGCCCTGTAGTAAAACTGCTTCTCCCCTTTAATGTACTCACAAGTCACAGCATAGAGTTTCACTGTAGGGAAATAAACATACAGACAGTGAAGAAAACAATGCATAACAGTTTTCAGGTTTTTGTGAGTATTTTGAACTCTTCACAGACTACATAAGAAAAATAAGCCATTAATTGAATTACTAGAAATCTAATATCGTGTTGTATAGTTGAAATATAACGGTCTTCTGTGGGATCAAAGCATCTCAAGGGAAAGTGTACAGTTAAGAGATGAAGTTTCAATGCAATTGTATCTTCTCATTCACTGCTCACAACAACGTTTAATCATAAGTATTTTTTTTAAGGTACTGGTTATTAATAGAATCTGTTTATGGAGCAACATATCTGAATTTCCAAGATTTTGTCTTTCTGCAAATTGGATTAAAGCATCAAGATACTATTGATATTGACACTGTTGTACAACATTGCAAAGGAATGCTTTGTTGGCACATATAGGGGTTAGATAAAGCAGCCCAACATGCGATACTCTGTCAGCAGCAGTCTAATGTCACATTATGAAGTTCAGCTGGAACATCTGGTCTCTCGAATGGCTGGTCACTAAAAGGACAGACCAGTTATTAAGTCACTGCATGCTTGGAAAGTTCGAGTCAAACATCAGATCACCGGATGATTAGTGGCAAGACCTTGCTAAAGGGCTACAGGTGAGAAAACTGGCAGGACAAGTGAATTAAGATACTGAAATTACGAGCAGGCTTTGACATGTGAACCACAAGATTACTCGTCCAAAGTCAAAAATAGTAACACTGGGTAGTGATTCCCTGTTGACTCTTTTATTTTGGACCTGTATATTTTTGATGGCCCTCTTTATAGCTTGACAAGCACTCATCTGCTTTGCCTTATTGGTTTATTATGAGGCAACATTAAAACAACCTGCTAGTATTAGAATAAATTTCAGCCTAAACAGACATTAATACTCATTTTTCTGTGAAAGAGAAAAATCAATTTACATCCATTTACTCACTTTCATGTCATTCCAAACTATTTCTGTGAAACATAAAATATATTTTGAGAAATGTATCAGTGCTTTTTTCCATACAATGGATATAGAAAATCTGGTTTCTTAAAATATATTCTCTTGTGTTCCACAGAAGGTAGAACATCATAAATGTTTGGAACGACATGAGGGTGAGTAAATGATGACAGAATTTTCATTTTTGGGTAAAATATCCCTTTAAGCTAAGCACAAAAAACTGATGGGTTAATTTCAGTCCTCCAAAAAATATGAATGATTGTCTTCCTTTTTAGTCTAAAACAGTGTATTATGAAGAATTTCACTGACACTAACAAAACTTTGCTGTAATTTTGCAAGGCATTTCCAGTTTCCATCATGCTGAATAGGGTAAATGTTTTCAATTTTATGCTTCACTCTTCCAACAAACTCCATACATTATATAGGCTTATATTTGCATGATAGTAGTAAGTGCTATTGCTAGCTTTTAGTTACCTGGAAGATGTTTTATAGAGTTACCTTTTTAGAGCATAGTTCACAGTTTCTAAATGTTATAAAAACTATTTCCAATATATTGCATTATGCATTATTCTTGTAAACATAATTTAATACCAACTACCAACTATATCTGACTATATCTAACTATATTTTTTTACCCGGGTAAAGGCCAAGGGTAAAATGTGTTGTTTCGTTGTGCTTTCTTATTTTTTAATGCCACACCAAACTCATCAGTAACAATGCAAATGGGAATGATTGTGTCTGTTGAAAGAAATCATTATATCTTTGTCAAGTTTTTTAATGTTTTCTCAATGTTTCACCAACACTTAACCACAATTTCCAAAGCCTTCCAATACTTTGAAATCAAGCAGTCAATACACCAACATAGTAAAGCCACAGCTGATGTTTTATTATTCAGTGGAATGTAAAATATGCAGAATGCACATACATGGTTGTGCAATTATGCTTAAAATAACATTGATTACTATATATATATATATATATAATGTACAGTGAAAATTAATTGTTCCTATTAGATATTATGGTTTGGGCATAGATGTTCAACCGTATTTTCAGATATAATTTTGAAGCAGCTTTAATAGGGAAATATACGCTAATAACATGAACACTAATGGTCACAGGCCAAATACTGACAACTCTGGCACTTCCTACTCCAATGTCTACCTTACAGTTCTCATCACAACAAGATTTACAATGAATATCAGTAATCTTCAAAAGGTCATAATTCATACAAACAATTCACTGTGCCACACACACCCACATCTTACCCAGAGGAATCTGTTCCAGGAGGTACAGGTAACTGGCGAAGAACTCCTTCCTCAGCGTATTGTGCAAGTGGAAAGACATGCTGTGCTTGCACATCTCGTTATCTGTCTTTGCCCAGCGGTCTCGGAAAGCTTGATGCGTCCCACTAAACTCCATAACGGAGGTGGAATCAGACATCCTGAATCTTCTTCAAAGTGAAACAGATAATGTGTAGCTCAAGGTGTCTCTGGAAGAAATGCTAAAGTCACCACAGTGCTGCTATATCTGTAGGAGGCCTCTGGTTACTCTACTATTCTTTTCTCAGCAGTGCGCTTAAACCTACCACATCTTATCAGATCACCTGCTTTAGGCCTGGGGTGGAGGAATGAGAAAGGGTTGGGTAAGCTTGCCTCAGAAAAGGGGTGGGGCCTTCTTCTCCAGTTCCAGAAGAAGCTCCTTCTCCTATGTTCAACAGACACAGAATGGCATATTAGTGCATACCAAAACATGAACCAGAGAGTCATGCATTCATTCACAGCTAGCAACATGCGGCTTATGTAGTGGCTATTCTTAGCATTGCCTTCTCATGTTTGTTTGTATACACAGTACTGGTGGCAAGTTCACAGTGGTGAGGAAAGTTCAAAGACAGATCTAATCTGAACATGCTGTTGCTGCTTATTGTTTGCATGCATTGACACTGCAGCAATATGTTACAATAAGAAAAATGCAATTCACTAAAAAGAAATGTTTTTAGAGTTACTCATACTAATTGTGTGAAAAAGCAGAGAGAGGGAGAGCGAGAGACAATAATAATATAATAATATATCATTTTTAGTAATGTCAGCTCATGGGCCATGTGTTGCTCATATGACTGTTTTGAATTTGGATAAATTGCCAAATGATCATCACCTTAGTGTATGTGATATTCAATCAACCAAAACCGAACCAGTGCTAAAATCGGAAAAGCATGCTCAGTGCAATTAGAGAAGACTGTTTATAAATAATGCAGTTCTTACAAAGCTGGTCCAAAAAAGTAATGTTTAAATTGGTAAATGTTGCAAACATTGTCACAGTTTGTTTGAGGTTTTAAAAAATCTTAATAGATATCACCACCATACTTGCCTAGCTGATTCATCACATTATACAATAAGATTTTTTTTTGTTACACGTTTTCTGAAATGTAATGTCTAAATATGTAAATGAGGTGTTATTTAATAAAAAAAAAAAAATCCATAACAGAAATCTGATAATTAGATTAATCCGGATTCAAATTTAATAAAAATTTGTTTACATATTACAGTTAAATGTCTTGGATTATCTTTTTTTTTTTTTTGCCACACCATAAATACTGTAGACCGTCAAAAATACATTCTTCGCTTTGTTTTTAAGAATTAAAGGTTATTTAAATCAAATGATATATGAACAAATACCTCTGTAAAAACCATCAAAATAATACAACAGCAATGTTTGGTGTATGCAAGTGCTATTGAAGTAAAAATGTCTTGCTCGGCACATGAGAAAAATGGTCTTTAAAAGATATGTACTTTCATTGAAATCTACAGATGCAAATATAGGCTATGAAGTGTATTGAATTTAAATGTGTAGGCTTACATTGTTTTTTTGTTTTGTTTTTGTCCAACAACTGTTTAAAAACTGGAATGTTGGTTAAAAAGTATTCTGTATTCTTACAGTCTGTATTCTTGTTCTTACAGCAGTAGTTTGTACAATCTAATCTGGTTTTTAGAGGCTAAATTAATAGCTAGTTCACTGGTCCAGCTTTTTATAATATAATATAATATAATTATATATATATATATATATATATATATATATATATATATATATATATATATATATATATATATATATATATATATATATATATATATATATATTAATAATAAAATGCGCTGAAGAAAAATATTATACGTATAAATACATTCGATACAAATTAATTCAACAACAGTCTAGCCAGCACATGCATTCTAACTGAGCGGTACATACCTCCAAATGCAAAGATGGCGCTAGAGATTCTGACGCCTATTTCTGCTTCTTCGCTCTTTCACGAAATTTCAGGACACACCCATAGCAACACAAACATCAGCATCCTGTCAGAGCAGAAGCGATGAAGCAGTGGAGACATTAACGTCACATCAAAATATCTGACAGAACTCAACCGCACGTTTATTTGCTTTATGAGCAACGATGCAAGCGGACGACGCCAGATATTTAAAACGGTGAGTGTTTGTGTAATGCGATCGAGCTCTGTCATTAACTGTATATTGATCGAGCTTGAGCATAACACTGCACAAAAACACCATATATGCCTGTAAATGTTGTTTTCTATGATGTAAGATATAGATTTTAGCTATATCTTTTGGCAATCTTATGCATAGGCTTTTCTTTCAAATTATGGCATCGGTTTGTATTTATGTGTCGGAAGGAGACGTTTGTATGATCATCATCATCATCATCACCAGACCATCATCATATTAAATAGTTATTAAATGAATTAAATTTATAAGTACGAATGCTATATTTATAAGCGTACTGAATGTTTACATAATTTACAAGGTGCTTTGAAATTTAACATGGTACTATCACGATTGTTTTACCAATAAAGGGCCACTTTTATTTTTATGATAAGCCTTATAAATCGACCATCATAGGAAAACTGAATAAGGCAGTAATCTGTTATGTTTTGTCTTCAGGAAATATAAGGGTGGCACTTTAGATGTCCACCCCACAGAAAAAGCCCTTGTTGTCCAGTATGAAGTGGAAGCGACGATCCTGGGGGAGATGGGAGACCCAATGCTAGGAGAGCGCAAGGAGTGCCAGAAGATGTACGATCCTTTAAATAAATGGAATAGTAGGCAAATTGATTGTGCGGTCGATTTTTTTTGAGCTAAAATTTCCCTCCGATTGCAGAATCCGTCTGAAAAGCCTGAATTCCAACACGGACATTGCGTCTTTGGCACGGAAGGTCGTGGAGGAGTGTAGACTCATTTCCCCTTCCAGACTTCCTGAGGTGGAACAGTTATTGTTCTACCTGCAGAACCGCAAGAAATCTGCAGGTATGCGAAGAAGAATGGGGTAATAAGTAATAGATAATGCTTGAGTGCTTTAGTGATTGTTTATTTTTTGTTTACTCAGAAAAGAAAGAGAAGAAACAGATCAAGCCAAGAGACCTGACTCCTTTCGAAGGCATGGAGGTATAGCTGAAATGAATATGCATTTGTTTCATTGTTTTTGTGTCAGATATGATAGTTTTTCAACTGAGTCCTCAACCATTTTTGACTCACTTAATACTTTATCTTGTGTCCTGTAGCTTGATGAGGAGGCCAATATTAATAGCATAGATGACTATATTGAGCTCTTGTATGAGGACATCCCGGAGAAGATCAGAGGAGCTACACTCATCCTCCATTTGGCCCGTAACCCTGACAACCTGGAGGAGTTGCTGCAGAACGGTGAGTCACGAACTGGAGCTCATGGCTAGAACGAGTCATTTTTAAACAGTTTAGGACTGCATTTTTAGTGTTCAAATACCTTTACATTACAATATAAAAAAGCTTGGATTTGCTCTCATGTAAAACTGTATGATGAAAAGCATAATACACCCAAAAACAGAAAATTCTGTCATCATTTACACACCCTTATGTCCTTCCAAACCTGTATGACTTGCTTTCTTCTGTTGAACACATAAGAAGGTATTTTGAAAAATGTTTAAGTGTTTGTTTTTGTCTGTGCGATGACGGTCATTTTTGTCATATTAGCTCAAAGACTTGTACCCTACACTGTAAAAAAATGATTGTGATTTTAACAGCAAAAGACTGTAAAAATGCTACAGTAAAAACCTGTTAATTGGTTAACAGTAAGTTTCCATGCTATATATGAAGAACAACTCTGATTAAATTCAGTGTAATTTTACAGTAAAATAGTTTTAAAGTTACAGCCTTTGGAAGTGAACAATAAAAAGTCATTGTATAATTGATGGTGAATTTACCGAAATTGACATTCTCCGTATTCCCTGCATGACACCTCATATTTGATGTCTTATTATTATTTCTTTTTTAAATTGAAATAACTATGTTTCTTTTTAGTTTTTTCTTATCAGTTGTGTACATTAGGGTTTTATCTTAAAATGTTGCTACCATATTATTTACGGTGAAGTTCTGGCAACCACATTTGCCGGTATTTTACCGTAAATGTCAGTCTAAGATAAAAAAAAAAAAAAAAAAAAAAAGTTTATCCAGCAAGGATGTTGAATGCTAAATCTAAATGCCACTTATAGTTAACATTAGTAAAACAGAGAATGAGGGTCTATTCATAAAAAAGGATGTTTCTTCTATTTCTGCTATCTTTCATGTGTTCATTCTCTCTGACCACTTTGGCCTCTGTAACTCTATATTTGTGGCTCTACAGCCTGTTTTCCAGTTTCCTCCAAATATTTGCCCATTAGCATCTACATAAAAATAGTCTCATTTGATTTTTCCCATCATAACATATTCTCAATTTTCACAAGCAGTCCCATTTTTCAAACCGTTGCCACTTTGTATTCACGACGTGAGTTCTTTTCATGAGCAATGAAAGCATTTGGTGTTTATTTGTCTGCTCTCCCACAGAGACAGCTTTGGGCGCGCTGGCCCGGGTCCTGAGGGAAGACTGGAAGCAGAGTGTTGATTTGGCGACCACCATCATCTACGTCTTCTTCTGCTTCTCCAGGTAAATGGGCTTCACATCTGCACGCTCTAGCCAAGACTCGCTCTTCAGTTTGATGGCTGAGCCACAGCAATGACAATGGCGAGAATATATTTCCTTACATGAGAATCATAATACTAAATACTCCTCTCATAGTACGACACATCGGCTGCTGTCAGGACTCATATGAAAAGCGAGGCTGTAGGTAAATGTGAAAGCTAGAATCGTCCTTGAATCTCTGCCCTTCCGATGTTATTCTGCAAGGGTTTGGTTACGATTCATCATATACTCTCTGTGAGCAAGCGTGTTTGACATGGGTTGAGGCTTTATTTTGGCATGGTTGGAAACATGGTGAAGGTTAAACAAACAAGCTTTTTGTCTCCAGTTTCTCCCAGTTCCATGGCCTGATCACTCACTACAAGATCGGAGTGCTGTGCATGAGCATAATTGAGCATGAGCTGAAGCGCTATGACCTATGGCAAGACGAACTGCTGAAGAAAAAGAAGGCTGATATCCTTTCAATGTAGCAGGGATCATAGGTGAAAGAGCGATGGGATGTCAGAGAAAGAGTAACGGTAAAGTCATGACAAGGCTTTTTTTATTAAATGTTGCCCTCTGATTACTGCTCTGAACACAAGGGTTTAATAGACAAGGTCCTTGACTTTTTGAAACGGGACGATGACCCGGACAATCAGAACTTGAAGAAGGAGTACGAGAAAGCCCTGAAGAAGTACCATGGATTGCTGATCAAACAGGAACAGCTTTTGAGAGGTAGAATACATTATTACCCACATTTGATGTATTGTTTTTAATGCATATTTGCTGAATTGAAGTATTTTAAATCTTTCTGACTCCAGACATTTGAATGGTAGTGTATATAGAATTTGAACTAAATATATATATCTGCTTTCAATATTATCTTCTTTAAATACAGATTTACACATGTATTGATAACTTTGCTGCTTGTGTTTCTATGCCATCAGTTGCTCTGTACCTGCTGCTGAATCTGTCTGAGGACACCCGCACGGAGCTGAAGATGAGGAACAAGAACATTGTCCACCTTCTGGTGAAAACGCTGGACAGAGACAGTGAGGAGCTACTGGTGCTGGTGGTGTCCTTCCTCAAGAAACTCAGTATCTTCTTAGAAAATAAGAATGACATGGTAATACTCTCAGATGTTTTTAAGTGACATTAATTTAGGGATGTCTTCACAGCTTACAGACATGGACTAATATCCCCAGAATTTCCATTTTTATTTTATGGGGTGTTTAAATGCTATGTTTAAAAGATTGTAACCTGGAAGGTTGCAGGTTCAAACCCCACAAGGCTACACCACCCAGTTGTTAATTTCTTCCTACTACGCCTTCCTTCCTAAATCAGCCACACCTGTTTTCAGGACTTGTTGCTTATATGATGTTCTGTGCTACTTCAGGACAGTTTAGCTGTACTGTGCACTTATCCCACACTTCCTCCACCTGCAACCAATCACACACTTAACCCTAGAACCAAGGTTATCTCAGCAATCATTTATTTTGATTCATAAATCAGCTAATTTTTTATTAAATTTTAAATTAAACACATTTGTCACATTTGTAAAGGCAGCTGAGCAAAGATTGTTACAGCTTTGGCAAAAGCTATGGAGATGATGGTTCTCGCCCATTGTTTGACGCTGACTGTGAAAGTAAGGTTGTAGATGTAGGCAGTTATTAACGTTGAAGGCTTGATTTGAAAACTAGTTCCAGGCTGTGAACTGTGGCTTTAATGGTCATATTTATATGGATCATATTTCTGCTGGGCTGCCTATCTGTGGTTGTGTTTGACCACAGCTGGAACAGGCAGATGTGTTAACATGCAAAAGCGAAGGCTCAGGCACATTCATCTCTCTCTTTTTGGTAGGCTGAGATAGATACAGTCGAGAAGCTGGCGAAACTGGTGCCCTGTGAACATGAAGATCTCCTGAACGTCACTCTGCGCCTCCTCCTTAATCTTTCCTTTGACACGGGCCTCCGCAGCAAGATGGTGCAGGCAGACCTTCTGCCCAAACTCACCGCACTGCTAGGTAAGACTCAAGGTGTTTTGGACTGCTTTCCATGGTTTTATTTAATTTCATTTCCTAGTAGGGATCAAAATATATTTTTGGTGCTTTTTTAGAGCTATATGTATCTCTAATCTCTATAAATCCAATTTTGGACAATTTATTTTTATATATATTATTTATATTATTATTATATTTTTTATATATTTTTTTTACTAAGAAAATTTTATTATTATTTTTTTATTTTATATATACTAATAGTAAGGGTGCAACAGATTGTAGATCCAGACATCATAGAGTGAAAGTTTATCATTTGCACGTGTTTTGTCTTGAATCGGGACACACACATTGTTTTTGTGCGCACAGCAGAAGTGCTCAAACACACACAGAGAGAGAGAGAGAGAGAGAGAGAGGTAGAGGTGCAATTCAGACAGCGTGAGAACACGGCATCGATTACTCTTTCATGTCTATTTGTGCTTGAAAGAACACATATACAAAAACGATATGATAAATGCTATGATAAAATACCCAATTTGGCAAGTATTCTGGTTAACACAGTCGGTTATGTCTTAAGTGAACATAAACAGCTGAAAAAGAAGGCGGATGTGTATCAGCAGCCTATCAATACCTGCTTCTGTCTGCTAATCAAACAACACCACAGCTCTAACAAAGGTTACAACCATTGAGACAGCAAGTCTTGCTTAATGTACCTGTTGTTTATGTTGTGTTTGAGGAAGCAAACCTTTCTCAGCCTCATCAAGACCACTTCCTGAGATGAAATGAAACACACGAATGGTGCATGGACTACACAGGCAGGCGTGGTTGGCTTTGGCACCAACAATGTGTTTTTTTTTTTTCTTTTTTTTTCTTTTTCTTCAAGGCCTCAGGGGGGTGTGGTGTGTCCCATGCAATTAATGTAATTTATTTGTTAAAAAAACAGTTTCAGCTCTAAAGTAAATGTTGTTCTTCCAGCACAGAGGAAGTCCACATTTAGCGGCTTATGGAGATTTTCTATTCCGTCAGACACCTACAACTACTCATTCTTTATGAAAACTTTGGACTGGCTGCCAACAGCTAATGGTCCTTTGGATGATATGATGTTTTTATATGTATTTTTGGAAGAAGGTGTGTGTAACTTTCTGGTCTGCTTTGTAAGAAAATGACGTCCTGTCAGAGTATTACAGATGCCTTATGAATCTTCATAGTGGACCGAGTGAAGCTCCTATCTGCTCTCCTGCCAGAAGACCCTTTGAGGGTCATGACCTTGCTGATAAGATGAAAGTGAAGCTTGGTATCCTCTTAAAGCTCCTTGAAGAATTACCTCATAACCAGAACCCACTTACTGACAGCTCCCTCTCAAATCACACTTCAAAAAATGATTTTTGTCTTGTTTATCTATATCTTATCATTCTTATATTAAGTTACATATGCTTGAGAAGCAAATCACATAAGAAATTACATTTTGTTTTGTTTTTTTATTAAATTGAGTCTTTGCTTAAAACAAAAAAAATATATCTGCCAAGGGGCTAAGAAAATAAACTATATTTTTTCCTAATTCATTGACAGATACTTTATTAAGAAAAACTCTCTTAATGTTACATGTCATTTTGCTTCTCAAGTGTGTCTTGATATAAGATTGTTAGGTATGTACTGGAAAACAATACTTTCCTACAGAGTAAGAGTAAGTAATTTTATTTTATTATATGTATTATATGTATAGGAACAGTTTACATCAAAGTGCAGTAAAAAACAAACAAACCACCATTTCACCTGTTCACAGCACACCACTGCTAATACATCACATATATTTGCATTGAATTTAGCAGTAAGCACCTACAAACGCCATGTGTACCATTGTTTGCTAACATGTAATTTTTACATTTTATGCAATATAATTTACTTGGGTTATTACATTCGCTTATTTTTATTTATTTATTTTTTATCTGTGAGAGAAAAATGACACCGCCCCCACCCCCCAGTTATTCCATCCTTCCGACGGGCCTGAGATAGATATATACATAGAGAGAGAGAGAGAGAGAGAGAGAGAGAGATAAACAAGTCAATAGCCCTAATTGAGTAATCAGTTAATGGCTAGTGGACCATCTTGACCCATCCCTTACTGTTTACCATTAGTGTGTATCAATGTCTCAATCAACTCTGAAGGACAAGGGCGTTAAGGTTGTAGTGGTTTCCTGAAGGCCTTGCTGACATGGCTTTTATTGTGGTTGAGTGGTTTAAATCTTACTGGGGTGTAATTGAAGTTTAGCTCTCCTGTTCACCCACTAAACACACCCTGAACAGGATAATGAATTTTTAATGGGCTTTTTTTTTTCCTCCCAAGCTCCAGGGCTGTTTTGAACATTTTAACAGGCCCTTCTCCTCCATCATCATAAAGGATCCCCCGTTTTCCTCTCCCGACATGCAGGCCGAGGCGTTAATTCTGTGTGTGTTTGTGTGTGTGTGTGTGCGCTTGACCTCTGAGTGTGTGCTAGAGCTCTTTTGTATGCTTGTGTGTGTCTTTCTCTAATGAGAAGCACATGTCGTGGTGCACGCGGTGCAGAACAGCTTGGCTTGAAGTTATTAATCGCAGTAAAATTTATGCTTCCTCCTTTTTTCCCCAATTAAATGGAGAAGCCCTTCTCTTTTCAGGGGTCTCTGCGAGCACATCTGGTTTCAATAGGCAGAGATAACCTTGCCTAAAGGGCCTGTGGCTGGCTATGACCCATCCACGCCCCCTCTTCCCTCTCTCGGGGTCTGGGTCTGTCTGTCTGATTAAGTCAGGGCTCAGGTTCTTACCAGGTCCAGGTTTCAGTCTGCTTTGTGAAGGGTAACTGTGCTTTAACAGGGTCAGAATTACTCAGTCCTGATATAAATACCAGATACAAAATACAAAGATTAACAAAATGATTCTTGCAGATTTGTTTTCTATATTTTAACACTACTGTTAAAGAGTTTGAGGTTAGGATTGTTTTTGAAAGAAGTCTCTTATGCTTATCAAGACTGCAGTTATTTGATTAAAAATAAAGTAAAAACTCAGAAATCATTCTAATAAGCTGATTTGATGCTCAAGTAACAGAACAACTTAATATTTTTGTAGAAACGGTGGTACATTTTGTCAGAACTCTTAGATAATTTGATGAACAGAAATGTTGTATCGTTATTTAAGTATTTAATGTAATTTTTGTTCAATTTAATTCACCCTTTCTGAACAACAGTATTTCTTTCGGTCCAACAAAACAGAAAAAAAATACAAACTTTTGGATGGTAGCAAAGGTCAACAGTAATGGCCAAAAAAAAGTGTCTCATTCCACTCCCTAGTTTCCTATGACATGAATCCTGAACACGAATTCTGGCACCAGCAAAGGGCCTATATTCTGTAAATATTGGGACACTTGTGCCTTGAATTGTCCTGTTTATCCTGCTGTGTTTAGATAAGGCTACCTTTAATATGCAGAGAGTATGTCTGTCCATTCATGGCTCGTGTGTGTTTGTGTTTCAGGAGATGAAGCGCAGAGACAGATCGCCATGTGCATTCTGTACCACATCAGCATGGACGACCGTTTTAAGTCTATGTTTGCCTACACAGACTGCATTCCACAGGTGAGAGGTCAGCCTGCATTAGCATGATCTTATAGCATGGGACAGGAGAGCTCTATATCCACTCTCACACCATGTCTAAACCGAGTGTGACTGTTGTCCCATTGTCTTGAGTCATGCATCATGAGCGTTGTTCATATTTGGTGTAGACACTATGTCTTGGCTTCTAAAGTAAGGAGTCGACTCTGAATCGCTGAAACGAGTCGTTCTAGATTTCAAATCTTTTGCCCATCTGTTTGTACGTAACGAGAACACTTTGTATAATAATCTCTGCCTACAACTCTGTTTTACAACACGTACATGCGGAACAACCAATCAAAACTGACTATGTCAGGTGACCAATCAGAACACAGTATTCTACCGAAAGGTGGGGTTTAAGGAAACTGAATCTTTTGAACAGCTTCGCGCAAACCGTTTGGGGATCTCTGAGAATTTAGGTAATTTTAAAATGATATTTTGACAAAATGACAATGTTTTTTAACCTTGCATGGATTTAAACCTGTTGTACAGGACTTATAAACAGTGATAGGAAGCTTAGAATTTTCATCTTACTGGCTCTTTAATTATCAAAGGAAATTGTAGTTTTTTTGATAAGACCAAAAACATGCGTCATGACAGTAATAAAAATTATTTTAATTAAAACGATAACGATTTTGTTAACGATTTGCAAAATCACATTGAAATACAAAACTAATAATTGTATGTTATTTATACTGATCACAAATAACATGAAAGGCTTGAAAATTCTTCAGTAAAAAGGTGTGAGAATCCTGTGCAGTGTTGTCACTTTCACCTTTGGCTTGGCGAAAGACGAAAAAGGGAAAGGAATAATTTTTTTTTTATTTAAGGCAGGTTACAGAAGCATGTTCGAGATTATACTTATCATTCAGTAACACAGAATAAGGATCCAACAGACATGTGCAAGAAGAAAGGATATAGAAAGGTCCTTCATAGACAAATTGGGTGACTAGAGAGATTAAAACATGGTGACAGCAGGTCGGGGGTTACCAAGGTTTTGGTGGGGCGACTGGATGTTGCATGTGAAAGCAGGGCAGGTGCCAGTAAGTCTAGCCAAAGTGATTTAGGCTGCAGGGCGGCTGCTATGTGATACTCAGAATGGGACTGTATGCTTTGCATACTCACCGCTGCCTCCTCACTCTCTCTCCGGGCCTCCTGCTTATTGTTAATGTCAGGGGGCGATGTTGACAACCCTTGACCACTTCAACCCAGGTCTGGACCTCTGCCCAGTACCCTTTTCCCCCATGCTCCCTTCCTGAAGCCCTACCGTCCCCTCAGGTAGCAGAGTCCGGTTATCTTTTCCACTCGGGGTGTGGTGATGTTAGCCAAGCTAATGGAGAGTGACATGTAAGGTTTGTGTCTAAAGTTCGGATTCGCTTGAGAAAAACAGGAACCCCTGGACGTCTGGGAAACTTTCAAATTGGGTACGGGAGTTTGGAAAAAATGTTAAAGGTCTGTCGGCTTTTAAGTGGGACAAAGGCGGGTTTGATTAAAGTTCTAGGCGGGTCAGGACAGTCGCTGACTGTTGAGTTGGATCTTTCAAGAAAGAAGGGCACACTTGAGAAAGGATGCATTAAATTGATCAGTAAAGTGACAACAAATATATTTAAAACGTTACAAAATATTTCTATTTCAAATAAATGCTGTTCTTTTCTACTTCATCAAAGAATCCTCACAATGTATTGCAGCTTCCACAAAACTATTAAGCAGCACAGCTGTTTTCAACACTGATCATAATAAGAAATGTTTCTTTAGCACAGAATGGTTAAATATAGTGCAAGACGAGAGAGAAAACCCAGGCCTGGTCTTCTCTCGTCTTGCACTGCTGGCACTCCTCCTTTTATCCTTCCAGAGCTCCTCTGTGGGACTCGAGACAGGTGAGTGGCACAGGTGTCACTCCTTATTACTTTCACTCCACAGGCCTCGCTCCATTCCCATGGCTGCCTTGCCCCACTCGTCACACCCACCATAAAGTCTCGAGATGTTTTTTCAAAGTTAAACTTGCATTAAGTTTACATGGCAACATGCACCTCTTATGTGCAATATGCGAGTGCACAATATGGTGATAGATGTCCCTATAGAAATTGCACAAAATAAACTTTCTGTGTGAACAGCTTGGTTTTGAAAATATATGTTTTGCATTGATGTTTTTTCTCTGCAATATTTGTAATAAATAAATAACGCAGCAGCGCAGCATCTAGTGGCTTCGACTGGACAGGCTAAAAAAAAAAATTTTTTAATGCAATAACACTTACATCGTATGTATCGCATTTCTGATTTCTGAAAGATCATTGATCATGTGACACCGAAGACTGGAGTAATGGCTGCTGACTACTACACTCTATGGCAAGTGCTTTGATTGTTTCTGTTAATTCATTGTGTTTTGTTTGTCAGGTAATGAAGATGTTGTTTGATTGTGGTGAGGAGAGGATTGACGCTGAGCTCATTTCCTTCTGCATCAACCTGGCTGCCAACAAGAGGAATGCCCAGATCATGTGTGAAGGTGAGAATAGATACAAATGTGCAACCAAAAAACAGTGAAGTGAAGACTGGGTGCTGAATTTAATGGGTTTTTTTCAAGGCAACGGCCTAAAGATGCTAATGAAGAGAGCACTGAAGCTAAAAGATCCTCTAATGATGAAGATGATCCGAAATATATCTCAGCATGATGGACCTTCTAAAAATCTTTTCATTGTGAGTGTCAAAAATGAGAATACATTCATCCATACATATGAAGTTTTTTGTAGAGATGTTCATTGATGTTTACTCCATTGAAAACTAATAAGCATGTAATGTGTTTGAGGACTATGTCGGAGACTTAGCGGCTCAGATCGGACTAAAGGAAGAGGAAGAGTTTGTCATCGAGTGCTTAGGAACTCTTTCCAATCTTACCATTCCTGATCTTGACTGGGAGCTTGTGCTGAAGGAGTACAATCTGGTGCCTTATCTCAAAGACCACCTCAAACCAGGTCCGTCTCAATCCACTTTACTATTTTACATCACAATGGAAAATACAGGAGAATATTAGTTGCAACGTCTTTTGATAAATGACTTTTCTCATGTAGGCTCCTCAGAGGATGACCTCATTCTGGAGGTGGTGATCATGATTGGCACGGTCTCAATGGATGACTCCTGTGCCGTAATGTTGGCCAAATCAGGCATCATTCCTGCTCTAATAGAGCTGCTGAATGGTAGGTAGATGCTCAGATTGCTTTTAAAGTGCACGTGCTGAAGTTGACATGTGTTAGTGGAAACAGAGAAATAGTAATCTCTCTCTTCTTTCTATCCTCAGCCCAGCAAGAAGACGACGAGTTTGTCTGTCAGATTGTGTACGTCTTTTACCAAATGGTGTTTCACCAGGCCACCCGAGATGTCATCATTAAAGAAACACGTATCCTTCATCTTGTAAAACCTGCAGATGCATGATGATATTGTTGCTCTGTCATACAGCGGTTACAAAAATTTTAGGGTTTTTGTACCTGACTGCTTTCTTGTCAGAGGCTCCAGCATATCTCATTGACCTGATGCATGACAAAAATGCAGAAATACGCAAAGTGTGTGACAATACATTGGACATCATTGCTGTGAGTATAAATCAGCTGTACCTCAAAAAGTGTGCTGTCTTTCACAGATTTCAAGTTGTTTCAGTGGGCATAGGGGCCTAGTAATGGTCGAACAAATTATTATAGCCATTATGTGCATGTAACCCTTTTTACATTCAATTCATATTGAGGAACCAGTGTTTTTGCTTGACGGAATGTTCTATTTTGGCTCTTCACACATGAGGGCTTCAATCCATCGCTTAATGACATGGCAGAAACCATCTCTTTATTCTGATTAAATCACAAAATAAAGTACACACAAATATGTCCCTGCTTATGATATACAATCACTGATAAACATCTTTGCAAGGGTATATTAGAACCCAAAACCTTGACACAGAAATTGTCATTAGACTGTTTAAGACTACGATTATTTATTGCGTATCTCAGTATTTATACACTGACGTGAAGAATCTTGGGCCTAATGGCACATTTTATTATAGTACATGTAATAATGAAACTATCACTTTAAATATAAGTTCTATGTTGATACATTAACCCCCCCCCCCCCACACACACACACACACACATCACTGGTTTATAGTCGGAGTCATTTGACATAAGAGACTGTTGGATGAACACCGTTGCTAGCGGGTTAAGTGTATAAACTATTCTGAAGCAGCCCTGTCACATGTGATCTGTCCCAGGCCTCAGATTAATGTAATTAGGGCTGGTCTTGAGGCCATGGGAAGTGTTCCATACATCTGATCGGAAAGGGCCATTATAGCTGGGAGCCACATCACAGAGAGAGGAGGAGATGCCTGCTTAGTGTCACGTGGGGATGGTGGACAGAGCGCAGATCCACTGAATACCACACATTCACAGACACGTCGTTGGTCATCATCCCCTTTTTCTTCTTTTTCAAATATGAACATGTGAAATCTGATCACTTTTGTTGAATGTTTTTCTCCTTTATCTTGGCATACCCAAACAGGAGAAGTCATTCATAATTTTGAAATTTGAATTTAGATTTTTTTCCCCCCAGATTTATTTATAAAACACCCAAACCTGCTCTGGATCTAAATGTTCAGTAACGTCATGAGCTCAGCTGCTTCAAGATTGATTAGCCGGGGTATCAGACCACATTCATCACTGTGATTGGCCAAGGGAGGGCAGCGTGTGGTGCCTTTAATGCTTTACAATGATGAATTTGTGGCCTGGCAGAAAGTGTCAGTGTGTATGCCGGTGGTGCCAAACCGGTGACAATGAGGCCTGTTTGAGGCCTAGGCCTTAGGTGGCCATCAGAGCCCCAGGCCTTCCACCCTGTCTGGGGATGATTAATCAGAGAGCCGGGTTGCTTAGCTTAGCTATTTCCACCAACCTCAAGAGGTTTTATTACGCTCAGTACCTGTAGAGTTCAAATAAAAAGTTACCATGTTATCTGTCTGCCGAGCAGCACAGCACACCTGATTCATCCCACATCTTCAGTATGTCAGTGCCTTTCTGTGTCCTGTGCTCATACTCTGGCTGTTCTCTCTGTCTGTGTCTGTAGGAATATGATGTGGAATGGGGCAAGAAGATCCAGAGTGAGAAGTTTCGCTGGCATAACTCTCAGTGGCTGGAGATGGTGGAGAACCGACAGATGGATGAGGCAGAGCCTTTCATGTATGGAGACGATGGAGAACCTTTTCTCCAAAATGGTGACATCCTGGAACGGCCGGACCTCTTCTACAGCGCAGGTTATATTGGGCGGGGTTTTTTTTTTCAATATAGCTGTTTAAATAGAAGTTCTTATGAATAGGGTGTTTAATTTTTTTTTTTTTTTTTATACGTGTCATCATACTCTGGGTTAGGTTTTATATATATATATATATATATATATATATATATATCTTTCTAAGCAATCAGACATGATTTTATTTGGGAGAGTAACACAAGCCCTCCTCCCCATATTGGCCCCATATATAAGATATGTGCTCTGGTATTTCTACTGTAATTCTGAAATATATATATGTAATTTGGGGGGGAAGTCGTGGCCTAATGGTTAGAGAGTCGGACTCCCAATCGAAGGGTTGTGGGTTCTAGTCTCGGGCCGGACGGAATTGTGGGTGGGGGGAGTGCATGTACAGTTCTCTCTCCACCTTCAATACCACGACTTAGGTGCCCTTGAGCAAGGCACTGAACCCCCAACTGCTCCCCGGGCGCCGCAGCATAAATGGCTGCCCACTGCTCCGGGTGTGTGCTCACAGTGTGTGTGTGTGTGTGTCTTCACTGCTCTGTGTGTGTGCGCATTTCGGATGGGTTAAATGCAGAGCTCAAATTCTGAGTATGGGTCACCATACTTGGCTGAATGTCACTTCACTTCACTTCACTTTTAATTTAGTTAAAAATCCAGATTATAAACAAACATAGTTTTTATGATTAATTTTTATAATTCAAATTTTAGATATTTCATACAAAAAAATCTAATAATAATAAAAATAATAATAATAAATGCAAAATATTATGAGAAATGTGCTGTATCTTTTGTCATGCCTTAGCACAGAGGTGCTACTGATAATTGGTTTCTCTGTGATTCCTGCAGATGGAATAATCCCAGGAGATGGTGCCATTAGTCCAGAGTTCTTCACAGACTTCCAGAATGGAGACCTGTTAGGACCACAGGGTTTCCCCAGCAGGTACATTTAAATATGATGAATTAGTCCAACTGGCTTTTGTTATTACTGCACACACACAGACACACACACATCTTTGCCTGCCAGTTTTGTTGGCTTTAGCAAGGAAGGGCTCAAAAGTACTGCGTCAAAGATTCCTCCGGCATTCCCAGCAGGCCGCATTACTCCTCCAACAGTAATACCCTCAGCTTTGAGAGTAAACACAGCTCCCTCTATTTAGCTTTTCCCAAATCTGCCTCAGTTGCCATATACCTACTGTTTAGGGGTTTCTACAAAGCATTAATGTGATGAATACTTGATGCCATGATTTATGGTGTGGCCCACTTTGTGTCACAGCACTGTGCAAAATATTTGAGCTCAGTTCCAAATATTCAACTCAGTAATCATAGAGGGGATTATTTGATATGGGGCCATTAATGATAATACAGTGACTCCTTTAAATGAATAGACACTCATAGGTTTGGATGGAGGATGGAGGATGGAGGATGGAGGATGGAGACGTGAAGTCAGAGAAGAGGCGCTGAAAAATAAGGTGCAAGTAAATACGAGGGGGAGGGGGCAGCAGAGGAAGCCATGGTTTTTTTCACAACTCTTTGTAAGCGATACCTGTTGAATACACCAAGAGAGCAAAGGGAATTGGGCAGCCTGGAAGTGTGGTTTTCATTTGCTCCGTATGGTGTTCGAGATCCAGGTTAACACAATAATGAATTCCAGCCTATGAGCCAGGAGCCAGACACACTGGGAACGGCTCTTTTAAAAGCCTTTTATAGAATCACTTTTATTTGTAGAATAGCACAGAGCAATCTTTCATTTAGCACATAAAGAACGCTCAGTTGTTCTAGATGAAGAGGACAAATTCTTGGCTACATTTGCTTTGAAAAATAGGAGTTCTTTATTGTGAACGTTATGGTTAGAAAAAAGTTCATTAATCAAGTATTTTAAACTAAAATAAAATGATTTTAAAGCCGTAAAGCGTAAAACATTATTTTTAGTAAAACATTGTCAGGGCCAACCAGGAAGTGTGAAATTCCCCCAAGAAGTATTTGGACACTTAAGCCTCACAAAATGTTTAAAAGACATTGCATTAAAAAAAAGTGTTAAAACAAATGGAATGTATTTATTTAGCTTTCTTTAGATTATTTCCGCTGGCAAACGTTACGTAAGTTGATGTAAGTTAATGTGATGAACTACACCTGGGGTTACTCTGCTGGGACACCTGTGTGAACTTGAGGGGAACTGACTTCATATACTCACTAATAGAGACCAGTCGCTTTAAAGTAATAGAACAAATGGCTAAATAATTAAAGTCAGCTCTGAGAAAAAGTTTAGCATCATTTGTTTGCAGATAACACTTGATTTGATTTACTGTTCAAAGTTTGGGCTCATTAATTATTTTTATTTTTTTTAAGAAATTAATATTTATTTGATTGAGATTTAAATAACCCTAAATAAATAATAATTACAATAAATTTTGTCATTCACTTTTGTGCTATATGACAAACCTGTCATATAGAAATACTTTTAAAATACTTTAAACTTTTTTTTTGTCTTTATTCATTGTATTCTTATTAGGGCTGGGACTTTAACGCGTTAATTGAGATTAATTAATTACACAAAAAATAACGCGTTAACTAAGATTAATCAATTACAGAAAAAAAATTGGCCAAGGTTATTGAGAGTTGGACTTAGTATGTTATGGCCTCTGAAGCAACAGAGAGATGTTTTCTAATAGTCAGTGTTTCCAATGTTCTGAATGTAATTGACAGTATTGTGTTTTACTTAAAAAAAAAACACTTTACAGAAGGTTCCAGCACCTATAAGCTACCTGAATTTCTGAAATGTACTATTTCTAAATTGTTTCTAAATATGCTATTGCTACACTTAATGGCAAAAATTGCACTGGTCTGCTAGACTTGGTTGAACAAAAATAAACAATATTTTGTTGCTTAAGCTTATGTATTTAGTCATTATTCAATGGTATACTATAAATCCATGTGAAAAAAAAAAAACCTTCTCATTGTTCTCAGGTCAAATATTTATATGCGATTAAAATGCGATTATTTTCGATTAATTAATTACAAAGCCTCTAATTAATTAGATTAATTTTTTTAATCGAGTCCCGGCCCTAATTCTTATAGAAGACAGCACCTTTTTTTCTCCATTCGTGTTTCATGAAAGAAATAAAGTTGAATTTGGAAAGACGTAAGGGTGAGCAAATTTAACAGAATTATCATATCTGGGCACCAAAGAAAGAAAAAGACCGGCAACACAAGACACTTTCCTGTTTAGAGGTTTCCGGGTGTTTTTTTTACAGGATCTCACCTCAGTGTTAACTCTCAGGGGTCACTGGGGCCAGACATGGGGATCTTTTTTCAGCCTGTGTCAGTCTCAGATTTTCAGATTAACACCAAGTGCACTGTGTCTGTGATCTTTGTGTGTAAAGGGCCAACGGCTGGGTTTCATAAGAAGGATAAACAGTATCTACATCTGAATTGATTTGGTTTAGATTAAATGATTAGACAAATGATTCTAGATGGAAAAAAGGTTGGTTTGAGTCACTAGAAACATCATTATTTGCGGAAACCTGTGGAAATGTCATTTTTTCAGCTTTCCTGGAAAGGATGACAGCATCCCTTTGGGATGAATGATTCACTGCAAGAATGATTGTAACACAAACACACTCTTTTAAGGCCTGTCTCTTACCTGGAGTCTCTTTGGAGTGATCATCTGATTTACAACACACTGCCTTTTCCTTCTCATCAACCCTTTTAAACTTAGTTAGTTATTGGCTTCGGTTTCACCCGAACTCTTTCCAACACATCCAATCTCTCCTCTTCAAGCTTTTAACAATGTCTGAAATTTCTCCGGACAGCATTGGTGTACCTCGGAGGTTAAAGACAGGCTTGCTGCCCAGAGAGGGTGGGTGTACTGGGAGTTTAGGGGGTAGCACGTGTAACCCATCACTGGAAGTCATTTGGTCTAAAAACAACATAGCATTATGGGAGCTGGAAGGCGCAAAGCAAACAACCCACATTTTAAAAATACAGGCCAAAGTTGGAAGGATGTTTTTTTAGAGGCTTCATACTAGTCCATTCCAGCTGATGTGACATCATCCCATTGGTCATTTACCTCGAGGAATTAAAATAATTCTCACGGTTTAAGAATCTAATTTTTAATTTGTGAACACTCCTGGTGTGAATAATATAATATATAATATGAAATGATACCGTTTGTCATTTGCCTTAAGGATGTAATAGAATTTTATTGTTATTGAAATCTAATTTTTAATTTGTGAACACTCCTGGTGTTAATAATATAATTTGTGACATAAATTAGATATAAAGTAAATTAATGTAATTGAGTATTATTTATTTAGTATTTAGCTATGTAGGATTGGAGCAGTTCTGTTTTAAGTCTAGGTGCCTCTGTTTTGCAGAATCATAGCGCCATCTAGTGATGCTTATAACCTTTATCTAACCCATATACTGTCCTAGCAAACTACATTGACCTGATTTATGTTAGTTATTGTGACTGGCTGACAGCTGGCTGTGTCTCTCTTCCTCCAGTTCTTTGACAGACGGGTACGGACAGATAGGTGTGACTCCAGCGCGTCCTGCCACGGCTCACGGCTTCCGGCCAGATGAGCAGTTTTATTACGGTTACACGGCATCACGGTAGGAGAGTGTCAGGAAAGACCTAAAAGCTATGAAAACCAATTCAATGGATCTCAAAAGATGCTAGTTAGGTTTCTTTCCCATTTCAAATGAAAGCCACAATACTGATTTTCTTCATCATCCGTAACATTATCAGTCATATGTGGATATTTATTCCATGTGAATCTCAAGCCTGAATGTGTTTTACGCTGAATGTTCTCAATGAAGCTATGATTTGCAGCCTTCACTTTAAGATAGATCAGGTAGTTTTAACATAATTTAGTCTACTGTGTATTGCTTGTCAACACTGATGAATCTAGTGGCACCACATTGCGTTTTCTGTGCAATATAACAAAAGTAGGATTTTCCAGTAGGTGCATGCTGTTTCAGTGATGTAGGCGAGTTAATTTAAGAGTGTTTAAAACATGATCTATTTATACATTAAAGCAAATCTGTCCGTTTAATGCATGACGGTTGTTCAGATTTAAGTTTCTGGAAGCAAAATATTTTGTAGCTTTAGCTGCAACTCATGTATTTGTTTTATTGTCATCCATAATAGGACTTCCTTCAGTTTTGCATATGTTTACATAAAGCAACTGATATAAGAGTCATTTTAATGATAGTGGTGCCCCTCTGTGGACTCGCATATGAAATTGGGTATTATTTTCAAATACATTTCATACATGACAACACAACACAGTGCCCATGGGGACAATAATGTCACTTTACAGTCTTAATATCTTCACTACACACTAATGTGATTGTGTAAAACAATGTTGCCTGTTATTTATTATAATTATTTTATTTTGCTTTTGATACTGTAGTACCACTTTTAGAACACATCTTGACTTTATATGGTGCACTGCTGACAACTTCAGATGTATTTTGTAACGTAGCCTACTCAAGTGTGTGTGTGTTTTTTTTTTTATAATACGGGGCCTGGGAACTGTCTTACTGTTTTATATGAAATGCCTTTTTGTTTAATGTGGTGCAATATGAAATACATAAATTGATGTGCAAAAGCTTTCCCTGTGTGTTATTTTGACATATATAGTTTGGTTTTAGCACAGCAGTAACTCTGCAAATGCTTGCCTTGTTTACTTTCACTTGATTGCAGTAAAATGCCATGCATTTTGTTCATTCTCAATTATTCACTCCCATCATTCAAGCATTCCTTAAAAGGGCATGTATGCATATTTAAAGATGTATTGATGGACAGTCTTATTGTTTATGTGGATTTTGTATAGAGAGTCAGATATCTGGAATTGAATCTGTAGTGACTGCCTCTATGTATGTACTTGCAGTGCACATACGGCAAATGTACTTGTACTTGTCACTCAACGTTTGTTCATAACAACAAACGGCACCTCGCTGTAGAAATGTCACAGAGCCAGATTCCATGGAAATCAAACCTGTCAGACTTGCGTTATGGCAGACTTTGACACAACTTTGCATTTTAGGGACATGTTTAAGATCCTTATTGTTAAAACTTTCTTCATGTGGTGATTTTCTGAAGACTGAAAACGACCTTGCTGAAATTGTAACAATGGCATGTTTCTTACTGAAGGATTCCTCATAAAGATTCACAAAGGTTACTCATTTCCAAACTCAATATTTTTGCTATAGTTCATATTTCATATATTATTCAAATGCTAACATAGCAGTTCTTTTGTAAATATTAGCTTAAAACAGTATTGAAATAAGATGATCTGCATTACATTCATTTTATTAAAATAATCCTCTTAAGACAGAGAAACATTTAATTCTCTACTTTTTATACAACACATTATATATATATATATATATATATATATATATATATATATATATATATATATATATATATATATATATACTACCTTTGAAAAGTTTGGTGTTGGTAATATATATTTTTATTAATGTTAAAATATATATATATATATATATATATATATATATATATATATATATATATATATATATATGTATATATATATATATATGTATATGTATATGTTTCTTAAATATTATTAGTTGAAAACCTTGTGGTTTTCTATTTAATTTATTTTAAAATGTAATTCTACACGTGTTCTGCATGTTATTATAGAGAAATATGTGATACTTTTAAAATATATTTTGATGCATAAAAAGTTTTTAAAAAAAAACTGCATTTATTCAAAATATAATTTTTTGTAACATTATTACTGTTCTGAGTGTCACTTTTCTTCATGACTGCATAAAAGTATTCATTTCTTTAAAAACAAAACCTTACTGACCCCAAACTTTTGAATGGTGCTGTATATAGACATACATATCTACAGTAAATTATTATTACCTTCTTCACAATGATGACGCCAACTTCAAAATGTACAATTTGTCTCCTCACACAGAAAATGGAGGGGTTTTGAATCCTGACCTGACATAGTCATTGCAACTTAAACTATAGAATCTTGTTCCTCGATTGTTTGAACTTGAACTTTTTCTCCATTTTCTTTGGAAGGATGAACCACATCCTCTATTTCAATAATCTCCACCACAAGGTCACGGATCTCCTTCACACAGTCCAGGGGCCTGGTTTCATCCTCTAGGTTCGGTGAAGGCTGGGATTCTGAGGCTTTTTCCGAAAGATCCAGGATATGTTTGCCTGTGAACTCTTTATCTTTTGCATCTTCAATAGATAAACAAACTGCAATCGGATATGTGCTTTCATCACATGTTGGTGACTCAATCTGGGCTTGATCATTTGACGTCTTCATCGTTTCTTTCCTGTGATCCTCAACCGGCTCATCATCAGAACCAGAGGTTTTCATACAGATTGGGTTGAGTACTACTGTGGGTTTATTAGAAAAGTCTGAAGAAGTTGCATCACCTCCTTTCGGTGAATTACTAGTACCAGCACTTTCTACAGCTTCTGTTTCTTTAATTAAAGGGGTGGAACAGACAGAAGCTTCCAGGGCATTTGTGGTGAGTTCTGGTTTAGTCTCGGCTGATGTATCCAAGGTTGATGTTCCAGCAGTGAAAAACACATCATCACTGCTCTCCTCTAAGAGAGTCTTTTCTCCTTCATCGATTTTTTCCATGATAGTCAGAGCTTGACCCATTGCACTGTTTTCTGACACGTGAGCGGTCATGGATTTGTCTGCTGTCAGGCCGTTTCCCAGCAGCGGGGAGGGCGGCAGGGACGTGCGCACGCTTGGGGATGTGTTTAAGCGTGCTGGACTGCTGGGTGCGGATCCCGGGGGTGTGAAGGATAAGCTGGACACACTGAAATTGTACCTGCTCTCTGTGAACAGGTTGAATTTCTTCTTGCTGGCTGCCTCCTTGACCACTGTCAATCAGAAGCACAAATCAGATTTGAGATTATAATAAAATATAATAATAATTTCTTGTTCAGTAGCATGCATATATATATATATATATATATATATATTTATATATATATATATATATATATATATATATATATATATATATATATATATATATATTTAATATGGTGGCTATAAAAATGGATTTGATAACCTAAACCACTCTTCTCAGCTACTTTTGAAATCTCTTAACAAATGTGCTCAACGCTACTCTGCAATTCAAAAGTCTGAGGCTCTGTATAATTTTTTATAAATGTGTTAAGTCTTTACGCTTATCTAGGCTGCATTTATTTGATCAAAATTTTGAAATACCATTACAATTAAAAACACATGTAACTGTTTTCTGTTTGAATATATTTTTTACATGTCATTTATTCCTGTGATGGTAAAGCTGATTTTGTTGTTTCCATGTTGGAAACAGTATTGCTGCTTAAAAAATTGTGTAAACTTTGTTGATCCTTGTTTTTCAATATTCTTTGATTTATATAGAGTTCAAAAGAACAGCATTTAGTAAAAAAAAAACTTATGGTAACACTTTAGTATAGGGTCCAATTCTCACTAATAACTAGTTGCTTATTAGCATGCCCATTATTAACATATTGGCTGTTCATTAGTGCTTATAAAGTACATATAATGCATGACATCCATAATCCTACCCAATACCCTAAACTTAACAACTACCTTATAAACTATTAACAAGCAGTAAATTAGAAGTTAATTGAGGCAAAAATCATAGTTAATGGTTAGTTAATAGTGAGAATTGGACCTTAAAATAAAGTGTGACCCTACTTACTGACTTAAGTTATTACTTTAAATATATAATCTGGTTTGAAATTTTGTTATAATACAAAGATATTTATTCGTGTTTGTTCATGTATGTAAATGTGCTAACATCATACATGCACAAAAAAACACAAATTTAGTTTTACTACTTTAACCTGTGCTTTATAATTACTAATGACCCTAATATCAGTTACGTTTTTTGCAAAGGCAGTGTGTGGAGGCCTTTCTGTGATCATGTGACATACCCATGCTGACGTCTTTTTCCAGTATCTGCTGGATTATGTCCTCATACACGTTTTCCACATTGATGAAGTTTGAATAATCAGCAAATATATATTGCTCAAATTTGGGTAGCTCCTAAAAGTGCATTTTGAGAAAAGACCAATTATGGTTTACATATTTAAGCTTTCAGTGATTGTATTTACACAGTGTAAATGATCTGAAATGTACCTCTTTGAAGGATGGGGCCAGGTGCTTCTTGATGCTGGGTAGAGTGATGTTGATCAAAGCCTCCTGCAAGATCCTCTTCCTCACTGTGCTGCTGTCATAGTCAAATTGCTGTAGGACAAAGACGAATTAAAGTAAGCAATCTGACAACCATCTGTGCTTATAAATGAAAATGATATGCTTACCTTCAGAACCCTGTTTGAAGCCTTTTGCATAGCCATCGAAAGGCTGACCGATGGATCCTCCAGAGCCTTTCGCACAAGCAGCTCAAAAGTGTACTCTATATTTTCCATCAGCTGAAATGATCACACAGCAGACATGTTTTGGATCAGAATCAGTCACAGAAACTTAGAAAATAGTTGGCTACTTGGTTTTGCTGTTTTGGGTACCTGTTTTAGGTCTATCTGTGTGCTGTCCACTAGACCTTTAATGCAGTAGTTGAAGGGTTGCTGCAGCTCTTGGACGTGATCTGCCAGTCCATTCACTTTCTCATAACAGCTCTGTAAATTAGCCTTACTCATCGTAAACAGAGCCTTCAGTCAGAGAGAAAGAGAAGCAGAGCTATTGTATCACATCATTTACTATACAGGTTAGCATGAATGATATTTACAAAAAAACAAAAAACTAAGTAATTCGGCTTCAGAAAAATATAATGCAAGACTTTTTATGGTGATTAATTGTAAATGTGTTAGTTTTTCTCACCTGTCGGAGTTCCTCGCTCTGCTCAGGGTCCTGGAAGTCCTGACAGAGCTGCTCCATCATGCTCTCACTCAAGTCCCGGGCCTCTGTGAAGCCCAGGCTGATGGGCCCCATCACTTCCTCCAAGATGGCTGGCAGATACGGCTGCACATGCTCTGTGCAGTATTTTGTTGCTGGCTCAGTTACCATTGCTAACCAGATGAGGAGAGAACAAAATATAGTATTTATACACACACAAATAAAAATGTTTGTGACCCTAAACTTTTAAAGGGTAGTGTAAATTGTATTATAGTAGATGTTCGGCCAGTGAGAGATTTTGTCTTTCTCTCTCTCTCTCTCTCTCTCTACACACACACACACACACACACACACATATCTATCTATCTATCTATCTATTAAAGCAAAAAAATTGGGTCTTTTTTTAGCGTGATCATGTACCTCTGAGTTTGCCCTCCAGGAAAGCTCTTGAGCTGGTGATCTGGTCCATATCAGAGCGCATGAGCACCTCCTGTTGTTTCACCATCTCTTGGCACTCCTGCTTCAGTGTGGATATCCTCTCCAGCAGATGAACTTGCAGCAGGAAATAAGCTCCTTCAACCGTCTATAAGACAAACGGCTGGGTTCAAGGATCATTCATTAATAGCATAAATCATTCACAAGTGTTCTAGTAATCCTTCTTTGTCAGTAATCACAGCTGTGGAATGTAACCTGTTTCTAGTTTGTTTCTGGTTCGTTCCACCCTTGAGGAAACACCATAGGGACATTTCTGGCCTAGAGCTGTTTGGGTGTGGGGCATCCTACATGTACGTCAGCATCACACCCCAGTTTCAAGTATCAAGGGCAGGTTCTGGAGAAACCCAATGCCATAATAGGACTTTATCTGTACAATAAATTCAGTAGATCTAAATAGGAAAAGAACGCACCGCAAACCACACTCTCCTCTTGTCTGCCCTCTTGCTCTTCAATAACGGCTGCAATTCTTTCTCCAGATAAGGCATCAAGTCTTCCATGAACAGATTAGCAAGACCCTAAACACACACACAAGTACAGATTCAGAAATACTACATGCATACATGTATAGCTGAACAAACATTGAGAGCAAACTCTTAAGTGCTAAACCCCAAATGGTACAGTCTATGTAACCTTAAACCACAAGACTAGACTTAAATGAACAATCACCTGATATGATCTATTTACATAAAACCACAAATCAATCACTGACCTGCCTTCAGTTATTACTCAAATACAATCCAAATAAAATAACTTCAATTAATAGAAAATGTGGCAACAGGCAACTATACCATATTATTTTAACTATGTTATAATATTTATACATGTATAATATAAAGTAATTCAAAACCGTTCAAACAAACAAAAAATAAGAATAAACTCTCACAATGCCTGTTCATGTTTGTCAAACTATTTAATTCATTAATATTGATTAATGATATGCTGTGCATGTCAACTATTTAAAAATGGCTTCAAATGCAAATAATTAATACAGTAAGATTTTATCTTTTTTTTTTTTTCAGTGTACAGTAGGTACCACAGAAAATATTCCAGTGTTTTACTGTAAGGTTCAGGAGACTTCATGGCACATGATGTACTACCAGCATGTTATTTAATATGTGTGAGACACACTGACATATGTGATGTATTGATAGTTCACGGTCACGTTGACTGAAAAAGGTGAAACTCTGGAGTGAGACTGCCTGTATACAGCATTACTCAGATTCCACACAGTGCTCAGCCCTGATGTAACAGTGTGTGACTTGGAGTTTTGGAGAGTGAGAACAGATATCACATGTGGAAGTGTATAATACAACATGAAAAATGTAGGTGTGGTGTTAATACTCAAATCTACCATTTAGGTATCAAATATGTACAAAGACAGAAAGAATGAGCCTGTTCCATATTTCAACAGCTAGAACATTACGTCATACTAGAGCAACAAGAGATGATGGATATGTTATTTGTTGTATTGAACATTATTGGGGTTTTCTGACAATGCTGTCAATGTGAACCAGCACAGGATGTGAAAGGACACCTACCCGCACATCACTGCCTATGAGCATATCCCATGATTCATACCGGCCTTTCTTCTGCCCATAGAGCTGAATGGCTTTGAGAAAAGCCTTAACCTCGCACGTCTTCTTCTTGAGAAAATCTGTTGAATGGACCAAATATTATATATTTTTTCACACTACAGCTTTCACTGGTTACATCTAGTTCCTACTCTTATTCAATTAAAGTGAAAGTGATACCTTTGTTCTGGTGGCGAACACAGTCAGATAAGATGGAGATGAATTCAACTTGAGAGTCCTCATCTTGGAAACAGAAATAGAAATCCTGGCGGTATTGAAGTCTAAGATAAACTGGGAACTGCCCTGGCATGCTCGCCACAGGAGGTGCAAAATCTTCCTTTACATCTGCATCACAACACAGACACATTTGACTCATTTTGTTAACACACCATTAAGTTTATGCAAAAAAAAAAAAAAAAAAAAAAAACTAATTTAAATGATTTTATTAAATTAATGAGTGTTTTAAAGTTTTTACTGTAATGTAATGCATGAAAGAATTATTCAATGATGATTGAGATGCTTAAGGAAAATAAATTGGGACATTTTTATTTCATGCCGAGGCTCAATTTCTATTGAAAACTAAGATATTTTTGATTAAATAAAAAGCAGCCTTGGTGAGCATAAGATTATTATTCAGTACACAATTAGTAATATTCAATACATTATTAGTAATATTTGTCATTCCATCAGTGATGAATGAGGTTTATATGGCAATTTATATTATATTATATTATAATTTATATTATATTATGTTATATTATTGATTTAACTGCAGTGCCACTATTGGATGTGAATTTTTTTTTAAATAAAATTAAAATTTAGTTTAAATTAGCTCACTTAAAATATAAGCATGCACTCTAATTGTACTCACTGTTAGTGCAAGGGCAGCACTGGTCAATCATTTCCATGTATTTCTCTTCTGTAGTCAGAATGGTACCGCCTGTAGGAAACAGTCTGTGTAGTGGAGCCGACCCTTTTAAAAACGTCTGCAGGAAAGTAGGAGATGATGGGGTAAATGTCATCATTACCAGTCAGCAAAAGCTCATTGTTAGATGGTGGATGATGCCTCACACCTTGTAGCTCTCGTAGCACTCCAGGACGTAAGTGGCATGGATTACTATATATCTAACCTTCCACCTCCTGCTGTCATCAAAGCAATGTACATTCTCTTCATACAGCACCTTTCCAGGTTCTGGAGGGGCCTGGGTAAATAAAAAATAATGAGTCAGTCTCAAGAAGAAGAAATAGTTCTATAGATAGTGGGATCTGATTCCTACCTGTTGTTTGAGAAACTGTGTGTGCTGCTCTTTGCGTTGCTCGAATTCATCTCGGATCTGGGACAGGTAAGCCAGAGAATATTGTTTCCTATAAATCGGTGCAAACTCCTTAATTTTCTCGTCCACTTGCCCTGCAAGGCAACACAATCCAGAGATCATTACACTATTAAAAGATACTTGCTTAGCATGAACTCAACTTTGACTTTTAGATTTTCAAATATTTGTAGTCTCTTGATATCTGATTTGGAAGCTAAACCAAACCAGACAGTTATGGATGAATGCAGGACTGTGGCATCCTCAGTTTGTGAAGAAAGCACAGTCTCTGCTGGGCCTTTTTAGGAATGGAGTCTATATGTGAGTGTCCCACTTCAGGTCCTGAGAGATGGTGCCCAGGAACCTGAATGACTCTACTGTAGCCACAGTGCTGTCCATTATGATTTTTCCCAGTACTTCATACAAAATTAGCTAAACAATACTGTAGTAAAGAAGATATTGATGTGTTTACAGCCAATCAGACTACTTCCCTGGCCCGGCTTGAACATTTCAACATTCTTATTAGTACCCTATTTTACAAACTTCATAGATTGAATGCAGACTGTTGTTTAAAAATTTTGCAGGCATACGGACATGCATAACACATGTATTTCATGAATCATGGTGTATGAATAATCTCCAGGCAATGCAATGTATCACTATAATTGTTACAATATCACTATATAATCTTAATTTTTGGGGAAGTCGTGGCCTAATGATTAGAGAGTCGGACTCCCAATCGAAAGGTAGTGAGTTCGAGTCCCGGGCCGGCAGGAATTGTGGGTGGGGGGGAGTGCATGTACAGTTCTATCTCCACCTTCATACCATGACTTAGGTGCCCTTGAGCAAGGCATCGATCCCCCAACTGCTCCCTGGGTGCCGCAGCATAAATGGCTGCCCACTGCTCCGTGTGTGTTCACTGCTCTGTGTGTGTGCATTTCGGATGGGTTAAATGCAGAGCACAAATTCTGAGTATGGGTCACCATACTTGGCTGAATGTCATGTCACTTTCACTTTAATACTAAAATTGATATTTCCAGTTCTGGGTGCTGATTGGTCAATAAAGCATATACTTGATATATATATATAGTGGTTATATAACATACTTTTTTTTTGATATCACATTACATTATTTACTTTAAACTATTGATGCTTCTTGTAAAGAATATTTGTGCCTTTAATATTTTATTTAGGAATAAGGTATGGCTGCATGTTCTCAGTCAAATTCTGACTGTTTGCAATACAGCACAACCTCGTCTTAGAAATAACGTTTTCAAAAATAACGAAATATATCATGACAGCCTTGAGTGAGAATCTTTTCAAACAAAACAAATAAAAGTAGGAATTTAAAAGCATTGGTTTGGATGCAAACATTTTGCGATGTTAATAAAATGTGTAATTGTTTCCCTGATACTGAACTTTTAGATTTAACACCCAAACCAGAATGCCCACTCTGAGAGGGTGTTCCTACTTTCTTAAATTCCTTGTATAATTTTTTTTAAACATTTTCAGATACTTGCATTACGTAACATGCCACTAAATTTAGATGGCAGCTGAGAGCTACGGCATTTACTTCCAACATGTGTCACAATGGATTGAAAGTACTGTAATGAGCGGCTCTATTATCATGTTCCCTCTCTCTCTGCAGTCTTCTTTGAACTATTGTTTTATTTTTAAGAGAGATTAATTGTTTTGAAAGGAACTGTGGTCTGAGATTTCTTGAATTCTTGATCTCTGACGTGTAAGATACTTGGCCTATCATAGACGTTATGACACAGCTGACCTGCAAAGCCAGTTCTGTATGAAAATACCTCAACACAGACATCATTATACTTGTACAAGAGTACAAGGTTTATGGGGATTGTCAATGTGTTTGTTAGAACACTTTATTTATTTAAAAAAAAATTACATCCTCGCAGCTGTTGACTACACACTCTCTTTTCACCTTAAGTGTGAAAGCACAGCACTTGAGTTTACTGTCGGCTCATTCACAGGAAGTGGTCACATTTGTGTCCCATTTGTGTTTTCATAACATAATTAACAGGATACTAAACATGAAGTCACGTAATTTGATTGATTTAACTAATATAGATACAATACTAACAATACTGTTATCATTCCACGTGGAACAAAGTTCATTTAACTGGGAATGTACGGACTGGCAAAATAAAAAACACTTGCTTGAATGCTCTGTAAACTCCTTTCAGTAAAAGTGTATGTCAAATGCATATATATAAAAATACAAATTCTTATTAAACTTACTGTGATGGGACTAAAATTTCTTAATGCTTTTACATTGTATGCACATCAAAATTAGTGCTTTGTAAGTCTGCAACCACTTATTCAGGATTTAGGGTTAGGGTTAGGGTTAGGATTTGCGATTGAATTTTGCGATTTTTTTCAGGATTTGCGATTGAACCAAAAAATATCTGGCTGATTAACAGAAATATAGCTTTAAAAATGCATTTCAACAACACCCTCAGTACTGTAATGCTCTTTCAGCATGTTTTGTCAGCTGACAGATCGAAGGTGTTTTTCCATTTTAGCAAATAGCAGAGCTGCTTTTAATCCTTTACACTCTCTGACACACACACACACACACACACACACACTCCAAAACCCCCACCCATGTAGTTTACAATGGCCAGAAGAAGAAAACAAACAGGTTTCTGCCTCTCACTTTTTTCGGCCTTGCAGGTTGAGTACTGCAGTTATCTGATTGACACTAATGATAGTCATTGTCCAATGAGGCAATTACAAGTTCAAATTCATCATTCATATTTTTTTCTACCTCTGAGAGGCCATGCAATTTAGGACAATACAAAACAATTGTTTTAATGCATTTGAACAATATCCACCCTCTTTCTCTGCCCATATAAGTGCAGTATAGAGAAAAAGTTTTGAACCTAGTTTTGAAGTTTTTTGACCTATTATTATTACTAACCAGTTAGAAGTATCAGAAAGTAAAACATCAGTGTACAAACATAATTTACTGCTATTTCCACACTAAAACAATTTTAAAGGAAATCCCAAAGCCACTTAATGTACACATAAAGATCCTACATCACATACCTTTTATGTAGTTGGATTTATTTTCATCCAGTAAACTGGATGTTGCTCCCATACTGCTCTGCTTCAGGTGAGCTCTCCTCTGTTCTGACGAGGTGAGGTGATTCTGTGTCACTGTATTCACAACTGTGGGAGAATCTGAAAGCAGGTGTTATATTTCAGGATGGTGGGAGGGGCATAAATGAAAAAGTCACACCGGGACATTCAAGGGCTGTCTTTTAAACCCTAAAGAGCTGGTTATACCCAGAATGCTGTCTAGGGAGCTCACTAAGTTTTGACACTCTTCCTTTTGATTTCATGGAAATAACATGATATGTGCTTTATACATCAGTATTCACTGTGAATATACGAGAGCATCAGGGATGTGTGAAATTATCAGGTTATCTTTAAGTTGTCATCCAAGGTACTTCAAAGAAAAAACAATGTTTTGTTACTGATTTGTTTGTGAAGTACAATACGCCTTTGATCTATTAGACAGACTTTATCCCATTAATGTCTATTACCAGTTTCTATTCAACTGAACATGCCAGTAAGTAAATTTTAGTGCATTTCAGGAAGGTCTAGACATTGTACCATTTAAATGAAACTGGTGTGGCAGTAATCTACGTGAAGACTTTCACAGGACAGTAAGTTCAAGCTGATTTATCACATAAAACCTGTGGACAAACCCAAGTCACCTCAAATATATATATATATATATATATATATATATATATATATAATAAAATAAATAATACATTTCATTTTACTATAATTTGTTCTTGCATATAATAATAAAGCATGTGTCCTTAAGTTTTTTTCAGTCACATTTAAAATATACTACACAGTGAAAAAAGAAACTCAGAGGGGTGCATTACTTAACTACTATCAAAATAACAAGATAACGTACAATCCCAAAAGTGCATTCATTAATAGTCTTAAACGTATGCTAATTTTTTTTTGTTATAAAATGTGGCCTGGAAATTTTGTTGATGTTCTTTTTGTGATTCAAAGCAATGTTCTCAGTGTCAGTCTTCTCAAATTATAAGGACAATATATGATGTGAAATGTTTTATTGACGTTATAGCAATCAGGTAAAATAATGAAGTGAACATGAAGTGGAATAAAAAAAAAAACAGATCAGGTAAGATCATTATAAACCTTTGAGAGGGTATTTAAATCATTTTAGAGATTAAAAATGTACAAACCAAAGAATAAGTCAATACTGCATCACTGTCAGCATAGAATGATTAATAAAATACTGTACGCCTGTAATGGTCTCAGTGCGATCCACAAAAAACAACAACTAAACTGGAATACCCCTTTTCCATTCAGATGAAACTCTTTTTTTCTTATCCAAAAAAACAAAACAAAACTTCCTAAAGCAAATAGGAAAATTAATCAATAAAAACAGCCAAAGAAAAAAAAAGCAGGTGACCTTTGTCTGGTCCAAGTTCTCAAATTCATGTCCATATCAAAATACTGCTTGGTTTCATGAATATCTAAAATCAGAGAGTTTGACGTCGCTCTGAGCTGACAGCGCTGCTCTGAGGTGCGGATGAGTATGTAGGCACACTGTATTTTGTGAGCACTTCCTTAAGCTGTGCCAGGGTGGCATCAGTCCGCACACCTGTTGGGTCAAAGTGTGTGCGGCTCACTCTGAACCCGGCCTCCGTGAGATACTGCAGGAACTTGTTGAGCCTGAGGAACAGAGTTTAGCGTCAGATCCTGCTTGCATTATGATATTTGTATCACTGTACAGCGATATATAACAGTGTATGGAAAGGTCTGCGCTGACTAACTTGGGCATGTTCATGCCGCGGATGCTGTGCCGATGGATGCTGTAGTAGAACGCCGGATGCTCCAAAGATGTATCTGCTTTGATTTTCTTCAGCACATTCCCAGAGTCCTCCCCTTTGGTCTTTCTTTTCCCTGAAAAAATATAATCTATATAATCTAGCCACTTCATTTTTTCATTCTACAACAAAGTCCACTTAAAGGCATAGTTCACCCAAGCACATTTAATTTGCTCAGTTTCTATCTGTGTTCCTCATATGATCATGTCTCTACAGAAGACTCTACAGATTACTTTTATGCTCTCCTTGTGAAATGACTAAAGCTTTGAATTTTTTGGTGTAATGGCCTTGCAAACGAGGGATAGATATCTGTTAGGTTTCATAAAAAAAACAAAAAGAGTTTCTTCATTTGTTTCAAAGGTAAATGTAAGAGTTTTAGGGTTTGGAACGACATGAGGGTGAGTAAATGATGACAGATGTTTAATTTTTGGATGAATATCCCTTTAATCTTGGATAAATAGGAACAATTAAATCCCTGAGAGTAGGGAGGAGAAAAAAATACCTGATTGGTCAGATGTATCTGCTTCTTCAACCTTCTGTAAAGTTTTTATGACCACACCACACTCCACTAGAGACAAAGATGTGTCAAAATTAACTGAATAAGACTACATTAAATTCAAGTCAATCCCCCGTTGTAAAAAAACTGATTCATCATCTCCATTGTATTGAATATTAAGTGACGGACAAAATCTTGCACACCCAGACACACCTTGGTTGGAGACGGCAGAGTATCCCGGGACAGAGAAAGGCTTGAGAGTGGTGCAGTCAGCTTCACAGATCAGAGTCTTCACCAGAGGCTGGATGTCTTCCATATTGTGCTGCACTGCCGCCACCAACATCCTCCTCAGAAATCCAGTGTTGAACAAAGGACCAGCCCTGATGGATGAAACAACAAAGACAAAAGAGGAAAAGGAATCAAATTTAAGAGCGATTAATGAAGGAATTACGCATCATCAAGTGTTTTTATGAACAAAAAGAAACGTGTATGAATGACTTCATCTCACCAAAGCGGTCCAAGCTCTACTGCAGTTTTTCCTGGCATACTCCCATGGCACTGGCAAGGCAGCTGTCTGTACAGGTTTTCTGTTGATACCACAAGTAGAAATTTAATTATTTATGCATTCCTTGGGAATCAAACCCATTACTGGTTCAACTGTTTGGGCTATAAGAAAGCTCCAGGATGCGTCTATTTGTTTGTCTAAATGGCTTGTCACCTTCCACCATGCTTCCTGGCTTGAGGAACACCCTTTCTTCACACCACTGGCAGTGCAACAGCTGCCGCAGTTTCTTAGAAGACTCATCTGCCTGGGTGGGCCCTCTGAGAACTCGCACCACCACGAGGACAAAGTGCTCAAGAGCCACGGCCAATAGCACCTCGATCCCTTTGTTGCAGCGTGCAGCAGCCCTGCAAGTCCACACATTAAAAAGACCCTGTCAAATAAACTACATTTGTGTTTGGTGATTCATCTGAGAAAGACCTGCTCACCTGGCAACAGATGCCAATACCATACGTGCTGCGAGCTCCCTGTAATACTCGGTTCGGACAATCTGGCAGCCGTAATGCCGAAGCGTCACATTCAGGGATTTGGAGTAAAGCGAACCAGTGTCTGTCGACGTCACGGAGACTATGCCCAAGTTCCGAACATTGCGAAAAGCAGCATCCAGATAGTTCACAGATGTTCCAAATGGGTCGAGGTGACTGATTTAAAGAGAAGTATGTGGTGAGACAAGAAATTTGCAATGAATAATCAGGGGTACAAGGTTTTTAGTCATTATTTCTCAGTCTCACATGTAGTCGAAGGGTCTCAGGTGCATGATGACATTGGCGTCCATCTTCACCACCTCTACCAAAGCAATGGGGGAGTCTGCGTCTCCCGCTCCATCTAGCTGCCGGCCCGTACGATTCCCCTCTACTCGGATGTGGTTCAGTTGACAATTCTCCTTGATCATCTTAACGCAAGCTTCGTTTATGTCATTTATAGTAACCTTTACAGAGTTACGCAGATGCTTTGCCCACTGCAAACCCATGATACCTACAAAAGGGGTCAATATGTTATGCAAATATGCTGTGTTATACTTACATTTTTCTTAAATACCGGTAATTAACCACCTGAGCAGTGATATTATCATCATTAGCTATTAGCGTATCTTTCTGTACAGAAGATTTCCTACCAGTGGCTCCAAAGGCATCGAGGCATTCGAGTGGATTCCTCTCCTCAGCAAGAACGGCGAGAGAGCAGAACACCAGCTGCCTACAACAATTACATAGAGATAATCTATATTTATTTATATATCTTGCATTTTTTTACTTTATTATAGGATTCTTTAACAGGTTGTCCATGACTCATTGGACCCGAATTTTTTTTCTAAATTGTATATTTTTAATGCAAAAATGAATACAATATTTAATGTAATATTAATTTCATGAATTATTATTTATTATTCATTATTAATTAGTATTAAATTATTATTACCATTACAATATTTTTGAACCAATGTTAAATTTAAGTCGCTAAAGAACAAATAAATATTTAATGTTGGCGGGACAATGTACACAAGTCATTCTGCAGGAAAAAAAGAACACATTTTCAAACCTGTTTGTCTTCATCTTGCGGCTAAAGTAGGTGTCTGTCTTCTGGGGAGTGGTGTGGTTGGGCAGGAGCTGTACATTGGTGCCCAACTCTTTCATAATCTCACAGGCCTGTCCACCTGGGACTAAGAAGATCAAAATGTTATTAAAATGATCTCCAAATTTCTACATTTGTATGCACATATTGTAATGAATAGAAGTGCTTTATTGTTACAGATGCCTTGTGTGAGACTTTACTTTAAGCTCTAAACCAAAGGCCTAATCATAATCAACCACAAGGGGATCTTCTACAGAATGTTACTCCAGAAGACATTCATCCTGCAAACGTGTGCGTGCTTTATGGTTTAGGATAGATCTGACTAGTCTTACCCTACCTGAATACACAAGGTTTAAATGCAAGATTTAAAAAACAAACTTGAAATGGAACCATCTAAATTATTCCACATCAACAAACTGGTGTCTAGTTCAGGCAGTTCTCCTTGAATGGCAAGACTGGCACTCTGTCAACATCAACAGAGTAAAGGCTCACCAGGGCCTTCACAGGGGACATCCGAGCTGCCTGAATAACTGGCCTCCGTCTCACCCTTGTTGATGTGGCGTTTGAGATGACTGATCATGTCTGTCTTGCGAGCAATAGTGACAGAGCATACCACACAGTGGTAGTGAGCCACCAGCCTGCCTTGAGCCTGGAGATGAGATAAAAACATACATTAATAGATCCATTCCAGAGGACCACTTTTCTGATTGATAGGCACAGAAAAAAGCTTTACTATGCATCTATACTTCCAAGTATTTTCAGAGCAACCAAATTAAATAAAAAAAGTTTTGAAATTTATCAAAAGAGAAAGATATTTAGAATGTTTTCACATAAAGTTATATAAGATTTCTATTTCACATAAATGCTGTACATGTGAACTTTCTATTTACCAAATCATAGTTTCCAAAAAAAAAAAAAAAACAATTAAACAGCATTGATAATAATAACAAATGATTCTTGAACATCATCAATCAGCATATTAGAATGATTTCTGAAGGATCATGTGACTCTGAAGTCTGGAGTAATGGCTGCTGAAAATTCAGCTTTGGTGACATAGAAATGTATTACAATTTAAAATATATGAAAATAGAAAGCAGTTATTTTAAATTCTATGTCACAGTATTAGCATCTTACTGTATTTTTTTATTAGATTAATGGTGAACATAAGAACATTACAATTTTTTAAAGCTTTAAAAAAAATCTTATTGACCCCAAACTTCAGTTTATGTGTGTGTGTGTGTGTGTGCGTGCGTGTGTGTGTGTGTGTATAGTAGCGAGCTTCTGATGAACAGGTGAGTTTCCTTAAGAATCACAATGATGTATTCTAAATAAGGCATCTCTACCATCACTTTTTTAAATTTTACATTTGGTATCTTTTGTCATGTCAGTATATTTGGGTATGCAAAAAAAAAAAAAAAAATCATAACCCTGATCTTACCTGGTCAGAGCCTAGACTGGACTTGACTTGTCTGCAAGGTAGATGACAGATGCACATCTTTTGGCCTGTAGGAGAAGAGTCAAAGTTCATTTTCACACATGTATTAGCTGATACCTCAGGTGCCAGCTTTCAAATGCTTGTTGGAAAAAAACAATTACAGAGGTGCCAAAGAGAACCCAAAGACTATTTACCTTCAAATTCAACATAAACTTTCCAGTGCAAGTTCTGCAGATGTCGTCTAAGCTTGTGACTGTAACAGGCCTTGAATTTCTCTTCTGGACACAATGGACAAGACTTCCTCCCAGCTGTCGAAATCATTGAACAGATCTGTTAGCTTCCCATCCAAGTGGTCTGCTGGTGGTGTTAATAAACAGACTGAACAAACAGATACTCTGGTTTCTGTACCTCCATTTAAATCCACAAGCCCTTCGAGCCCTTCCAGTGTAGTTTGGATTGATGCATGTCTCTCTGAAACGAGACGGGCAATTTCAAAGATTTAACAATATTCAAGGAATTCATACCTGCGGAGTGTAATAATTATCATAGGGTGTCAAAATACTGTTGAATATTTACCAGACACAATAGTGGAGGATGTTTGTCTATTTTTGTCCTCTGTTTTCATTGGATTAGTTGGGGCTTCACGAACAGTCATTTGCTCACATGCCTCAGATTCAGCAAGCATCTTATTAGTATCAATCTCAGTATCTGTTGAGACAAACAGCAAATTCACACTTCAGCAAAATACTGGAGCTTTTGCATTAAAAAAAAAAAACAGATTCCAACTTTTCTATTGTTTTATGAATGTCACATTAAAATTGCCTTGGTAGCCAATCACATATTCATTTTTTTGTAGATTTTTTTTGTAGATTTGATTATTTCACCCTTGTTACAGACCAAGACTTTCAATGTTGAAAAGAAAATCATCTTGAAAATGTATCAAAAACTATTATATTTTGCACAATGGGTGAAATAATAAGTAAGAAAATGTATGAAAATCCAACAACTATACTTGAGCGCCCTCGTATGTTAGCCAATGCACATTTCCATAGTGCAACCAATCCCGCTTTTCGAGGCTGATGTTTCCAAGCAGAACGGCCCTAGTGCGGAGCTCCGCGACAAGACCATTGCTACATAAATACAATACTGATATTTACAGCTTATTGTTCAATTCAGAGAACACATCGATTGATTTAGTATTTGCAAAATCTATCTTCATGTCAGTTGTTAGACGATATGCGCTGAGATACAGAGACGTTTTGAATATTTACATTATTAACACTTAGGTCCTATGGTGGAGCTCCGTGAGGAGGCCTATATTTACTTCAGCAGTTTTGAAGTCGTATTAAGAATACATTTCATAAAAATACTAAATTCCTAAATTCTGAGTGTTATTTAAGGAACATACAAAACACGTTGGAATCTTTTTATCATTATTCATTTAAATTATTTTGCCTTTTATATTGGCGTCCTCCTGATGAAGTTGCTCAGCGTCCTCTTCTTTGAGCTCCGCCATTTTCCCAAACAAGCGTACGTAGAATCCGTACGCACTGAGCGTTGAGGGCGCGCACCAATCGTGTTCTCTCAAACTACGCGAACTAAAAAGAACGCGGAAGTGAATTCAACCAGCCAACTGCAGTGCAAGTGGTGAATCGAACAGCTCTCATTGCTCATAATTTCTTCTTTTTCAGTATTTAAGTTTACAACATTCTTCCCGCGTGTGGTAGGTGAACCTCTTTCACACTAAAGCTTCCGAAAATTAATGGTAATTGGCTCTTAATTTCTACAAGTTCCTCAGCATGACAAGAATTTAAGTTGTAAACATTTAGGGAGGGCATGACCAATGTGTGATAATGTAAATACTCGGTTGCCATTTTTGTCACAAGTGTATTTGTGTATGAATTAAAGTTGTCACATATTCATAACTCCCTACATATTTAGTGATGAGATATAATTGTGTTGTTTTAGTTCGGTTGATTTACATTGGCGTTATCTGTTCCTCAAGGATGAACTGGATTTCTGTCTGGGATTTGCTGATATGCAAATCAAGATTTTCTTTGTGCTTAGTTTTTACTAGAAAAGCACTCTAAGAGACAACATTTTTTTTGTATGAAAAGTGGTGCATATGTTCAATTTTGTTATGTTTTTCATATTGAGTTATGTATTATTCTTTATGAGTTATTCTTTATGATTTCTTTGTTGATACTATTTATCAGATTCATATAACTGTCTTATGTTACTCATATACTCAGTATTATTCATTTATTCTTTATTATCATTTGCATTTATTATCAAATTCCATGGACGTAGTATTTTTCTCCTCAGTTTGACATTTAAAGGTCCATCTTGTTATGATTAGAAGGTGTTTTCGGGTAGGATGATGGAAACTTTATGTTTCTACAAAAATATTTTGTCAATGTAAATGATGTTTTTCTAAATTTGTCTTCATTTCTCTTTTCTGAAGAGAAATTTCACAGGTCATGTCAACGCGACATAGTTCTGACCATAATTCAGCATAGGTATATGGGAATTATTTAACAATATGTAGGCTAAATAATTACATAATGGATAAATTCGTTTGACAGTTATGATCCAGATATAAACATCTGGTGATGTTGTAAGTTGTAAGTTTTCCAGTTGGGTGAATCGAATTCTGACTTCTGCCACGTATTAACTTGCTACGTGTTTAAATACACCTTAGCTTCAATAACAGGTTCTCTGTAGACCTCTGCAGCCAAGTGAAGAGAGACATTTTAGACAGTAGCTCTTTATTAAGTTCTGAAATGTCTCTTATCTTATCTTATCTTATTTTGCTATGTCTGGATTTTTAATGAAAAGCACATGCTCTTGATGTATTTGTGACCCCGTATTCAATTGAGCCTACTCCCTTTGAGGAAATTAATTCTAAATATTGACCGTCATAGACGTTTCGATCTTCCAAAATGTCGAAGCAAATCTGGACTGCAAGGCTGGAGGCATATGATCAGTGTCTCTTATCTATTTGAGACATGACTTCAGCTCAGATCACAGAATCTTTTGTTCTGAAGGCTTTCAGGCTCAGATTTTACTTTCTCATCTTCTCTTCTCGCTTTTGCATCTTCAATCTACTTTACCTTTTATTACGGGCTCACTCTAGAATACTCTGACTTAGAACTTTTACAGGTTTATTCAAATCAGTTTTAGTCATTTTAGTACTTTAACTTCAACTTATTTCAGTTAGATGCCAAGACAACTAATATTAAATAATATGTTTCTAGTATTGAATATTTTATTTCAGCTTCATTTCAATAAATGAAAACACTGTTCAGTACTATAGATTTACTGCTCTCCTCGTAAAAAGTAATGACCAACCAACCTGTGGAGATGCAGGATTTTTGATTTTTGAATGAAATTGTTTAAAAAAAATAATAAATAAAATCTAATGTTCTGTTATAGGGTTTTGAGGATGTCGAGCAAGAAATCAAAGAAGAAGAAACACAAAAAGGAGGAAAGAATCTCATCAATCTCTTCACATGAGGATGAGAAGAAGGTGAGGAATCTGCAACAAAATCTAAGTAGATTTTAATCTAGTTATTTGTAATATATGATTTATGCTTTATATATATTATATATATATATATATATGAGATAATTTATCAGTCAGCTTGGCATGTTCAGTCTTATTCGTTATAGCATTAAATTATTAACATTAATTCTTGTTTGTATGTAAATCTCATAGGATAATAATGTTTTTTGTTCACAGGAGAGAGATGCAAAGAGATTCAGCAACCCAAAAAGAAAACACAAACATCATCATCGGCATGTAAGGTGGGTCATCTTGTAAAAGAAATGACAGATAAATCTGGGCTCAAAATTACGACTTGTCATGTGCATCAGTCATTCACTTATCGGAGTAAAAAGGTTAAGTACTTTGATTTATTTATCATGTAAATGTAATTTATTCTGAAGCAATATTCTCATCAGGGTTCTGTGAGTGCTTAAATCAGATTTCCTTCATAAAGCTATGTTTTGTACCTTATTAAATCTATTCACCTTCTTTCATGACAAATAATTCTTAAATTATCAGTCAATACAATTAGTCTAATAAGACACTATAGGGCTTTTACCAATCATATGAAATCTGTATGAACCAAATCCATCTTTCCACCGCAGAGGAAACAGAAGCTGCATCTGAAGTGGCATTTAGAAATCATTTACACCGAAGCTAAGAAATATCATGAGTGCATTTACATTTGCAAAATGTTATGGGATTAATGTTTTAAATCAAATTTAAAAAAATGCTAAAATTCAAAATGCAATGATACTTTTAAATATGAAACTAAAGTGCCAATAGGCCATTTCAACCAATTGGTTCAAATGCCTGATTCATTCAAGAATAAAGCTGTTTTATAAAATCAATATCCACGTTTTGACTTTTTAATGCAGAATATTTTGTTCGGTTTTTATTTTCTGTTTTTATTATTATTATTATGATGTTTATTATCAGCATAATAAATGTAATAAAAACTAAGAAGAACCTAATAAAGGTGCTTAAAAGAAAGAAAGTAAATCATATCACATTTTTATATTTCCTCAACCACCGTTTTCTCACCAAAGAGTTATTGTGAGAGTTATCTATTCATTAAAACTTACTACTGGCATCTTTTTCTAATCATTTGCAGTTCTGACCAAGACAAAGCTAAAGAGATGAGGGCCAAGTACTCAACATCACCAAGAGGATTTGAAGGAAGATTCAAGAAAACAGAAGTTAGTGACAGCAAGAGCAGGGAAGAAAGATCCAGAGAGAGCCAAGCTACAGAGAATTTCAGGCCAGTTTTCAAGTCAACTGTCACACATGAGAAAGAACAACTAAATCCCAAAAGGAAGCATGAAAACCTAAGTCCAAATATCTCAGGTAGCAGCTCCACCAGGCATGCTGCAACAAACCAGCCTTCTTCCAAAGAGTTGGAGAAAAAGAGACGGGAGCTGGTGTCGAGGAGATCCACAGCAGAGTGTCCCAGGCGGATACCTGCAAAGGATGAATATCCACCGGAGAAACTCCAGGAGAAGAGGAGGAAGCTCATGAAAAGGCCGTTGTCGCCAGAGCTTCATGCTGAACCCAAACGAAGAGACATTAAATACATGACCAATGCTGCACATGCAGAATCTCATTCTGAAGTTCAAAAAGAAATGAGGAAGACGTTGATGGCCACGAGGTGCAAGAAGATCAACCCTAATGTTGATACACAGAGATCTCATAACAAACCCAAAGAAGCTTTGCCAGTAGTGAAACATGAAGAATCTAGATCTAAACTGAAATCACAAGAAGATGTTTCACCCAAGAAGCCAGAGCATGTACAGTTGGGTAATGAACCTGGTGTAAACTTAGGAGAAAAAAGGACATCCCTTGGTGGTCCCACAGCAAAAGTCAGTTTCAAGATCCCAAAGAAAGCCAGTGCTGTTAAAGCGTGGACAAACACGAATGTGTGTAATGTGAATTCTTCAGAAGGCAGGACTCAAAGTACCACTCAGCCTTCTTTCCCTGGTTCTACTCCTTCTAAACACACATATCTCATCACACAGCAGCAAGGACAAAGGCCTCAAAAGGTTTCTGCTCAAACCTCTCATAAACCCACTTCTCTTAGCTCATCACATCTTTCATCTATATCTCACCAAGTCCAGGAGGCACATACTGACGAAACAAGAGAGGTCACAACGCCGAACAATACATCCTGCAACGTCCAACATGTAAGTGTCTTGCGTTTTCCCCACAGTACTATAGCAGAATGCAGAAAGATCTGTATGAGAGTTCACCAAAAAGTGGCAAAAAGGCTATGTGCAATCTGGTTAACATGACAACAGAAAAGAGAATATGCTCCATTTCAAATCATATTTAAGAGGAACACCACAGTATATCTGAACTTTATTAATGCTGCAAAATTGTAACATCTTTAATAGTTGTTTTGTACAATTTCAGGTAACTCCTCAGGAAGCCGCAGAGACCTTTGACTGCGACCATGAGGTTAACAACATGCCTAGGATTTTAGAATGAAATCTTCTGTTTGTTTGTTTCTCATTCTTTTTCGTTCATTGTTTAGATGGAGCTGGTGGAGGAGCTTCACCTGGCACGCTCTGAGAGACGACTGGAGGTGAAGTTGGTGGAGAACTGTGGAGAGCTCACCTGCATGGACATTGACCCTCCAGAAGAGGGTGCTGGCACAATGCTAAGTAAAGTCACATATGATTTTGTTGTTATATAATTTATTACTAGGCCCATTCTCACTAAGAACTGTAGCTATAAAGAAAATATTACAGTAACTGTGTCAGTGTTTTGATGGATGTCAAAGGTTTTATAGTTCATCAGCAGCCCCCCCCCCAAAAAAAAAAAACAGTTGTGAAAATGAATCCAACCATATCATTCTTCTGTGCTGCTATTATTGTAGCTGTGGTGTGGACTGTTATTTATTTACATTTAGAATTATTTAAACTTATTTCTTTATTGTTATCATTATTATCCATTATTATCCTGCATAATTGTGCTTTATTGTCTTTGTGTCTTTAACACATACATGTGAAGATCAACATAAACAGGGACTGCTTATTGTTCTGGATACCAATGTGCTGCTCAGCCACCTGGACTTTGTGAAGAAGATTAGGACACACGGTCTCGGTGGTAGGAAAAAAAACAGAAGATATTTTTATGTCTCTAGCTTTTTAACTTTAAAACATTTTAAGAATTATGTGGGTGCAGCTTTTCACTTTGAACACCCTCATCACAGGGCTGGGGTTCCCCACTTTGCTGATCCCATGGGTTGTCCTGCAGGAGTTGGACTATCTAAAGAGTGGTAAACTCTCCAGTAAGGTGGAAGACAAAGCCAGACCTGCTGTCCATTACATTTATAGCTGCCTAAAATGCCAGGAGCCCAGACTTGTGGGCCAGTCAATGCAGCAGGCCTCCCAAGCTGTTGGTGAGTAATTCTCATCCTGAAATGCATTATTATTTAGATTTGTGATGTGCCTGTATTGTGCATTTACCTTTCTAGACATGTAAAAATAATTACACTTTGTCAAGGGGTAATAAAAATCAACTGCTGGGGCATTTAAAAAAAAAAAAAAAACTCATCTGTCTTTAATTATTATTTTTTTTAATTTTATTTAAAGTTTGTGCTAATTAGCTGTATAATTAATTAAAGTCATAGCTGCATGCAATATGCGTTTTTGTTAATCGAACTGAAGTCAAAATAAAATAAAGTTTAAATATTTCATGAAAAACTTGACAACTGAAAATATAAAAATAAAATCCAATTCTAAATATTAATAAATCCTATAAAAGTATATGAATGATGCTAAAATGACACTGCATTAAGTTACTCTGACATTTAATATTTGCATGCTCTGATTTAATTATTTTAAAATAATTAAATATTAAATTATAAGATCACACATGCAAAGTAGCGTTAAACAGTGTTTTACAGTTGTATCATAAAATAGCATACCAAAGACCACTTTATCATACAGTCACCTATTTTAAAAAGCTCTTCAGTGGTGCATGGGGTTATGTTCAAAACTCTAAAAGCATCCATGCATACTTTAAAACAATCCATTGGGATCATTATGCCACCCAGACACTTTTGACATTGTTGCACCACTCCTAATCTGTCATAGTACTATGAATCATATGAGTTCAGCTTTGTCTCTGCTTTCCTTTCCTTTAGGTGGGCCCGGTGTTGTAAATAATGATGACAGAGTGCTACAGTGTTGTCTGCAGTACCAGGCTCTGTACCCAGAGGGAGCTGTAGTTCTTTGCACGTGAGCACTAACACTTAAACCTCTCTTTCACCTCTAGGCGTGTCTGCAATTTACCCCAAAATAAAACTTTGTCATTAATCACTTAACCCCATGTCGTTACAAACAATTAAACATATTTTGGATGAAAACCATGTGACTGTCCCATATACTGCCAAGTAAATTACAACGTCAAGGTTTAAGGAAAAGTGTGAAAAGCATCGTCAGAATAGTCCACCTGCCATCAGTGGTTCAACCGCAACGTTATGAAGCGACGAGAATACTTTTTGTACGCGAATAAAACAAAAATAACAACTTTATTCAACAATTCGTTTCCTCTGTGTCTCTCTACACCACTGAGTGCTATTTTGGAGAATATGAGCTGGACGCAGGCAGCTTATGTGCTTCTGTGTCAGCCGCGCCACAAGGATAGATAGATAGATAATTTAGATGCGCTGTTTTCTTTCAAGTCACAGTGTAAATACACATAGAAAACGTATCCTTGTGGTGCGGCTGACACAGAAGCACGTAAGGTACCTGTGCCCTGCCCCTATTCTCCAAAATATTCTTCTTTATATGTTACAGTTGAACCACTGATGGCAGATGGACCATTCTGACAATGCTTTTCATATGTTTCTGGACCTTGAGAGTGTAATTTACTTGCCAGAATATGGGACAGTCGCAAGCCTTACGGTTTTCTCCCAAAATATGTTAAATTGTGTCCGGACGGCAACTGAGGCTTTTACGGGTTTGGAACGACATGGGAGTAAGTGAATGACAAAACTTTCATTTTGGGGTGGAGTATCACTTAAGGACATTCCCATTTGTTTGATCTGTCTTGTCATTTGAAAGCTAATGAAATGGAAGGTGGCCATGTGTATGCTTTATGAATGAAGATGATCTGATTTAATGATTCTTTTTTAGCCATTTATGTCACCCTCAAGAATATTGAAGTTAGAGGACACGCCTTCCTGCTGTTCAAATATATCTTCTCTCTCTCTCTCTCTCTCTCTCTCTGTTTTTATTTATTTAATTATTTGTAGCAATGATAAGAACCTATGCAGCAAGGCTCTACTCAGTGGGGTGAAGGCCCTAAGTAAGGCAGACTTGGTAAAAGAGGTGGAGGGAACCAGATCTACGATTATAAACTACATTCATGCTTTGCCCACTGTGCCGCCTTCAGCTCGACCTTTAGAGAAAGGTCAGCTGTTATCAGTATCACTGTTTTTGCTTCATTAGTAGAATTTTTCTAAATACCTGAATTTTTCTTGCCTTAATGTAATGTCCTTTTGTTGGCACCTCCCTGTATGAATGAAGCAGAGGAGGAAGGATCACAAAATAATAGACACAGCGATGCAGCGGAGGAAAGACAGTTGAGTGAGTGTGTGTCTTTGCTGGAGTCCTGCCTCCAGGGGGCGCTGTCTGAAGTGCTTGAGGAAGAGATGAAGGCAGCTTATGGAGAACTGTGGACTGAGGTACCACTGCACTCTCTGCACACATTGATCTATTCATCTATTCATTTTTTATGAAGTTTATTTTAAGAGCTGCTCCTCATTCATCTAAATGCATTAGTCAAATCTAAAGTGTGATTCAGGTCTCAGATTCGCTGTAGTCCCTTTATTCTCTGTGACTTTATCTGTTTGTGTATGCAGATAGTGTACGTGAAGCCTCCGTGGAATCTGGAGGGGCTGCTCAAGTGTTTTAAGAAGCACTGGATCGCTGTGTTTGGAAGCATTATTAAGAGGAGCCTGCTCAGCTGTGTGGAGATGCTGAGTGACTGTCTCTGTTCAGGTGTGGAAGTCTTACTACTTATTTTAAAGTGTATTAAAATAGAAAGTAGTTATTTAAAATTACAATAATGTTTCACAATATTAATGTTTTTAGTGTATTTTTTATCAATAAATGCAGCCTCGGTGAGCCTTAAAAAAAAACAAAAAAACATTTAAACAATCATATATACTCCAAACTCTAAACAGTAGTGTATATGCACAAAAATTTTCCTTTATTCATAATTAATCATGCATTTCTGACCTACCTTTGTCAAATTCATTACTGGAATCTCTGAATTGTTCAATCTCAAAATCTCTGAATTGCATCCTTCTTATAACTGTAATTCCAACATAGCGGTAAAGATCTATTCGGTCACAATTTGTTTCCTCAAACTGAAAATGTGTAAGTAATTATTATGTCTCACATAAACATGGCTAATATTTATTTAAGAGAGGACAAAAATGCATCCTGCTCTACTTGCTCCCCCTGCTGACTGTCTGTATGTCTTTCAGTTGCTTATTATGTCATTTAGAGGAAAGTTCACCCAAAAATGATTCGGTCATCATTTACTCACCCTCAAGTTTTACCAAACCTGAACGGAAAAATATATATTTTGAAGAATGTAGGTAACCAAACAGTCGCTGGTCCCCAGTGACATTGATTGTGTGAGAAGAAAATTGAGTAAATGATCAACCTCATTCTGCCAATCACTGCAGCAGGAGTATAACTGTGCCTTTCTTCTCTGCTGCCTTTGGTCATGAGCCCAGCCCAACAGAGGGGAGTCCGGGAGTTTGTGCAGGAGTGAAGGGGTGGAAAAGTACCAGGGGCCTCCTGTTCTTGCCTAAATGTGATTTAATGCACTTTGTGGGAGTTAAGGGAGGGTCCTTCACTCATTTAGTTTGTTCTTTTGTTTTAGTGGGTTAGTGGTATGTGTCCAAGAGGTGATAAATGTTGTCTAACTTGTTGTAGAATTTATAATAGATAATCTGTTATCTGACTAGAATTTTCCCTATAGATTCATATTACAACTGCGGAATGCTGTCGGCCTAGCTATCGGTTCTAAATGTGCAGGCTGTTGTTTTTCATAACAAATGCTGTATAAAATAATAACAATAAAGAATCATTATTGACCTGGTAATGTTTAATAGCCTCATAATAACAAATGGTTAAGAGCTATGGTAAGTTTTCGTAAGACAAAGAGCCATGTGTAAAGGGGTCTGATGATGAGTGATGGAAAACAATTTACCTTTAGAGCTGTGAACTCATTTGTGAACTTTTGTATTCTGTCTTTTTCCTATTATAATCAGTAATATGAATGGATGGAATACATTGTGACAGTAGAAAATGTGTCTGAACTGTATTGCAGATGGTCGTGTGTATCTATCTTATCTATCTTAACTTCACTTATATTATGTTGTGTTGTCTGTCTGTAGACAGGTCCATAGAGCACATATCTTTTCTCAGTGCTCTGAGATTGGCTGCAGAGCTTCTGTCAGCACTGGCTAGCAGATCTCAGTACAACGGTCATGTAGCTCAAGCTCTCTCTACCATTCATATGCTACAGCAAAGACTACAGGTCAGTCTCATTTTGATCCAACAGTGGATAATTGTTTCATTCTAATTGCTCATGAACTGTGTGTGTGTGTGTGTGTGTGTGTGTGTTTGAGACAGTCTCCGAAAGCTCCAGTAGAGGGTAATGACACTGATAAAGAGGACTCTCTGATGGCAGAGATAGAGGAGGATGTAGCTCCGCCTCCTCGGACATCCCATCAGGAAGTTTGGGCGTTATTTGAGAGCATCTGGAACAATGTGTGTCAGATTAGGTGAGAGAGACCAGGCAGACTGAAGTGTATTTATTTCTCAACATGCACTACTGTTCAATAGTTTGGGCTCTTTAAGTTTTTTTTTTTTACATTTTATTAAATAAATGTTAACTTATTCAGCTAGGATGCTTTAAATGGATCAAAGTGAAAATTTTTACTAGTTATAAAATACTTGTATTTTTAAATAAATGCTGTTGCTTATCTTTATTTCATTTTATCAAATATAATTAAAATCGTACGTGTTACTTCCCTAACATGTCTACTAGTACTTACGAAACATTGATCACTCTACAAACAATACAAAACTATGATTTTTTTTCTGTGTAGTTTTCATAGACATTCTTTGCTAAAATATTACACTTGAAGAATTTGAAGAAATGCTGATCTACCTTGCACTATCTCTACTGTAGCTTTTAATGTTTCAATGTTTATTTCCGTTTGGTTCTCTCTCTTCAGTTCATCTTTGTTCTCAGCGCTCAACTACACTCCAGGAGCCACTGAGCCCAGACAGCGAACTACCTCACCCCCACCTCAGGAAGCTCTCTCCTGCCTGCAGAGGCTCTCCACAGCACTGAAACAGCTATTGGAGGCTCTTCAGAGGTACACACATGCTAATAACCACACACAACTGTGCAGTCCTAGAAGCATCTATTACCATTACAATCATGTGCCTCAAAGCAGAATTTGCTCAGTGTGTATCCTAGAGATAGGTGTGTGTCACATGTGGGGAGGAGTGTGATGGTCTTTATCCTCATAATCGTTATTACATACTCATTATCAACCCCTCTCCTAATCCTGTATGAGCGTGTCTCTGTGACTCACTTCCGTTGCTCAGCATTCCTGCAGCTTTTATGGCTCATTGCTCGTAGGGAGATGGATTTTACAATGACATGGCAATTTTTCCTGTAAATTAAGTTCTCTGCATCTCGCGAGCAGAAACAGTGGGGTGAGTCATAGCTGTAGTTACACAGCGACACCTATTTTTTGTTGCAGTGTAATAGCAGCCATGACTTACCTCACTGGCATACTGAACTTCCTGCTTGTATCATTGACAGCCTCTTAATAAATATATAAATCACTAAAAAAATAAGATCTCTTATAAATCTGAACTCTTGTAAGGTAGCATGTATGTCTTTTTTTTCTTTTCAGATTGCTTTGTTCTGGTTGTCAAAGAAGTTAATGAATTGAATTACTTTTTTGCACAATAAATAATTTAGTCTCAGTGCATTAAATGCAACACCAAGAGGTTTTTGTTTAGCAGAAAGAGGAAGCGTACACTTGATTCATTATTGCAAATGAATGATTTGTCATGTGAAGCGTGTTCTGCGTTGTCTGTCTAATTGATTACATGCTTCTTTGATCTCATACAAGATGCCATACTCATGCATCAGTGCAGAAACATTGATTTACACACCAGCTTGTTCATTTTATTCTAGTCTTTAATTATGACTTAATGTGAAAAAAGTCTCCTTACCAATGACATGATCAGATATTATGCCTTTCCACTATGTTAGTTTATATGACAACGGCGTTTTGGGGAATGAAAACACATATTTTTGAAAAACACGTTTTCAAAGTGCAAGTTTTTGCCACCGTTATTGTTTCCTTGTAAACAGCCAAAACAGGTATCTTTGAGTGATGCCATGTGACAGTGATGCCATGCGCGTGCGTATTAAGAGTTAGGTGTGTAGACATGTGCAGTGTGTGTCGATTTTAAAGGCAAGCCCAAACAAACATTCACAACATTGGCGGAGTATATGGTACTGTTGTTGCTGCTCAAGAACAAATCTTTAATGTACATCCTCAAAAAGCAGAGATGAAACCCTAGAGCACTGCGATGGATAACATTTAGAGAATTCAATCCAAAATAGCTGTGTATGAGGACAGTCCCAAAAGATATGCATATCAGTTTCATTAGGGTCACAACAAAAAACTATCTATGTCTGATTTAAACCTTTTCAAAAACACTTTAGCTGGGTAAAATCTGTGTAAAAATTTGAATGAGATTTCTTTAACCTTGTTAATTATTATGTATTCCGAAGACAGAGTCCATCATTTTTTCCAATCAATATTATAAACCACATTCCTCCAATAAGACATCACATATGGAGTTGTTACAAGCTCCTTCATCATTATTACGTGATGAAGGATGTGACAAAAAGTTGTTCGTTCATCACATTTCCGGCTCAGACTGCATTGGTTAACTCAAAGGTGAGGTGAGCTAATCATAAACTGAAGACCCAGGTAAACAATGAATTAATCTTTTCTGTTTATTATAGCATCACAGTTTTGTATTGTTTGTAGTGTGATAAATGTTTCGTAAGTACTAGTAGACATGTTCGGGAAGTAACATGTAAGATTTTAATTATATTTGATAAAATAAATGAAATAAAGATTCGTTCATTTTGCTGAATGAGACTCAAAGGTCCGAGTTGGTAAAATAATCCAAACTTCCCATCACTAATAATGCTTACTAACAAGGTGACAGCGCCAACTACTGGCCTGGCATATGTAATGCAGTGTTTTTGGCTCTTTTTGCAGATATGTGTAAACCTGAATCGTTTTGAAAATGTTGTTGTGTATACATGAAAAAAAAATTTAAACACAAGGGAAAAAACGTTTTTGACTACATCGTTGTCGTGTAAATGTAGCCTGAAAAAGCAGGATGATGTGGTTTAAAGGGAGATTTGGTTCTGTCTCCATGGATACAGCGAGACTCATTTTTATGTGCAGAGAGCAGACAGATGAGTCATCAGAGCTAACACACACACACACACACACACACACATGCGCAGCACTATTCTGTATCCCTGAATGAGAAAGAGCATGCATAATTCAGGCTTTCTTGCTGAAAAAGCTTTTTCTTTCTGCTCCCTGTTTCGTCTTGGCCCTTACTCCACATTTCTTTCTCTCCTTCTCACTCCCTCTGGTGCCTATGCTGTCCATGCTTTAGAGTCCCACCACCTCCATTTCTCTCATCTATACTTGGTTTCTCCACCAGCATCTCTCCTTCAGCTTTCTCTGGATCTGTCAAAGGTTATTCAGAGAAATATCTCGGTGTAATGTGTTTGTATGATTTTTATTTTCCGTCAGCAATTTTACATCTGTATAATGTAAGCAGCAAGTATTCATTTTGGCAGCCATGTTAACAGGTTGCAGTAGTCACACTGCACAGGGAGGCAGCACAACGCTGCATAACAGAAGCGACACTCCAAGGACAATTTTGGCACCGAGTCTGTTTTTGCTACATGGCACAATGACGTTGCACTGTGAACCTGTGTCAACACAATCTGTGCAAATATAGATTTTTATTAAGCAATATAAAATAATGTAGTGACCTACTTAGCAATTCTTGGAAATAAGGTTTATCTGGTATGATGCAGTGGAAGGAATACAAACAGCTCTTCCCATTCAGTAAATGGGTTGAAAAAGGTCTCAGTCCTGACTTGTTTGAACATGGAAGCAACATGTATCTAAAATTAGAGGGTTTGTGTCTGTCTAAATTTCCCTCTTTTCTAACATCACACAGATTGTTAATGAGTAGATGCAATGAATACCAATTTACATATTTTCTGATCCAAACACAGTTGCAGGTCACTTACCACCGGGTCAGTCTCCCTTGGGCAACCTTTACTTGAGGGCATAGCAGTAATAGTTCAAGTATCAGCTCAGATCTTTCACCACTAGAAAACACTAACCTGCAAATGATTATTTAATAGATTCACTGATTTATCTGATACATATTTTCATTGTAATCTTAAGCTGCCTGTTTATGGTTGATAATAAATGTATAAGTGTGTTCTGACACTGATGCATATTTAAAAACATACAGGATTCTCACTGGCAATAACTACTAATATTATACACAGGAGGGTTATAATATGTATATAAGTGATCATATTAAAGGCATAATGTAAGTAAATGAAAGTAAAGACAACATTAAAGTACAATTAAAGGTTTCCCCTCCCATAGGCTGTTATCTGCGGGAAGCAGTGTTCAAGATGCACAGTCACTTCTCTCCTTCATTCAGACCAGTGAGGTAAGAAAAAAAAAAGGGCCACTAAAGATAATAAATTTTGACTAGTCATGTCCATGTTATATTGTATAGAACAACAACAGGTTGGGTAATTGATAATATATATATTTATATAACAGTATATATAACAGTAATATCAACTACATAATATATCAGCTACCATTCAAATTTTTTATGCTCACCAATTTGATTGAAATATTTGTAATATCAAAAGATCAAAAATAACAGTAATATTGTGAAATAGTAAAATATGAATATATTTAATGTTTTAAAAAGCAATGTATTTCTTGTCAAAACTGAATTTTCAGCAGCCATTATTTTAGACTTCAGTATCACGTTTCTTCAGAAATTATGCTGATTTGCCATTTAGATAACTCTTAACTGTAATTTCTTATCATCATGATTACGGTTATCATTTTAACAGGGATCAATTGAATGCATCATTGCTGAATAAAATTATTAATTTAGCTCTTCCACAACCCCCTACCCAACTAATATATATATTTATATATTACTGACCGCAACATTTTGAACTTTAACAAAACATTCAGCATAAATCGAAGGTGGTGATTATCCAGTACATGTGTGTTGGGCTGTACGTTGTATATATTGATGTTAATAAATATGCTTTCTGCTTTCAGATTGCTGCTACGGAGCCACGTTTCACTGCCACGGAGCTGTTTAACTGTGTGTCGCAACAGGAATACCGGTTAGTTAAGAGTCATAAGATAGATGAGAATCATTCGTTTATCTGTAAGTCATACTCGCATACTTTTGCTTTTATTATCCTGGCTACGTGCATAGAGCAGTTTGGTCACTTTCAGCAGAAAGGCATTTCAGCTGGAACATAGTATGCTGTTCTCAGGTCATTGCTCAATTCAGCAGGCCTCCGCAGATGTCTACTGTATCCGAGAACTAGTTTCCACTTTTAAGAGTGTTATTGCATACATATCTTACCCGAACCTCAGAAGACAGTTCTGGTTTGAATGGCAAAGTGAATCATGACCTGTTCATTGTTCATTGTGTACAGATAGTTCTCTGACATTGCGCAGCATTCTGTGTCATAACTCTCACTAATGTGGCACCTGTGTAATAACAGGTTGTGCTGAAAACTGTCCTCTTGTGCACTCGAAATCACACTTTAATACTGAGGAAGTCATTAATGATACATAGAGTGCATTTAATGATACACCGCTTTCCCTTAAGTCGTTAGCCATTTATACAAAATTCTGGTTAAGATATTTCGCAACTTATTCCCAGCAGTGTACAAACGTGTGTGTGAAACTTCTTGTAACTGGAAACTAGAACATAAGCATGCTTTATCTTGCCTCAACGATTTTCATATTGCCAGTGTGATGATTTTGATGATGATTTGATGAATGTAAGGCTACAGAAGAATGCTAATTATTCAGTGTACAAAGACTCTAATGTGATTGCAGTCGTAAATATTAAGATTTGCACTGATTTGGTTTCATGCCATTTGCCTATAGAATAGTGGGGGCTAAGTAATCTGACAGTCAGAAAAGACAAAGTTAAATTACTTAATACAAGTATTGTGGTTTATCAAAAGCAGTTTTCATTGCAATTATATATAATAATTGTATTTTAAAAAGCACATTTCAAGTCCTCAGTCACTTTAAAATGTAATTTATATATATATATATATATATATATATATATATATATATATATATATATATATATATATATATATATATATATATATATATATATATATATAATTAAGCTTTTATAGAATTTATAACTTTGAATGTTGTATTTGTATTTAAGTTGAATTTCAAAAATATTAATTCCATAAAAACGTCAATCAGTTTTATAATACAACATATTATATTGTTTTATATATCATAGTGTAGCCTTATACTAGATGCGCATAAAGTCATTGCAAAATTCTAAATTTAGCATACTGTAATTTGCTAATTTTACTTAGGGAAGGCTTTGCTCAGTTTACTGAATTGTATTGTGGTGTGTACTAATCAACTTAATAACTAACCAGGCCTACTACTGTGGAGGCATGGCTTATAAGTAAGTCTCCATGTCTCTAATTCCCTTTCACCATAACTTAATGAGTAATATTCACACAGTGGGCCACTGGGCTGTATTTACATGTTTAAAGTGTCATGTTTGCACCGTCAGCTCCAGGTTTCTTAATCTCTTTTGTAATTGGTTATTAAGCAGGATTGCTGCTTGCAAACTTTGACTCTGCGTGTGTTTATCAAGGCTGTGTTAGTCTGTGTCTTCAGGGCCAAAGAAGATGTTTGTTGATTAACTTTATCAGTCAATTGTAGCTGTACACGCTCGCACACACATTTGTGGAGCCGTTGACAGCTGATCTTTAGCAGCTCACTTACCTCAGCTCGGTCAATGAGCCGCGACACCCAAGAACTCAATGACCACATTTCATGCACTAATCCACCCGTGTCAAATGCAGGCTTTAATGGGCCTGATCAGAACTGCACAAAGACACAATGATCAGGTCATGTGCCCAAACTGTGGTGGCATGACTGAATAACAGCCACAGATTCATATGAAGCATACATTATCAGATACCTCAGTGTGACCTGTTACATAACACACTGGTTTCAGTAAGCTATCAGGCTTTGCTTCGGCTTTCTGAACCTTTCATAACTTTTGAAAGACTTTAGAAGTCAGTTGGGCTCTCATCTCATGTAATATTGATTTGTGGCCTAAAGATTACTTAAAATGATCCCTCCTGAAGTTAATCTGTAACTAAAAGCACCAGTATATATTTTACGGTACCAGAAAGACTGTTATTCAACCGAACATCTTGTCTCTAGGGGTTCATATCTAAGCAACCAGGTACAGCATTGACGCTGTCAGCTCATGACGTGTTTGTTTTCGAGCGAGCACCATCGCTGCGGTGTTATGTTCTGTTTCGTTGCTGATTTGTTAAGGATTGGCTTCATAAAGCATTCACTCTGCTGTCTGCTGGCTTTCTCGCTGCCGAAGGGGATCTTCCCACATGGTGTAACGGTTTCCATGGCAGCACGGTTGTGAAGTAGATAACTGCAAGGCTGAAGGAGCGGAGTCATCCGCTTAGTGAGGGTTTGCACTGGAGAAGGATAAGTGCATGCATTCCTAATTTTTTTTTAGGGGAGTAGTTATATAACATAAAATGTGAACAACAGAAAATGTGAACAAAACAAGGCAACAAGCAGCAACCAGGTGAAAGAAATAGAGGGAAGAGAGAAATAAAGTAACACAGTAATGGCCTTCATTCAAGTCAGTTGTGAAACACTGTGCCAGGGTGAGAGAGAGGTCAGCCTGTGTGACTGTGACTCAGAGATTTCTGCCATTGTTTAAATGCCTTTCCTTTCCCATGAACATTAGTAATAAACACGGGAATTTTTTTTTTTTTTTGTAGACAATAAAGCATTTCCCATAGATATATATAGTTAACAGGACGCTAACTTAGAGTGCAATTGTCTTGTATTTGAATTTCATTTTTTTAATTACTATTTTTGTAGGATTTTTTTTTTTACATCAAAATCAGTCATAATTTAGAAACAAAAGACAATTTTCTTCCCAGATTTTAGCCCTCTGATTTAAACACTTCAATTTTAGTCCATAAAGAAGTCTTATAATTGCCAGTAAAACTCTGCAGCATTCAAGTAAAAAAAATATATTGTAACTATATAAATATATGAAGTGTCCTCATCAGGTCTCTGCAAAGTCATTTCTTCAGCCACCTTCTCTCGACTTCTTTCACTTCTCTCTTTCATGTATGAGACATCTACTTCCTGTTTGGAACCACATGCAGTGTAGCGGAAGTTATCCTGTGTGAAGTGAAACAGAAGGAACAATCAGGGACACTAACAAGTGATCAACTCTTCATAGCTTGATCTGCTCACTGTTCCGATCTTCATCCTGTCTGCTTCTATTTTGTATCAAATAGAGAAGAACAATAAAGACTGTTGTTACCCTTTTAGTTCACCCCAAAAAAGAAAACTGATGTCATGACTCATGTCATTCCAAACTTGTATGTTCTTATTGTTTCATTGGAACACAGAAGAAGTATTTGAATACTAATAATGATAGAGAATGATTTATTTATATTTTTTGGAAAAAAAAAAAAAAAGTTGAAAAGTCACAGTTACCAATAACCTTCTTACAGACATGAGAGAGAAGTCTTATGTGTATATGTGTGTGTGTGTCCTCAGGGAGAAGCTGTGTGTGGGTGGAGCGCAGCTGTCTGAGCTGTATGTGAATCTGGATCACTGTGCTGCTGCTCTGAGTTCTTGGCCCTGATTTCCCACCCAACTTTCCATGTTTGGAACCAGCCAACTGTGCGCTTACGATCAGACTCCTTTGGACCGACCTGGTTCTGATAGCAGAGTCATAATCTACTGGAACCAAAGGTGCATCGACCTGCTGATCCTCTGTCCTTGTACAAACCTGTAGCAGAGTTAGTGGCAGTCACCTGAGCCTGACTTATTATTCAAAAGCATCTAGGCATCAAGGGCTATCAGTCTACATATACTGGAATTCATGAAGTTGGATGATGTTCTAGTTCTTATTTTGCAGTTCTAATCATTTATATATTTGTACAATTGTATTAAAATTTTTGGACTATTTATTCACCATAATTTATGAGTAATGCCTCCCATTTTGGGAAAGTTTTAGTGATGCTTCAAAAATTGTTATAGGTTTGTTGGTGCTTTTGGTGTTTTATGCTGAAGAATGTAAAATTACTGTATGTTCAATTTCTGCTGTGCTACTTAAAAGTCCTCCTGATGTCTGGGAGCTGTTGTGGTAACAGGTTATTTTGTGTTCAGAGAGAAACTGAGGTATTACTTCATGAAACGACATTCAGTGCTGCAGGGCTTTCAGTAAGTAGCGACAGTGAGTCACGTGTTAAAAGCCAATTTTCCTCGGCGTCAGTCTAGCCACACTTTTGGAAACTATCCTGAAATCCACTTATTTGTTCCATGATTCTGAGAAGGTACATTTAGTCACCAAATAAGGTTATTATGTGACTTACACTGTTTAAGTCTGATAAGCTGCTGTAATTGATTTATTCTCGTCGATCTTAGTTCTGTCACTGCATATGAAATACCATCACCAACATGATCCTCAGTTTTTCTTTATTTTTTATTCATATTTTCTGATTTCATGTGAAACGGTATCTATGCATAAAATGTTTTATTTGTATTAAAGTGTGAATAGTTCCAAAAGAATATATATTTTCCTTTATATATATTTGGATTTTGATTAAAACATTTGAGCATCAATGACTTCTCGTTCTTTTTTGCTACATATAACCTGAGGATATTCATTTGGGTTTCTGGTTTGTAAAGTAGCACTGTGACATCACAGTTTGAGGGCCATGTGAGATTATGGGAACAGTGAATGTCCAACATTACTCCAAAGCTCAATGACATTAGCAAGATAAGAGCTGTGTTCATAGGTCACTGAGGTCAAAAGACATGATTACAGTATTTAAATAATTTTGCAAAGTTTTTAACTCTTTAATGCCATGCACTTGTAGATGGAAAAGAGAACACAAAAAGTATTCTCGCAGCTTCATAACATTAAGGTTGACCCACTGATGTCACTTGGTTTATTTTAACGATGTCCTTACTACATTACCTTTCTTGGCCTTGAACGTGTGAGTTGAATTGCTGTTTATGCAAGGTGAGAAAACTCTCGGAATTCATAAAAAATATCTTAATTTGTGTTCCGAAGATGGGATAAGGTCTCATGTTTTGGAACGACATGAAGGAGAGTAATTAATGAATGATTTTTCATTTTTGGATGAACTAAAATGTACGAACGTGAGACACTACAGTTAATGACCAAATTGTATGTGAACATATAAACATTTAAAAATGGAACAAGGTAACACTCGCAAGGTCTAGAGACACGTTTTTTTTTTTCATTATTTTAAGTTGCCGCGTTTTTAAAATACAGCATCATGCGCGAGAAGCAGGAAACTCGGATGTGAAAACTTTAACGGCCCTTCTAGCCCGTGATTACATTTAAATAAAAAAAATTGGAAAATTCAGCCCAGCAGAATTCAAAAACTCATATGCATCATGTAGTTCTTTCGGTATACATTTAACATGTTATGAGTTCCTCATCTTCTTCCTCATCCGTCCTTCTTATCTCACAGAAATCACAGGTAAGTACCAGTTCCCTGCAGTGACTTCATGACCATGGCCTGAGTCCAATGGATATTCAGTGCCAGAAAAGACCTGTAATCCTTCCGGTAGACCTTGAGCTTGTGTGGCTTTTGGCCTACTTTCTGACAGCACAACTGACATGATTAGTCTGGGATTAAGACCTGTTAGTATTTGTGAATGGAGTGAGGATGAGGAATTGTTGGATATGAATCAACCAGTGTAATAAATGCACTTATAATAAACTATCCACTGGATCATAAAATACAGTAATCCAGCATCATAGCTAATGGCACAGAAGGAAAGATCTGTAAATTCACATTTTCTTTTGCCTTGTTTCCCTTCTTCTGATCCTAAATTCACTTATGTATATTGGTGATATCCCACCAGAATAATGTAACATTTGATATAATCAAACAAAGAATTCCGTTCTAGACCTAAAATGCGCAAAATACACAATCAAGTTAAATGACACATACTCAATACAATGCTGACACACAAACAGATACTTTTACAGATTCAAATGGTTTATTAATTACTAAATATCAGCTCATAAGAAATGTGGTACATAATTCCCCCCCCCCCCCCCATTAAATTTGAGAAAAACAAAACCATGGAGCCAAATTTTTTATTTTTTTGCTTCCAAATGCTAAGCACATGAACAAAAAAAAAATGGTCTGAGAAGGAAATGAGCATCACCTCGCTTCCTTGAATCGGTCAAAAAAAAAAAAATTAGTAACAAGATCTAATGAGCAGAAGCACTAAAGCATGGCCGATTATATTCATGTGAGTGTAGCTGAACTGGCACCGATTAAAGTTTATTAACCTCATGGGTGTTGTGTGTCTGCTAGCTCATCCATTGATCTATTGGTTACTTTACAGTATATCAAAAATATTAAAAAAAGGCCATCTTTAAAGATTGGTACAGTAATCCTACTGTCATGGCTAATGATACAAAAAGGAAAGCCATGTGTTTGAATGTTTTGTAAAATAAGGCTTTGTATAAGCATGGAACTTCAAATTAAGTGAGCTAACAAAATTAAAAATAAACCTACAAAGCAAACATTCAAGCTGAATCACTTCCTTAATGGGTTCAACCAATCAATGCGGTCTTCAACTTGCTGAAAATGGTGAAATTCAAAACTACTCAACTCAAAAAAGTACCCTCAGTAAGTACAATAAATGTTGGCATCCTTAAAATGGAAAAAAGAAACACTATATACAACAACAAAAATAAAGTATGCAATATGCAAAGGCTTAATGTTGCTTTTGGCAACCCCCAACAGACCACCCCCACCCACCTCCTCCCAAACACTGTAAGAAAAGTCATCCTCATGGGTGACCCCTGTAAAGAAGAACCTATCCCCTTGATGCCTCAAAAACCCACCTGTCCTCCCTCCCGCATACATACAGGACATCACAAAGCACGATTACGTCACTAAGCCTGTTAGTTTGAGTGAGATAACCCCCCACCCCCATTGGTTCCCTGGCCCCTGGCTTTTAAGAATTGGTGAAGGCATCTGCACAGGGGCTCCACTCGTCGGTTTTAGGGCTGTAGGCCTCAACTGAGTTGAGGAAGTCGTTTCCATCGAAGCCACCAACGGCATAGATGATGTCACCGAGCACGGCTGCACCAGCATTGCTGCGTGGTGAATTCATGCTCCCCAGCATCCTCCATTCGTTGTGGGCAGGGTCGTACATTTCAACGCAATGCAGGGCATGAGAGCCATCAAAGCCGCCCACCACAAACAGTTTACCTGAGAAAGACGAACATTGGTTAGCTTCTTCTACAAGCTGCATGTTAGCATCCCAGCATTTTGTCCTTCGCTTACCTTCATGAACGGCCACTCCAGCTCCTCTGCGGGCTATGTTCATTGGGGCAACAAGGGTCCAAATGTTGTTTTCTGGATTGTAGCATTCTACACTGTTCAGACAGTTCCAAGACTCTGCTCCACCGATCACATACATAAAGCCATCCAGCTCGCACACAGCAGCCTGATGCCTCTCTGTAAATGCGCAAAAATAATGTTGAGAACAGTATCTGCAGATCCATCTGGCTTTTTATCAATGTAAACCCTGCTGAACAATTAAGCTGTGATCCCTTATTTGCCCAAAACCTCTGTGGAAGCAATTATAGTGATATTTTGTGATGTCAACGTGACTTACTGATGTTTAAAGGGGCACAGCTGGTCCAGGCCTTGCTCACAGGGTCAAAAACGTCACAATTCTTCAGACCTTTCTGTCCACATGGATCTGATCCCCCAACTACATACAACTTGTTGTTCAGAGCGCAGACACCTGAGGAAAGTCAAACAAGCAGTTAATATAAGATAAATATAAAGCTACAGTATTCTCTTTGTTGGACAGACAAATTTAAAATTGATTTCAAGGAATGCACAGATTCTGATGGAAATTGATATTTTATGTTATGGCCTATAACCGAAATAAGGCTGACATTAAAAGGATATAGTATTTCATCTAAAAACAATCATTTTAAAATGCTACAAGTCAAGTTTTTTACCTGCATTGCAACGATTGGTCCTGAGCTCAGGAACTTGAGTCCACTCGTCAGCACTAGGGTTGTACGTCTCCCCACAACTTAGTTCATCTGAATGGCCATTGGACCCACCCATCACATAAAGCTGACCCTGATTGGATAACAACAACAGTTTGTTTTACCATGCCTTTGAAGGCTGTACTTAACACCCATTTAACCATGTACAAACCATGAGCACAGCCATCTGAAATCGAGCGCGTGGAGTCCTCATTGGAGCAATGAAACTCCAGCTGTCGGTCTTCATGTCGTAACATTCCACAGTCCTCAAGCACTCCTCCCGATTGTAGCCACCTGAATAACGGATCGGATAGAGTTACTCAATGAAAGCAAGAGAGACAGTCAGGTGTTTCTATGGAATTTGTGATAGCCACTTACCTGCGGCGATGAGTCGGCCGTTCAGAGAAGCAATGCCAAGGCCAGAGCGAGCATAGTGCATGGGTGCCAGCAGCTTGTCCGGTTCCTCTTCCAGTGGCTGGCCCTCAAAACTCAGGCTTTTGGTCAGACAAGGTGTTGCCGAGGGTGAGGCCTGGGGACTGCTGCGCCCATGGAGAATGATCACACACAGCACTCCATTCAACACAGCCAGACACAGATATGTATTGTCTGTGGGGAAAGAAAGAGAAAGATGACTTTAAGGGACTGCAGAAAAAGTGTCTTGATTATCTAGAGAATTTAAAGATGCAAACGTACTGGTGGTTTTCTCGGAAGCAATATACTTCCAGTCTTGCTTGCAGGAATGTTTGGCGGATCCAGGGGAGAGACTGCCAGAGGAGCTGGTGCTCAGCTGTCGGTGTACATTCTCACGTGGGGGCTTCTTCTGCAAAGGCACAGCGCAGCTACAGACTCCGAGCCCATGGTCCACATACACACAACCTCATACAGTCCTAGACCCTTTCTAGGCATAAGCCTAACTCAACAACTTACCAGATGCTTGGCCTCCATCAGGTTAAAAGAATATTCTGGGTTCAATAAAAGTTAAGTTCAATCAACAGCATTTGTGGCATAATGTTGAATGCCACAAAAACTAATTTGTCTCATGCTTCAGTTTCTTTTAAAAAGCAAAAATTTAAGGTTTTGGTAAGGTACTTGCAATGGAAGTGAATGGGCCAATTTTTTTAGAATATTAAGCTTATCACTTTATAAAAGTCTTACATTAATTGTTCAATTAAAACATGTGCATTTCAGTTTAAAAGTTATTAAAATCTTTTACAGTCATTTTAGCCTTTATGTTATCCTAGCAACAGAGTTGGATATAACGTTGTACAGAAAAGATTAGCACAGTTTTTTTTTTTTTGGTCCACAGCCCACACTAGAATCAAGTTAACATGAATAATAATGTTTGTTTTGTAGCTATACTATTGGAACAGTGAGTATTTTAACATTTATAGATTAGCCCCATTTACTTCCATTGTAAGTGCCTTTTTTTTGGGGGGGGGGGGGAAGGAGGGACAAATGGAAATTATTTTTTTGTAATAAACCACAGCATGACACATATGCTTTTGAATGAGCTTGTACTGAACCTTGGACTATTCCTTTAACCTTATATCTACATCAATCTAATTCTAATGTAAAGCCACAATATAAACAGCACTAAAACTAAAACCCAATCAACACACTCATCACGCACACACCGTGATCACTAGAACTCAAACAGCTCAGATTCAACAGCCCAGCACAACAAAGCAGCTGCTCTGCTAGCATTAAATCTTGTATTTACTACGGGCCTGCTGCGGTCCAGCCTGAGAAGAGCTCGGCGCTGGTTGTGTACCTGCACAAACTGGATGTGGTCATCCTCAGTGCCGAACTCTTCAGCCTGCCCATCAAGCAGGCTCCCATCGAGCAGCTTGTGATCGGCCGAATAGTACACCATTTGCACCTGCAAAACACACAGCAACAACAGATCCCATGTGGCTGTGTCCATGACAACAGAGCACCCAACTATGTGGGTCAGGGGAAGAAGGAAAGTTAAGGAGGAAAGGCCCATAGTGCTCGTTTGCTGCAAGATGCTGCTAAAAAAAAAAAAAAAAAAGCTTCTTAAAGAATAAAAACACAATGTTGTTGTGGATTCAGGACCATTTCAAAAGATCTTCTGGACTTTTCACTGCACTCAAAACAGCAGAATGTGGATCACATGCAGTTCGTCACAAAGCATCTTGGGGAACCTTCATTTGACAAAGAGTTTGGAGAAGGAAATGGACAAACAAGCTCCGCCAGTGCATGATCGCGGTCATCCTCCAGCCATCCTCTCAGCAGAGGGGGTTAGTCAAGTCAGACGTCATCACACAAATTCCAGTACAACACTGGTTAGCTGTTTTCAACTTTTACAGCTCAAAAATTTGTGCTTCATTTATGAAAAAATAATAATCGAGGATCGTCCTCAAGCTATTTTCAAAATAAAATACAAAATTCAGTTCAAATAATTGAAAAAAATAAATAAATACTGAAACTGGATTAAAAAAAAAAAATTGTAAAAACTATATATTAAAAAAAGTGCATCGGTGTTATTTAGGAATTGCATTTAAGCATATTTATCTATAGGTTTCTTACAGATATATTAAGTATATATAATGGTAAAAGCAAGGTTGCATCAATGTTTTTAAGTGCCCTGCATAATGAGAAAGTGTTTGAAGATAAACATTTTAAGCTGCCTGTAACCACCAGTGCACAGTGCTGATACCAAAGACACAGGACCAGTAGGTACTGCTGAAATAAAAAGAGGCCATTTGTATATAGCTATAGTACTGTTTTATAGGTTAATAATTGTATTTATTTTTCTCTCTTTTTTTGTATGATTGAAAAAAAAGATAATGTTTCGTGTTTCTGGCTGTTGCTGTCACTGCTGTGTAGCTGTGCTGGGAATGTGTCCAAAAGCAGATTAAAAAGGAAGTAGGAACTGAGAGTGACTTTCTGAACGTAAGCTGCACTCAGTTTCCACTTCCTCTATTTAGGATGAAACACACTGTAGGTGCAGTGTGGAAGCCTTTTGTGAAGTTGATGGCTCTCTTCTTTCATTCGTACACGATCAGTATTCAGGTGTATACTACTGAGTAAATGTAAAATGCCTTAGTTGTATAAAACATTCATATCTGTGTCCCAGTCATCTGAATATCTTGTACTGTAAGTGTGTGCATGAACAACTGTATGACATGCTTTGCATTACTTTGCATGCATATGTCAGTTACAGTAAGTGAACTAAATATGTGAATGTCTTGACGTGTTCACTGCGGTGGTACTCGGACATCTGAAGTGTTGTTTTAAATGATCTATGTACTGTAGGTGAGTGCAGTTGTTTAAGAGACAGGAGCCTAGCTCTCGTTTCACCACAGCTCCCTCTCGTTCTTTTGTTATTTTCTTTCTTTCATTGACTCATTACCCTGGAGGGCCCCAGTCTTGGTTTCTTCAGTCTTGTAAGAATCCTGCTGATGTTTGCTCTAATAAACCTAAGGAGAGATAAATCAGTGGGGAGGAAGAACTGTTAGTGTTGGTTCCCAGAGCAAGCACACTCACTCAAACACTCACACACCTGCTTAGAGAAGAGAGAGATGTCATTGGGACGGCAACATGTCATGTCACTCTCTGGGAGCAGACAGAGTAGCTGCAGTTACTGCACAGCACTGAGCATTCAGGAGGCTTTTAGTTTGGCTCACCTGGACTACCCACTCGCCTTTGCGGAGGGTGTAACAGCCCCGTTCTGTACCTAAATGTATATTCTTTAAGGCCCAGGGTGAATTGTGGGTGAAGCAGGAGAGGAAACAAAAAGATATATGGAAGGCAGAGAGAACAAATCCAACCAACCTCTACCATTAAGGTGGCTGGTGTGAACGGACCTGTTAAGTCTGTAAATGGGATGAATTACGAGGGGGAAAAAGGGAGGGAAGTGAGAGAGAAGCTCACAGTGGAGCGCAGTACCCACCTCCTCCATCAGTCGCTCCAGGGGTTCACCATTTTCCCACAGGCTGCGTTGCACCCAGCCAATCACCTTGGAGTACAGCTTGCCATTACTAGGCAAGGTCAAGTTATCCTCCAGCATCACCTCCAACTACAAACCAGACCCAAAGGAAAGCATATTTAACATAAGAGCACAATAAAGACTAGTACATGACCTGAAAGGTTAAAGGTCAGCTTACTTTAAGGCGTGGCAGCTTGAGGAAATCCTCTTGCTCAGACACGTCTAGAAGATGCTCCTGGATATAGCTGTCGATCTTGCCCAGCAGGCGCCCATCTCCCATGCAGCTGGCAAAATTACGATAGGAGATGGCGCTCTGGGAATCCATCTTGGAGAGAAGATAGTCAGCACAGATCTGGGAGCAAGGACAAAAGAGTAGGTTAGAATTTTATCTCAAGTAAAACGGTCACACAAACACATGCTTGATTAACATACCTGCTTCACTCTGTCCATCTTGAGCCGTTTGGCTGCAGAGTAAACCTCCTTAACCAGCTCTTTATCTGCCTTTAACCTGCAAAGAGTAACAATAAATATCAGAAAAAATTGGTTGCTGCAAATGGAAAGCCATTAATATGGTAAAAAAAACTGCCTGTTGATGGCTCTAAATGGCTGATTAAACGTTGTGTGTGTCTTACTGGGCAGTGTAAGCATAGTTGAGGAGGATCTCCACAGCCTTGGGGTCCAGATCCTCAAATTTCACATGAGAGATACCATGAGGTTCCAGGTCACCGTTAAAGATTTCAAACAGATATGGACTGCAACAAGCCAACACTGCCCGATGAGCCATCAATTCATGGCCACACACCTGCAAAGGTAAAAGGACAAATGTTAAGTCTTTTATGACATTTCTATTTCATTTACTAACAGGTAATAAATTACATAAAATAAATCTGGATTTTCAGATATGGTGGTTGGTCATTGCCATGATTCTGGCATTGCTATGTAGCTGCCAAGGTGTTTTGGGTGGTTTTTAGTATGCTATGCTGTTGCTCTGAACAAACCCCAAAGATCAAGTATTAGTATAAGTATGAGCTTGGCAGTATCATTAAATACCAAAACAAATATCCTGATCACTTACAGTATTTCTATTTGGAACTATAAAGTTTTTTTTTTAATCGAAAGAATTTAATCTTGAGAATTAACTATTAAATCTCTTAAGATAATGATAAGCCTCCTATTCAGTCTTTGAAATATTCTGAACACAGAGGGTTTTGTCTTTGTCCGTAACATGGCTAAAGGCCATTCAAAGATCCAGGACATGCGTATAAAAAAAACACACTCTTCCCTGAGTCTTGTTTCAACTGTCTCAATGACACAGAGAATAATACGTTTAAAAAAGGGTGTGTTACCTGGAGTCTCACATCACAGAACTGGCCGTTCTTTCTAAGGGCGTTCATCTTGGCCACAGTGGAATCCAGGAAACTGTCATCCTCAAAGATCAAATATCCGTTGGGAATCATTTTGGAAATTAAGCCTTTGCAAAAGCAAAACGATAACAGGCTTAAGTCGATTTTATGAATTTACCTCAAAATATCCATCCCACACTGTGTATCTTACATAAACACATCACCCACACACACAAATACACATAAAATACAATGTATCACTCATTTTAGCTGCCAGCTAAAAAGCTATCAGAGTCTAAAATCACAATAAATCCATGCTATTTTGCACACATAACAGCTTCATGTACAAGTCATGCACTTACCTAATACCGAATGACGTACGTCTGGGAGATAGTTTACTTGGGAAAGCCGTAAAAAGGCACGAGTGAAGTAGAACCAAAAATGGGAGCCTGGGTCTTCCTTCACTGCGAAGTGGATTGAAAAGGCAAAGACAGGCAACCAGAGGGCACGGCAGGGGGTCAGAGGTGACTCAAACTCTCAGGCTTAGAGTGACTGCAATCAAGTCCTCGCGTGTCCCGTTGGCTATAGACTCAAACCTTTTCTGTGCTGATCGTGCATTATAACCTGCAAAAAACACATAACAAACAAACAAGGGGTTGTGACAACTGATTAACTCAGGAACACTGATAACATCAAGGGCAATTTCTAGGATGCCAACGGCCACAACATCTAATACTGATTTAAAATGAACTAACAGAAATGAAAGGTTCACAAAAAAAGCTGCCAATCACAGAATGACCCAGCTTTATGCAACTGATCGCTTTCATGGTGTTAAACATGTGCCTTATTCAGGATCAGCCTTCACCCCTGCTGCAGAGAGAGTTCAAATTAATCTGGATAGAATCGGTTTCATACAGATTTCATTCAAGAAGCTGCTTTTCAGACCCTCCGTTAACCCCTCCCTCGGTCAGACAACACACACACACACAAATTCTCCCCATCTTCTTCCCCACTTAATCACATGGCTCTACCACACCCACATGCTTCCGGAAATTTCCACCAGTCTTTCAAAGCGCATTTAGCCAGCAGATGGCCAACTTTTAGGGGCGGGGGATGGTCACACAACCCTAAAAAATTACTTTGTCAGGAATTTGGATGGATTTATCACATTCCCACAATAATGTGGCCACAGCTGTTGGGGATGGAAAAATGCAGAAGCGAAAAACAAATGAGCTCCAGTGTGTGGAATCCTCATGTTTTACATGAAAACCTACTAGTATTTTTCCACTCACATCTTTTTATGCACTTTCAGCCTCAGTCGACAAAAATGCTCCAAGTAGGGGTCTTTGGATAATCTGCTCATCCTCTCTTGCTCTATCCTTCTCAGGGGTTGATTACTGAAAACAGCAATCGGAAAACTCTAGGCCTTAAATTTACATCATCATTGGGATGCTTCCTTTTGAAGATAAATGGCATTGGAGAAACACTTTCAAGCACTAGGAAAAGCAAAAAGACCAAGAAACCACTGAATTGTGCTTTTTATGTGAGCTCTAACTAATGCCCTTCCTTTTTCAACTAAATTTATTCCACTAAATATCACATCTAAGGTTAATCCAAACACTTTCCTGCTTCAAAAAAGCTTTAAAGAAGGATCTTTAAAAAAGATAAAGTTATAAAATAATTTCTTTAAAAAAAAAAAAACTTGCATGTATTATGTGTTTTTATTTAATAAATCTGAAACTCTCTTGAAAATAAGTTTAATTATTATTATCCTTTCATAAATTTAAAGTTTGAGTCATACCTCATTTTAAAACCTGAATTAACTTTTTCTTGTCATTAAAATTAAACATTATTCACATCATTTAAAATTGTATTATATGTGTTGACCTTGACTCATTTAAGACGATATCAGCGTCATGTCATTGACTCTGAAAACGTGAAACTTTCCACTCATTGATGATTCTGAACTGTCTAGTTTCACACTAGTGACCTTAATCTGAGAGTGGTTGGTCCACTTGGAGTGGAACCAGGGACTGATACTTTAAACCAGGCCATTTACAGGAAGGACAACAGACAAAGCCTATGGTGACACTGCAGCTTCAGATAGACTCACAAATCTGTCCATTGTGTAGCGACAGCCACAGCATCCACACAAAATTATTGACAGAGCCGAGGGTGAAAAGACAAAAAGATGAGCAGATACTGAAATGCGTTGTGGCAGAAAAACTCTCTGAAAGACGGTTTTGTGCATTTAATCTTTTTTGCCCCCTCTGGCATGCAGTGAACAGCATGCGCAGTCGATAAGCGTGGGACTGACAGTGGGGCAAGAGAGAAAGAGGAATGGGTTAAAACACACAACAGTTGTTCTATTGACTCTGCAAAAGTACTCAACAGATAACCCAGACTGAGCAACAACTTAATGTATCGCTTAAGGCCATACAAAAAAGAAAGCTAAGGCTAAAGAGGACAATGTGTTTGTTGCATGCATTTGTAGATAGTTCAACCTGCTCTTAGTTCACTCCAGGACGACAAGCAGTATTTGCAATTATATTGGTCTTCATCGTGACTTGCAAGAAATGGGTTTTATGCTTTCTCTCTGGGATCTCCGCCAGCTCTGAGAAAAAGGTGAACTACATTAGTCAGCGTCAGAAACACACAGGCTTGCAAACATTTCGATTTATATTTGCCCAATTTTTCTATGCAAAGCGATTCACACCAAATTTTCCCAGGAAATAAGACCTTGTGAACGTTTATGCCATGTTTTACAGATAATAATTATTTCAATTAAATGTCCCTGGATGTCTAGAATAACTAATAAACATCTATGGAGTTGCTAAATACCCCAATGTACCTTTGAGCTCGTGAATTTGCATAAAATGTGTAGAAACTTGGGAAGTGGGTGTTCAACTAAAGAAACAATATAATGGCAAAATTGTTGTGCAAGATCATAAGAGGCTGTGGAAGGAAATGTATATAATAAAATCATATTCAGATGTGACTAAAGTCTTAGCTGCGTTTCCAGGGTTTACGTAACACCTGGCAAAACCAGTGATTTATTCTCTTTCGGCCTAAACTAAAACACACTGCTACTCTTTCCATAACCCCATAGGCAGCAGCAGATCTTATGTAATGTAAATTCCTAATGAATAGATGGAAATAATCTATACTGACTGCTCCATCATAATAATTACAGTTCAGTACTTTTTAATATAATTAATTTTTTGAACTGCTCTGTGAATTAATAGATTACATCATGCGAGCAAAGGGCAACAAAGCTGCTATTTTTATCTCGGCATTTTATCTCTGCACCACTCTAATGAAATGATAACCTTTATGGAAAAAGGTTAATGGGAAGAACACAATTTAAGCATTGAGCTAACAGAGGCACCAGCTGACCTCATGCATGAGAACAGGCTGGAAAACTGAATAATCCTTCACCGCGTACAGAAAGAATGTTTGAAAGGAAAAGAGACAGGAGACAGAAGACAGTGGCCGTCATAGAAAAAGTATCAGTGATTCACATTAACCACAACATGCAATAGAGGAAATTAGTAATTCTTAGCGGAAATATAAAATAACATATATACAAAAAAAAAAAAAAAACAGCATCTTAACTCTTAGGAAACTATGGATAATAATGCACAAGCAGAGGTAGAAGTTTAAGGAGCACAGGATTCACTGCATTCATTTCCCTTACAAATGAAGCACTGCGGTGACAATTAGGTCATCCATAGACAGATGGGGAGATATAGAACGGAAATGGATTTGTGTGAAGTGAAACTGCTGCTTCCTTTGATTTACAAATGGGATTATAAAACATGATTACAAATTGTATTATATACTGTGGGAATGTGAACACAATGTTAGGTTCTGGAAATGACTGCAAGCATTTTCAGGTGTGAAGTGAGAACATAGAAAGAAAACGAGGGGGGAACCATAACCAGACATGAAATTCCCCAGCATTTGTCATTTCCATATTCTGCATATAAAAAAAAAAATGTAAAAAAAAAAAAAATCTCCTTTCATGTTTCACAGAAGTCATACAGGAAGATGGAAAAAGCAGATTTTTGACAAATAACATGTTTTTGTTTTTCAAATAAAAGAGTGATTTCAGTGTAATTTGTTGCAGGCTCATTTATTGGTAATAAATAATCAATAATACAGACTGATGATGCAGATAAATAATCAAATAATATTGTGCTTGTTTCTGAAGCGATGGTTGCTTTTCTGTCTCGCGAGAGTTGGCAACAGTGCTTGCATCATACAGAGCCGGGACCCTTTTTTGAACGTCTCGTCCAAGTCTACGGTAAAATCCAAATATAGGTCACTAGGACTTGGTCGTTATTTTTCCATCTTCCTGACAAAAGATCAACGAGGAGGTAAAATTTATGTTCTGCGTCAAAATATACGAGCACTGGTCTCTATGAACCACACCACTCTTTTTAACCTAGATAAACTGAAACTGTCCCATCCTGGTTTTCATTTCTGATATTTCATTTACGTCTTGATCGACATTTACGATTACTTTAAAGATGAAGAACGTTTTTTTTTTTTTTTATTGAAAATCGTTTACCTTGTAACGTTAAGCAGACAATAATCAGGACAATAGCATAATCACAATTTACAGGGAAAACAGAAATTTGAACGTGTATGGAGCCCATTTTATAATTAAACGGGAAAAAACGACATGATATATAGTCTGGGGAAAGTTAACGTTAAATTAACTGCCTGACGAATTAATATTTAATGTGCAATATTTCAGCACCTACAATTCTGTTAGATTACGTTAAATGCCACATTGTGAAAATACAATCGCTGTACGTTAAATAAAAAAAAAACGTTTACCTTTGTATATTTTTATTTATTTTTATTTCGTAATAATACTAATAATTATTTCTTTATTTTTATTATCAGTGCTTCGTACTGATAATAAAAAAGTGCTTTGTACGTTATTTTCATATGTGTGAAACAAATGTACAATGTACAAATAGAAAAATCCAAATAAATTAAATACTTAAAAAAAACGGTTTCCTGCGAGCTGCAAACGTTAAACTCACGCGGGTGGATTCTTTCTCTGAATAGAGCAACGCCTGCGGTTTTCAAGACACGCGCAGAGCAGATTACAACGCACCATATGGCAGTCGCGTGAGTACATACAAGCAAGCGTACGTGTAATACGGAATAGCAACGTACAAGCAAATCATCTTAAGATTTTCATATTAAAACAAATAAAAGAAACACGTAGTATTAACCAATCATAGGAAGACAGGAGGCGTGAAACTTCAAATTTACCGATAAGCTTGATTCTTACCTGATCTGTTTGACGGTAGATGATTGTAGACATATTTAAGGTCAATTCAGAGCTGTTGGTTGTGGACTGCAAAAGCAACAGATATGGCACGTTTCTGCGTTTGTACAACCCTGTCGTTCCGGGTCTCGAGAGGGTTAGATCGGTGAACGAGGTTTGACAGAGACGCTGGAGCACGAGCTTAACAAAGCCACCGGGCCTGAAATCGCGTGTGACGTAAAGCTAGAGCTCCGCCTGCGGAAAAGTACCGACGGACTGTGGTGTGAGGGGCGGGGGCCCTGGAATCGGTGGACAACCATAGACAGGAAAAACGTATAGATAAACTAGTCAGTACGTTTCAGTCGGGCCAATTATTTTAATGTAACCTATTGAATAATTTAAAGTGCTTAAACTTAATTAAACATGTAAATTGACATTTATCTATTTCTTACCTGAAAACATGCAGAAGTGTCCAAATTATTCCAAAATATTTCCCCCTGAACCAAAATTTTATGGACATCTGTTTCTACCATGGGCTAAAAATACAAATAGTAATAAAAAAGGTTATTGTGACTTTTTATCTCATTATTCTGCTTTTTCTTTGAATTCTGAGTTTTAATTTCATAATACTGATTTTTTTCTGCCATGGAATGTAAAATTAAGATGATTGTGACTTTTTATCTCAGAATTCAGACTTTTTTTCTCACAGCTGTGTTAGAATTGTTAGATGTAAAACTCAGAATTCCAAAAAAGAAGTCAGAATTGTGAGAGAAAAGTCACAGTTATATTTTTATGTTTTTAACCCACGGCAGAAATGGGCTTGCATAGTTTTAAAATGACTGACATTCAACTTATCTTTTGACATGTATCATAAATATTTTAATATTTTGACACTACTACTTTCTGAGGGCGAGACATTGTAAGTCAGGGGTTTTGAGTGAGGTTTAGAACCTTATGGTTTAAATACAAACATTACATGCAAATTTTCTTTTTTTTTTTTTTTTTTTTTTTTTTTTGCAATAGGCTTTACACATCCAACGTCAGTGATTGTAGGGTGATTATCTTTGCATGTGGTCACTGGCCATTGAGACTTTGTATATGGTCACAAATTAGTGAATGGTGAGTGTCCTGATAATGTCTTTTAGATGTCGAGACCTCTGATACCATATCAGATATTGCACTCCTTCATCTCCTCATGAGCAAAGAAGCTTAGCTTTTCCTGTGATGCAGGAGTGCATGTTGTCAGAGCCAAATTTTCCCTTAATATCCTCTCTTTCCTGCACAGGTAAGACTCTCTGCCTTAGCCAGCGTTGTAAATCTTAATTGGCTTAATGGATCAGCGGCACGACTATAGACCCATGAGCTCAAGGTATAAGCTGCCCATTCTGTAAGTGCCAGCCAGCGTAATGCACTGACTGAACAATGCCAGTAATAGAGGCCCTAGAAACATCCTGGCCCTTTGTGTGCAAATCTTCTCCAACAACTGAACTGACAAGCAATTGTCAACATACGTTTTTTTTTTTGTTTTTTTTTTATAAAGTTGTAGGCATAACTGAAGGACGGGATTAAACTGGTGATCCTGTTTACACACAAAACCATTGTGGCCCTTTCAGGGAGCCAGATCAGTGTCTGTCCAGGTACCAGAGAGTGGGCTTGTTCTCTTTGTTGTGGTATAACTATTGTAATCTGTGTTTATTTAAAGTGTTGACCTATTTCTATGTAACATGACTGCTCATGTGTCTAGAAAAACGCTGTTTTTCTTAACATAATGCAGGATCCTACAATATATTGTTTAAATATTGTTAGTTCAGATACTCACTGTAAGAGAAGTAACTTAATAGTTTTTGTCATATTTGTAACTTAAAAAAAAAAAAAACAAGTTGCCAGATGCCTCTATATGTAATATTCGTGTGAATTTGGAATAATAAGTCTAATTAAAAAATACAGCAATTACATAATATACCATTTGTGACCTTTTGTTTATATAGTTCATGAGAGCAGATATGAAGCATAAGCACTGCCCTCCAGAACTTTTTGAGACTGAGACTGATGAGATTTGTAGTGTCAGTTTTGAGCTAGCGCTATGTTCTTGTCCCATCAAGTTTCAAACAGATACACAGCCAGTCTGAATCCTCATGCATATTTGGTTTGTTTAATCACATTGTGTGTGCGTGTATGTGTGTGTGTGTGTGTGTGTGCACGCAAAAGGTTATTTAGTTTGTGTGAAATCCTCAGGCTCAGTCTACTGGCACAGATGTGTTCTGACAGCAGCAGTATTAATATTTAATGTGAGAGGCAATGTCCTGCAACTAACATGTGAGGCTGGGGAATGTTCCTGGCAGGACATTTGAATCAGATCAGCCCCAAAAAAATTTTTGTTAATTAAATTAAAAAAATGAATATTTGTTGAGCAGGAGTACCCTAAAAGGAAATATGACTGTGAGGAATGGATAATCTTTTGCAAGTTATTTTCACAATAGCATGCTAGATGCTTGAGTGTGATTTCAAATTCATCAGTTTACATAATAATAGTTTTATGAACCATTTACTTCTTGAATGAAGCCCAAGTAATTTCTGTGCCACTAATGTCACCAAGTGAATTTGCCAAAATGATTTTCAAACACGTTTCCAGAACAGTCCCTATTTCTCCTATTAGTTCCAAAAAACAAATGGCTTCACCTCAAATTCATACTGTTAGTCCAGCCAGTGTTGCCATTTTGAGCTTGTCAGGATGCTCAAAATAGTCTTTAGTTTTAAGTCTTAGTCTTTAGTTTTAAGCGTAAGTGTGATTCAATGTTCATATATGGGTAAACCAGTTTAGTAAAACTTGATCGTGCAGTGTACTGTATGAAGACATATACATAATTAAATCATGCTTACATACTGTACTGCAATGTACGCTTAGAGAAGCTGGCTTATCTGTTTTTTGTGTTGAAGTGAAATGGTTCCACTATCAGATGATTTAAAGGGAATGCTAGGGGATTTAATAAACAGTAGATTTACAGTATGAGTCATCCTTGCTGAGTAAACCTTCCTGTTTCTCATACAGGTCCTAAATGGAACATAATGCATTTCCAGGATGTACTAAAGATTTCATCCATGTCTGTAATATCCCTATGGATATAAAAACTGTTCATTTTAACAATTTCCCTTAAGGTCATCACAGTCTTTAAATCTATTCCTGCCAATGCTTCATAATTTCATTACTCCGATACAAACTGCACAAGCTATTTGCAAGTATTAATTTAAAATGCCACCAATTGATGCTAGAACTGCAAATAAATCAGCAATGATTAACAACATGTTGTTTTACAACTTAAAATGGCTCATTAGATTTATGAGTTGCAGGCATCCTGTCTGCTAGCATCTAATACCGCAGCCAGGACATTCTTTCGGCAGCAACCGCTATCTGAAATTTTTATTGTTCATATTGAGCAGTTGAATGTAGCACATCTAAATTCATTATTCTGCAGAGCTGGCCATTATTCACTTAGGATTTTATTGACGATATCACACAGTAATCATAACAAAATGTTGAGCATCAGTTTTAATTTATAGAAAGAAAACAAACCTGTCTCACGTCATTTTCATATTTTAACATAATTATTTGCAGATAAATAATTTCTCATACATTTTTTAGTAGTCTATACAGTAGTAATCAGTAGTCTAGTTTATTTATAAAAATAATAAAAAACATTTGAATGAGCTGATGGCAGTTTTATTCTCAATTTTACTAATGATTGCATATCCTTATTCTTTAACTGGATCATAACTGCTTAAAAATAAATAAATAAATAAACGTCGGTACTGGAGAGCCGCAGCCCTGCAGAGTTTTGCTTCAACCCTAATCAAAAACACCAGAACCAGCTGATCAAGGTATGAAGGGTCAAAGGGTTACTAGAAAGCTACAGGCAGGTGAGTTTTAATTAGGGTTGGAGCTGAACGGATGTCACCACCTCTGTTGTATATGATTATCATGTGTAGAATTTGTTGGATTCACAAGCAGTATAGTACTAGGAAGACTACTGATGTTTTACTGTCTATTGCCTTTATCTGGCCGGAAAGTGCAGCACCATGTTTACATTAAAAAATTATAATAATTCTGTTGTGACATAAACACTGTAGTCACTAAATATTTATTAGATTGTCACTAAAGCTCTAATTTGTTAAAGATAATTGGATATTATGTTTAGATGTCTTGGAAGTCTTTTTGGGAACTCTCTAATTCATTTGATGGAGTCAAAAGCATAGCTATGAGCTAAATATTTAGCTTTTTGTTAATTTACAGGAGCTGTCCTGAACCAGTTGACTAGAAAGAATTGAACCTTCGCGTGTGACATATAAGAGATGACCATTTCAGATGAACTGATTCTCTAGAATGATTAGAACTTATATGAACTGCATATGAGAATAGGATTTAATTTCAAATGAACTGGTTCACTAGAACAGATCGGACTATGAGAGGGAGAGCACACAGATTTAACTACCTCAGCTCAGTCTAATGTGCAGTTGCATTAATGGTTTAGTGTTCATTTGAAAAAAAAAAAGTGGCTTGTTAACTAAACAGCTACACTTTTTTTTTTTTTTTTTTTTTTGCAACAGCTGAGCTAACACTCTTGAAAATGCAGTTAAGTTTTACTTATTATTCCCCAACCTTCATATAATATAAAACATTGTCTGTTTAGTCATTCACTGGGCAGCAGCTCCTCAGGTTTCAGACTGAGTCTGTGTCTCTTTTTGGTGGTTATTTGTCTAGTTTATTGTATCTACTTTCCCTCAGATGCCCTTAGTCCAGCCAGCATCCTTGTTCTACTCAACCCCTCGCTTTACCATTGACTGTGTTAAGTAGGTCAGAAATTTTCTCACACCCTTTAGAACTGTGCTGGTTGCTGTTGGCCTTGAGCCACCAGACTAGTTTACTTTACCAAACCAGTATAGTAATTCTAGAGAAACGTCACTTACAGAAGAACATTGAGGTGAGAAAAGTCTGATACCCATTAAGAGCTCCATATATTCTTGTTGATAGGACTTTTGTTTTTTGCTATTTAGATTTAGTTCTGCTCATTAAGTCTGAGAACGCACACAGCCGCCAAACCTTTAATTAAATTACAAGTTCTCTTGCCTGCCATCTTTATTATTTGTTTACTTTCTCCTTCTCTTTCTTCCCACATTCGCTCACTCGCCCCTTTTCTTGATGTTCCCTGTTGGTCTTGAACTACTTGAACCTGAAATTCATTAACGTCAACATGCCAATCCTATTAAATGCCCATCATGTGATTTTACAAAGGATTTGTTATTCATTTAATTCGTATTACATTCCTCCATTCACATGTCCCAACATGACAGCATTTGGGATATTAAAAGATTGTGTTCACAGTTATGTATTTGCATATTTACCAGACTAACTGGTATGAGATTAATTTGGTCAGACATAATCTATTTGTCTAACTGATGTCTCTCAGTTTTTCTTGTTTAAATCAGTTTTCGTTTTATTTTTTTTTTTTTTTACACTTGTCAGTATGTCATTTAAATTAAATTCACAATTAAACTAAATATTCAAGCATCTTTTATATTATTAATGCATTTTATACATTTAGGAATGTATCAGCATTTAATCAAATCAATCAAACATTTGTTTAACATAAGTTTAACACTAGTCCCCAAAATGGCAGTCTTTAGGAAAACAATATGTTACATTTGGTGATGCTATAGTAATATGGTTCATCTTTAAAGATCAAATGCAACTTACTTGATCTGAGCCTTATTGCCCCTTTTCTAAATCCTTAGTTGACTGAAATTCCTTGAATTACTGTTGGAATATTCGTTTGTCCAAATTTCAGTGGTGTGTTTAGATTTTATGCTCTATTGAAAGGTGCTCTATGTCCTATATACTCATGTTTAGACCAAAGCATGATCAACTCAAAGATCAAGTCAGTCAAACCAAGCAGATTGTAGAAATTGCACACTCAAGGAAATTAGGAATTCATTGGTATTTGTACTAAGAGTTCAGGAGTCCATCCATTGACACACTTTTGTGCTTGTGATCAGCCATTTACGCAATATGTTCCAGCACTGGTCAATTCCTGTCAAACCAGATAAATCAATGTTCAATATGACCAGCCATTTCTGGTTACCCAATATAGACGTCAATCCCCATCTCAGAGAGGGTGAGGTTAGATCATGTGATCAGTGGTTATGTGATTCAGGATGCCACTTGTGCACAAACACAGGAAATGCTTTCTCAAATGTAGATCAGTGTACACCCTGGAGAACATTTATTTAGAGTGTTGAATCAACATGAAATATAAATTATATTTCATAAGCATGTTTAATAAGCTAAAGCCACCACATTGCGTCATCATTCATTTTAATGGGAAATAGGAAAAGCCATTTAATAAAAAAGCTGATGTGAAGTAAATGTGAATGAAAAATACTGGGTAATAATTTTCTACTGCTATCATGTGGTAGTTACCAGGCACTTCTCTCAAAGCACTTTCACCACCTTTTCATCCTTCTCTCGTTTAATGAATCCAATTTCTGAACATTAACTTTATCGGGGAGATACTAAATTCGGTTTTGTCTCTGAGTAGGTCTAGTTTAGTGAATTGGAAATGGAGAAGGAAATAATAGCTTTACTCCTCAATAAAAGTTCCTTCAAGTAAATCTTGTTTCTATGTCCATGGTGTCAGGGGTAACCAGTCACTACTGCAAAATGTCATTGGTCCAAAATCCTGCTCCTCATAACCATACATTATACATTAGATAGCTACTGAGTGACTGAGATTGTGTTACTTTGCACAGCTGGAAGTGCATGCAGGAAGTGGTTTGAAAGAGTTTTAATGCTGGTTTCTATGACTATTTTTGTAATGAGATTTGTGGCCTTCATGCTTAACCCAGCATTAAAGGGCATCAGCTGAATTATACAGGTAATGAACATTTAACTGTACCATTAGGCTACCTGTTTTTGCTGAGTTATGAATGAGACCTAAACTCTGGAACTGCTTAGCCTCCGCCTCAGGGTAATATCTGTGCAAACTGTGCAACATGTGAGTCCCTCTGACTGATCCGGCTCCAGACTAACAGCAAATATTGGGCACCGTGTCAATAAAATAGATTAACTTTTAACCAGAATTCGACTAGTTGGATGGCTGCCACATCTCTATGACCCCTTATATCTCCTGGCCAAAGTATCTTTGATTGGATGAATGCGTGGAATGTTTTTTTTTTTTTTTTTAGTAATGGAAAAGACATTTGCATAGTCTTTGTGAATATGTAAAGCTGCTGCCTTAAAAAAGGACCAGAAAAACAGAGCAGGCTGACTCTCGTATGAATGCCTGCGTTCCTATTTGTGAATGCACACTGCATATTGTAGTGGTAGAAGAGAGGTGTCAGATATCAGAGCAAGATAACTTCTAATGCTCTCATGATCATAATATGCACTCTCTGAGAACTGAATGGCCAATAGCACATTACGATTGACTAGAGATGAGATGTTATTTTTCTTAATTTTATTGGCACAGTAGGTTATAAATGGGGTTTAAAAGTATGAGTTCACATTTAAAATCTAGAAATGGAAAATTATAGAATTGTTTTATTTGAATTTTGAAAAATGTAAGACAAAGCAAGGGACACATTATGATAAAATTGATTTAATTAATTAATTTTAGAGTTCCTTAATATTTTATATCCCATTTCATTGGCATAGAACAACATAAACAACTTTATTTTTAAAGTGCATTTAGTTTTTTGGACCTGACTTCACTTTTGGATTATTGGATTGTTTTGAAAAGATAATGACACTCAGTTGTGTGCTAATTGTTTGCACATGCTCATTAAGTTCAGAAAAACTTTGTAGTGCTGATATCTGCTCTATTATTAGTGACTCTCTAAACAGGCTTTATCATTTAGAAATCATTTTATGATGTCTTTCTCCCTCCCTCCCTCCCTCCCTCAGTCTCTCTCTCTCTCAATGGAAAATGTTGTTCACATAGGCAAATTTCTCTCATGACTCTCTAAAGTTTCTGTCCTTCATCAAATGTCATGTTTTAAACAAATCTCTTTTAATAACTCCTACAAGCACATACACACTCAAGCACATACATTTTCAACACTATACAAACCTGTCATGTATTAAGCCGATTGCTAATGGAGGACAAATACAGACAGTCAAATAATGTAAGCACACACATGTGCTTTGTTTTCCGTTGTTGAGCCATGACTTAGGAACATTTGTGCTTTGGTTTAAAATAGGGCAAACCGTTTTAAAAGTTTCATTTTAAAAATGCTAATACTATAAAAGACATGCTAGTCTTTGTTGTCATTGTTATGCTCTGAATAGAAGATGATCACTACTTAACATTTGTATTAAAACGTATTGAACAAATAGTATTTGATTTTTGTTTTTAAAAAAAAACGCATCCATATGGTCTAAAGCAACAAATGTTAAATGTTTTTTTTGCCAATGTTATTGATTCATAGTCTTTTTCACCAGATGTTTAAACTGAACTGTAAAAATGTAATTTCTCACAAATCTAAGTACATTGATACAGCACTCTCCTTTGACCATCATTAACCCAAATCTGGTACAGTGCTATAAAAAACAACCATGGTAAACCACACAGTGCTTTGTTATGTCTACCTCCACCCTCTGTATTCCAAATCAAAACATATTTCTTGGAAGACTGACCACGCTCACATGATTCTCACTGTTAATTGCCTGAGAATGCTGGAGTGTGTGATGTTACAGTATGTGAACATCCCCCCTCTGCTTAATAGTTTTGCTGCACTTTTTATTTGCTGCCCACATGTGCTGCAATGGCTTCCTTGCATGTTCATAACAAGCAAACACTATATGTCTCCTAAAGTGATTCACAGATGATAAAAATACCCTTCATAAGCTTAGATGACATCTTGTTTGACAGCAAAGAGCTGTGTGTTTTATGGATGTGTAATTATAATTTCAGAGTTGTTTCTCCTTTCCATTTGAAAGCACTGAAAGGCAAAGTATGTGCGCACTGATGTAGCAGGTCATCTGTCTGTCTGTCTAAAGAAAGAAAGACAGACAGATATTCTGAAGTTCTGTTCTTGCCCTCAGAACGGAGTCACATGGAGCTCTTGAAGGCCATGTGCTGACTGCTGCTTACTCTCAGAATACAAAACAGCACACATAAAATCAGGGATGCATTAAAAGACACACACAAAGTCATTTCACCAAGGACAAAAGTATCAGCCAAATATGAGCTAATTAAAATTACAGTGGGATTCTTTATATTGAAATGTATTATATAGAGTTTAGAGACTATATGCTATTAACTATTTGCTATTCTTAAGTGTAATTAATGAAGAACATCATAACTTCATGTTGAGCAAATCCAGAGAAGATAAGGAAATGAAGTGGAGAGAGAGAGAAACAAGCGATTCGAGGGGGCTCTTTTAAGGATGGAGGGCTTAGAAAAGAGGGTGAGAAAGGGCCTCAAAAGTATGAGGCAGTAAAAAAAGAGTTTATTCAAGGACACATGGAAAAGGAGAAAAAAGGTTAAGTTAATAAATGCCAGTTCTCTATTCTGTCAAGATGTTCAGGTTTTAAATACACGCAGTTTTGAGCTTTGTCATTCTATTAAACCTTAAGCAAATTAATGCTGAGAGAATCTCAACCTGCTGTTTGTATTTCAGGCATGTACAGTAGTGCTGGCAGAGGACATCAGCATCAGCTCTGTGAGGGCGCATTCATACACACAGCTGCCAGTATATCTTAAGATATCATGTAGCCTGTTTTATCTTGATTTATTTTCAAAAATGCCATCTCCATTGCAAGCACAACTGATGTTTCTCAGTAGGAAGTTTAAACTTTGTATGTCGTACTTTACGTGATGTCTACACCTTATCATCTTTCGGCAATGAAAACAAAACAAACTTGCTTTCACAACACAGAACACAGCGTCTTCTCGACCTGATGTAAACACACTAACTAGTGGAAGTGTTTGTTGGTGACTGTTCATGTTTCGCAGGCAGGATGGGATTATGCTAATGTGTTTACCTTGTGACGTATTATTAACAGACAGAAAATTCGAAAATATGACGACTCGTTAAGGCGATTCAGAATCAACTCTTTCTTATGAGAGACAATATATTTATTTATCATGCACTTTTTTGATTAACAACTTTGCACACTGTTTACATTGAAGGATAACTTACAACTGCAAAAAATATATTTTTCGAAAACCCTTATGACCTCCCTTTAAAACAAAATATAATTTGGGAGCTTTTTCGAGTGATGAAAAGCACTTCAAATGTCTACTCTAAACAAGTCGGTTTTTTGACATGCTTCCTTGTATTTATGAAAATATTTACAAAAATTTGTTCTTCGCAAGTACAGCCAATCCTTCAACTTTTGAGTCATCAGAAGGTCTGTTTATGTGTATGGGTTTAAAAGAATTATTTCTCTGTGTAAAGACGTTCCACATGAGTTCTATTTGCTTTGATAATGAACAACCTCCATTTGATAAAAATACTTTTATCCAGACACATCGGCTCTGCTTACAGTAAAAACATGTGACTAATCCGCTCCTTCAGAGTTAATCAGAGAAAATTAGATCATGTTCTGTAGGCTTGTGTTGTAAATGACTACTCTGTAACCCACAGACACATGTTAGGAAGGAAACCGTATCTTTTCCTCAGGTCGTTTGTTCTTTGTGCTCCATCCCTTGTTGTCACTAATAGTGTGGGACTGGTGGCGACAGGCTCACTGAGTGTTGTTCCCACATATGCAATGTTCCTGTTTGACATTCCAGCCTGAGACAGGAGATGGACTCACAAAAAATGTGACTCGGCACCTTCAAACCAGGATGAACTTTGTGAGTTATGCAATATATAAACCCATACAAGTTACAGTACTTGTTATGGGAAGGTGTTTTACAGCAGGATATGTTAATCAGTTAATCATTTTCACCTCAGTTATGATAAAACTATTTTGTGTATGTGTGTATATATGCATGTGTGTGTGTATATATATATATATATATATATAGATATAGTACTTGTTATATTGCATTGTAAAATGCTCATAATCCGATTATACTTACTTTTAATGCATTTCATGATGTTGATAACAAAGAATGGAATATATTTGATTTCTATATATATTTGTTATTTATAACAATAATCCCATTCAAATCCTTTAACAAGTTAGGTCACAAGTAATATAAAAGTACTTGGGAATACTTTGCCTAAAATAAGTAATCAAATTACAATACTGACTGCAATTTTCATCATGTAATTTAAGAAACAGACTACAACCCAGCTCAGCCCAACCCAACACTGTGTGTGTATGTATTTATGTGTAATAGTCACTTGACTGTACTTTATATTTGCAACACTACCAAAAGAAATTGTGTGCATCCATGAATAATGCTGTGTATTTCATTCAGTGTAAGAAGGCCACAGCCTAGTGAACCCAGGCAACCTATGGTCTTTCCTTTCCTCTACTCGCTTTGTAAATCAGCACATCGCTCTTCCTCACCTCACATCCAGGTTATGTAACACTGTTTCCTAGTTCCCCTGGAGACAGAAGCTGCCCCTCTGTTCACCACAGTGTTAGCCGTCCACCATCTCCTGTCTGAAAAAGAGGGTAATGGGAAATTTTAAGAAGATTTATTCTGTTCACATGTATGTTGAAGGAATGCTACAGATGACCAGATAGTATTATGGATGACAGTTATTGTACAGTGAGTGAGTGTGCGACTGAGGTTCTGTGCAACTGGAATGACACGCATTTCCCCTGAAAAAGAGTTATTATAAACACAAAGCAGCAGCGGGTATGTGATAACAACAATGACTGTTTAAAAATGTTAGATAAAGATTATGGAATGTAGTCTATTAGCCAGATTACATAACTTTTTCTCTGTCTGTTTGGCTATATATTTGACCATGGGTTTTTCATCGATTTTCCTCCAGCATTGGCTAAACAAAATAAATAAGCTCATATAATTTGTAGAAACGTACCGCATATATAATTTACACTGTTACTGCCATAAATCCTTTTGTTGGTCTGCTTACTTAATTCACTCTAATAAGCTCATTTTATTACAGACATTTTAATTAGTGCCTCTTAAGGATAATATACCAGCCATCATGTTTTATTCATCACTAACAGTTCATTATCTATAACCACAGCACTGCTTGCAAATTTGTAGCTGTTTATGACTTGTTATTAAAACATTTATACTGTTTTTCATATATGAATTTTTAACATTTCAAATTCCACTTTGATAATTGCTGCTTTTTATTTGAATCTCTAAATTAATTAAAAGACAATTATACAATTTAAATAAAAGCATATTATTTTCTAAATTGAACAAAAGCTTGCCCCCTGTAAGGGAACAGATTCTTCTGGTTTATGGGTTTAGGTGGGCGCCACAGGACTCCCTCTGCTGCTTGTAACATCTAGCCAGTATTGCCCGCTTCATTATCCAATGGCCTGTGCACTCTGCGTACCTCTTTCAGTGCCAAACAAAGCATTGTGGGGTGCGTCATTACTGGGTTGAAAAATGTGCAGACAGCACAGAATGGCAAGCTTAGAAAAAAACAGCAGAGAGAGGTTTTATCTTGCCACTGATGGTCATTCACACGATGGCTACACACAACATTCCTGCAGGCATCATTAGGGTGGTACTCATCTCATGTCCCATACCTGCTTCTCTTCATTTGTGTAGTTCTGTTTTGTTTTTTCAGTTTTCATTTCAGAATTAATATTGAATGTACCACTTCTCAATTCTCAATTTTGTGTCAATTGGGGTGCGGTAATCAGTGAATATCTATGTGCATTTGATCATGTGCACTGGACACTAGAAGTAAGACACAAAGAGGGTCTCTGTGGGAATTAGGCACAATATAATCCCGGGGATTAGACATATTGAATTACAGAGCTGAGGGGGCTTCTTTGCTGTTCAGTTTGTGTTTGGAGAAGGATGGGCTGGTGTGTCATGTGTCCTCTTTTGGGATGAAAAGCATGTTCGAATGTTTCGAAAACACTTGGTTCCTATTGTTGATGACCGTCAGGCGGTTGGTGACAGCTTTTAATGTTCTATAAACACTGAAGCACTAACCTGAGTGTATCAAGGGGTATAAAAGCACCATAAATCAGAACAGTGATTCAGATCTGCTAAAATAAATGATAAATCTCAGTTTGTGTCAGAGACTTGATTTGGGTTTCACATTAACCTTTTATAGTGTGTAAATGTAAATGTTTTCATTCATGGGATGGATGGCTGTATAAACAAATGGACGGATGGACAGATAGTTGGATGAACAGAAGGATGGATGGATAGATAAATGATAGATAGATGGGAATGTGATTTATTGGTCCTTGAGATAAATGATGCTGCAAAAGCAATACTTAAAACCCTCACAACAGATCACATCAGTAATGCCCAGTTCCCTTAAGTAGTAAATGTACATGTTTGGATGGCAAGGTAGTAATGTGTGGGTTGTACAATTTCTGATTTGGTTTCTGATTTTTTCCTACTATTATTTTAGGGTACCATAATCTTTAGCATCAACCAGCACAGACAGCCTGCTAGAGCTGGGCCCTGATTCAAACCAGCCACCAGCAGATGAGTGGGCATATCCAACATAAACCTTGTGCCAACACTCCTGTGTCAACATGGAAAAAAAGGACAGTCTGAGAGAGTTAATCAATCAGTTCCAAGTAATTGAATACTTAAAGGTGAGGCTTTATCATGCCAAGTATGTGACTATTGGAATTTCATAGTTTACTGATATTAAACTCGAATTCAGTATCTAATTCAATAGATTCTTGTTGTGTGCTGCATTCATTTTGTTCCATTCATTAGCGGTGGTATGTATTTTAGCTATAACGCACGCTCAGTTTATTTGTAATTAAAAATATAAGAAACATTAAAATAATGAAAGTATTATAAGTTAACATTTTATTTGTTAACTTCATACTATATCTGCTATTGCATCATTTTTAATAAATGTTGTTTTATGTGATGCTAGTTTTGTATGTCACATAGCGCACTCTAGTGGACAAAAATCAAGATTTGTTTATTTATTTATTTAAAGTGGGTGTGGGGTGGTTACGTGTGTTGATAGGGTTTGTGGGAGAATAAATCACCCTTGTAATCACGGATTACAAAAATCTAATTGGGTTTCAAAATAATATTTTTCCTCTTTCCTTTTAGTAGTTGGAAAGTATTGGAAAGGAAGAGCAATTAAAATAATATCCTGACCTTGGTTTTTTATTTATTTATTTATTTTTTATTTAATTTTTTAGGTTCATTATTTAAATAAAAACTTTAAACAAAAGAAAAGGGCTTTATACCAAGTACAGTATTTAAATTTTGAAGGTAAGAAACACTTAAACATGTGTTGCAATTTAGAGTAAGAATTTATAATTATGATTATGCTGCAATAATTATGATTATTTTGAAATGTTTAAATATTGCTTTGGTGACAAGTAGTGTCGAAAAAAAATAATTACTTCTTGACGTCAGATGAATTAATGGCAAACTAAACTATTCCCTTGCACCTTTTCCAATTGACTTAATATTAACGTCATCATTTATGTGCTGTGGTCTGACAGGTGGCTAGTTTCAAACTGCGAACCAGGATATGTTCATTAATTCTTCTACCATGTATAGCTACCTATTTGACTCCTCTTTTCCACAGCCTTGTGATTTTATTTAATTTTAACTACTTTAGACCTACTCACAGAAATCTGCTGACCCTGATCCTTTACTCATAAAGTCTTTAAATCTTACAAGCAAACTTAACTGACTTTAACATTCTACATGAACCACCAACAAAAATACATCATGTAATGATTTAAAGGGTGATGTTTCACAATAACATTGCCTTTTCTTCACTTCTCACCTTTATTTTGGTTGGTGTACGATGCAGTAAACTAGTAGACTTGTCTCAGCTCAACTTTTTTATCTTGTGGGAAATGGCGAATAAATCATATTATAATTTTTTCCCCTTTACTTTTCTTTGTGTCTTCTTCTTCTCCTTCTTTATGTAAAAATTTTTTAAAAAAATGTTTTGGTAAGGTTTAGAGAAGGTGAGGGTTAGTTGATATAATACTGTGATTTAACTGATAAATTTGCTTATATAAAATTTATATATATCCCTCTCCGATTATGATGCATTTTCATCATCCTCAGGAGAGCGCAGTAATTGTTGTCCCAGTAGTTTTCAACTGGACCCTGCTAGGCCATATTGTTCAGGTACAGTCAGATCGTATTTAATGCTTTTACTGTGATAGAGATAATAGTATTCATTTGTGAGTATACAAAGAGTTTCACTGATGAGATTCTGTGCTTGTGTCTTTTTTCACAATGCTGTAGGCACTTACTACTGTTCCTGTCCCAGAGGACTAACTATCTCAGCTGATGGTAGAACATGCCAGGGTACGACAGTTTAAAAAAAGTTTAGCTTTGAATGGTAATGTATGATACTGATATTTCTGAAATCTCAACTGAGCAACTGCTTTCATGTATGTTTACCCTAGATATTGATGAGTGTTCACTGTGCGGTCACATGTGTCATGATGGACAAGAGCAACCTCTAAGAATGGTGCAGTTTTTTGATTATGTGTGACTGAGACATATTGGTCTTTGTGTTGGAGTGTGAATGTGTGCGTGCAGATCCACCACTTGAAGATATTTCCACAGGTCATGTTGACATGTAAAAGGCATTTAAGGCTGGAAGAGCTGAGTTGCGGAGTCCTGCAGACAGACAACGCTGCTCTCTGAGGTTCAGACTTCTGTCAGACTTCAGGCGGGTTAGTGGTTTGGCTGCAAGAATCCTTCATCAGAATGTACAGCAGGACTATGGGTGGTTTAAAAGAATACATTTGCATATATGTCTACCTATTAACTTATTGGGAATTGTTTGAATATATATATATATATATATATATATATATATATATATATATATATGAAAGAAAATCAGTTCCCTCCATTGATTTTTTAAAAATGAGATGGGGAAGATTTGACTGGTTTAAATGTTGTGCTTTTAACATAATGATGAGGTTTGGGTTTGAGCCACATCTGCAGTAAAAATGAAATGGAGCTTTCATCATAATATTCCTACATATATTAATTCAAAATATAAAAATCAAGTAATCAAGATTTAACATATTTTATTATTCAATCAGTCACAAAAGCACAAACATAAAAAAGAAATATTTTGTAAGGCAGTCATATACCAGTTTGGTTTATTGAGTGTTTGCATTTTGTCTTTCTGTATAACTGCATTGTAGAGGCAGGTCCCTGTGATCAGACGATACGTCTCAGATCAGACTGGATCAGTAATGATCTGCTTTGAGGCAGTATTTATCATGATTGGCTTAAAAATGCCCCCTGACACACACTGGATACAGACATGTGCATTCTGACACATACAATAACAATGGTCCACAGCAATAAGTGCTTTGGAATGCTGGCACAGATACATTAAGACAGGACATTAATACTCTATAACAGCATTAGGAAAAGTCACAATTACTGAGAGGACTCCATCTGACAAGAAAATCAAACAGATTTTGCTGAGGACTTTTTTAACAGGTTGATGAATACTATACAGAAGAGCATATAAAAGTATTCCTGAGAAGCTACGATAAATCTAGCGTACGGCTGATGGCACGGTTATGCGTTTTCGACTATATGAGTTAAGAGTGATATAACAGAAGAGGGTAAAATGCATTGAAATCAGATGAGAGGACCTCTTCAGCACCCTGTGGGAAATCTTCACTTTGTTTTTGAGTGTCTCAGCAGGATTTCCTACTGCTGGGTTGTGTTTTTATGAGCGCTATGCTAACCCGTAGGAGTTTACACTGTTTTCCTGGCTGTTAGGACCCTCACGATGCAGCCCACTCCACCTGCAGAGAGAGCCTGAGGAGAATACAGAGCAAGAATTTAACTACTGACCTCACACATGCTTTGCTATTACAGCATTGCTACTAAACTGCTACTTTTTAACCCTACCTTTTCATGCCATTGCAGCAGGACAGCGCTGCTGTTCTCGGACGGCCGCTCGAAGCCTTTGTAGATGTATTTCATGAGCAGATCTACTCCATTTTTATCCAGAGACTGTACTCCCTTCTCTATATCAGTGCTCTTAAAGGAGCTGAGCACCTTCAACACTAGACCTTCAGCGCGATCCTACATCCAGAATGTCAGAAAAATCCATCAAAGCAACTTTGATTTTCAAGCCCGCTATAGTTAAGCCCACTATACTCAATGTCGTTATTAAAAGGGGGATATCTGTGCAAGTGCATTTATTGCTGTGCTCTCTGTGGAATTTTGTGCTTTGCTTACCAAACATGCATAGTCCCAGAACCGTGTGGGAAATAAACAGAAGCTGTTTGCATTTTTAGAAGTCAGTGTAGAATAAGAATGATTTTGAAACTTATTTCAAGGCTTCAAAACTTGAAAACACTTTAACAGAGAAGTTAGCTGCATGTTTACAGGTGTTGTTTTATATGAATGAAACTTTGAAATGAGCAAAAAAAAGTCAATTATTTTAAGCTGAGACTTGTTATAGCACTTATCATTGCTCATTTGTTGTTTTTGATTGCTTCCATTGTCCTCATTTGTAAGTCGCAAATGTAAAGAAAAATCAACAATGCAACATTTTCAATACAATTTTATATAGTAAATTGTTGACTCTGACAACAAAATGCTATGATTTCATATGACATGGGTGGAAAATCACTTTACTTTTAGGAAATAAGGTGGCATGACTCACTTTGACGTTCTGATTTTTGGTGTTGATTGGTGGGTTTTTTAATACTGCCTGCAGGGCACCCATAAGGTTCCCTCTGAAGAGTGGAGTTAAGAAAAACACCAACAGAATTTAACTATCTATGCATGCATGAATACATGTGGCTTTACAATAGCCAGATGCTTTGGACATGCTGCATTTGAGGAAAAGGGGAAGGGGTGGGGGAATTAGAAACAGGAAATAAGGCCCTGGGTACTCCAAAATTGACATATAAGGACATGAATTCAACTTCCTTGTACTAAATAATGCATCAGTTTCAAATGACAGAAGAACCTAATATTTATAACCTCCACACAGTTTGAAACTAATATGTTAGAAACTTTTGTTAAAAAGAATGTCTGGAATGTTAAGGCATGCCTGGACATTTCAGAGATGTGAATATGAGCTAATGCAGCACGAGAGCACATTGAAACTAGACAAGTATAAAGATAAAAACTGTTCTACTGTATAGACAACGCTATCAATATTGCATGTCGTCTGATCCGTGCCTGTCCAGTAAAATAAATGTAAATGAGTACAACTGTGCAAAGAACACAGTTCTGTCTGTGTGGAGTCTTTGATGTACAGAAATCTGCAGGACAGCTGGTGTATCGGGCAATTCATGAATTATGAAAAGCAAATCAGTGCATAGAAATGTTGACGTAAAATTTACTGCCAACAAAATTAAATCGACTTTTCTTCTATTGTACTTTATTTTTGCTGCAATTATTTATGCAATTTTTTCCCCCAGGAAATATTTAATTAGCTTATTATATCCATTACTGATATAATAATTACCCACTCAAAGATAAAGCACACAAAGATTATATATAAGAGAAAAAGAAAATGTAAGACTATTTCCGATCATGTACATGTTGGCCGGTGAGTAAAGAAGGATATTGTCTGATGAGAGAATCCACCTCTGCCTCATCTGGACCCTGCTGGTTTTCACCTCCCTCTTCCTCGTCCACAAACTTGTTCTCGTCGTATTCATCCACATCCACTTTACGGAAACGATCGGACACCGTATTCTTTGACATGATGAAGGCTATTTATTCCCCGTCTGATGTTCGGCTAACCGCTATGTTTTGCATGAACGGAATCTTGACAGTCTTCTATGCTAAACCAGCCTGGCGACTCCTGCAGCCTACTGTGTCTGTCTGTCTGTCTGGTAGTCAGTGGTGGATTCCATCACTTCCGCATAGCACGCCCTCTATCGGGAACACCGGTCAATTGAAGCGCTCTAATTCCTAATCCAGTGATTCTCAACAAACATCCAATGGGTCTGCAAGACGATTTAAATTCGTTTAAACTGCGGTAAATTAGTTATAACTAAATTAACTCAGTGTCCACCATGTAAATTAAATGTCATTCCTATTTTAATTTTCCCACAAACATCTTTTCACAAAACACAGTTCTTGTAATTTCTGGAATAACACATTTAATTGTGGTTTTGTCTACTGGCACTTTTCACGAGAGGCCTTTTTAGATATAAAAAAAATATTCTGCCCGTCCATATATTAAAATAATAATATTAAAATGTATTGTAATTTTATACTATAATAATATTACTTAAATTAATATTTGTATAAAAGTTGGTCTGCCTGTTAATCAAAGATTTTGGATTAATAAAGATTTAATATGCAGTGGTGGTCAAGACAAGTGACGGTAGAGGGCGACAGTCGACAGAGCACTTTCATTCAGTCTTTAAATGTTTGGCGTTTATCACGCTTAAATGTTAACCCATTCGAAACCGGGGGTAATTTACTGTAGGTCATCTTGTTTCGTGTTTTACTGCTGCTCGGTTAGTAATTAATCCTGGTTTCGGGATTCCACACTGTAAACGTAAACTCTGGGTTAACGTTCTTATTTATTTGCATATTCATTAAGTCAGTAATATTCAGTGGATGAATACAGCTCCAGAATGGCATATTGTGACCTGTTTTAAAAACTGCAGGTCTGTTTGAAAATATCACCAAGTTCACTTTGGTAGGCTAGTATTACTTCTTATGAAACTTAAAAGAATAATTATAATGCCTCTTTTACAGTGCAGTTCATCGGGATGTTTAACTGTTTCAGTTTTGAATGCTAAACAGCGCGAACGTTTCTGGAGCTGTAGACAGAATTGATATTTAGGGAGAGAAGCACTGAGGCAGTTTTATTATTGGTTGTCTGTTGCTAAAGAACTCAACATTCCGGCATCACAAATCACACTGTAATTGACACAAAGTAGTGTGGGCTTCTATCAACATTTTAATCAAAGGTTAAAACATTATCCCATCTGCGTTGTTGGACAGCACATAGGTTAAAAAGACTCTTCCATAGGACTATTAATCTTTACAAAGAGGTTGAAAACATGAGCAATTCAGTGTGTGTTGTGTCTTTTTATTATATTCAGTGAAGGTTACACAAGAACGTAATATGTTTGTGATGCAGTAACTGTGTAGGCTGGATGTTTAAAATGGGAGTCTTATGCTTTGCATAACAAACCATTCACCTCCTGTGACATACATAAACACAAAGAGAAACCCCAAAACATCATATGTCCAATGTATGTAATATGTAATGTTATGACTGTAACAGTGTGCTGAAGTGCTTTCTGGGAAGGCCAGAAAGGAAAATGGATGTTGCATTGATATAGCTACTGTGGTTTCAGTTGTACAACATATTATTACTTAATGAAACCATGAGAGTTATGCAATGAGAATGACTATACCTGCATTATTGCATATTTACTAGGATTCTAGCATAAAACCTAACCAGTACTGCCAGTAAATTGTCTCTGTCTAGTCAAAATAATTGCATCTGCTAGTATTCAGTATTCAGGTGATTTCTAATATATAAAAAGGCAGCTGAAATCCAAGCAAAGACTGAAGCAGGAGAGTGATTTTGGATTAGATGTTGCTTTTTGTTGAGGCCCTCCCTCAGTTCATAAAACATAAATCAGGGCTCATATGATGTTGTTTTAGCAGTTGCCATTAAAACATTAACAAACACACCAAAAGCCCAAAGGAACTTTTGGTCACATCCTTGGGATTGTTTCGATTCTTATAATCAAACGATAATTTTGCATTGAAAGGGATAGTTCAACCAAAAATGAATATTCTGTTATCATTTCCTCACCCTCATGTTGTTTCAGACCTGTATGACTTCTGTGGTACATAAAAATATATATTTAGAAAAATGTTTCATTGTTTTTATTTGTCTGCACTATGAATGTCAATATTGTTTGGATCCCAGTGTTTCTCAAAATATCTTTTATCTTCTGAAGAAATAATTAAATGTGCATGTTTAGAGCGACATGAGGTATATGATGTGAGAAAATTATGACAAAAGTTTCTTTTTGGGTGAACAATGTAAATCTCTCTCTAAACCTTAAATAGACAGTATGTAACTTAATAGAAATCTTGATAGAAGTTCAACAAAATACTTTCTAGAATGACTAAAACACCCACACAACCTAATGTAAACAATTAGACTGTAAATGCTATTTTTATTTTGTCTCTCGCCACTTCTCTTTTTATTAATAAAAGGCTACATGAGAATGCTCTGCAGAGTGTGGGGACCAAACCAGATCATCTGGTTTCACAGTTTGTGGAGTCATGTTTCAGTTAAAACAAACAAACAAACAAACAATTGTTTCCATGATGTGAGATGTGTGACATCTGTAAACTTCCTGTGGCTAGATTGCCATCATACTTCGCCTGATTATTGGCATGCTTGCCCTTTGGACACCATCTTCAGTTTTTTTTTTTTTTGTACTTCACTGAGAGAAAGAGTGGCAGAGAAGCGAGATGGAATCTCCTTCCTATACAAGATGCTGTCCTTTATGCCTTCTTTGATGACCTAGATAAACAGTGATAGAGGATTTAAAAAATGTGACTAGCATAAACAACCCTTAACATGAAGCTAAAGAAACAGAGATGTTCAGAAACTGATATATGCTATAACTAACTGTAATGCATTGCAAACGTTTTTCTTTAAAATATTGTTTCCAATTAAAACTGCGAGAACAAAGTAATATTATCATTCTAAGTTGAATGTTAAAGGCAGGGTAGGTGGTTTGGTTCAAAACATTTTTTTGTTATGCTGGTTGAAAGTCTTTTCACATCCCAATAACAATCACTAAGTGAAGTGGTCTAAATGTATTTATATGTATTTAAAAAAAAAATGTTTGGTCCGAGGGCTACGATAGGCTGTCCTACCTCCCCATTCATGTATGTATTTGCATACCTCCATGCACCCTGATCGCACAGACATGATATGTATTTCATTACGCTATTGCAGACCTAGTGAGAATGGAAGGTGTTATTATTGTAATATTATACACTTTACTGTTTTCTCACCAGTGAATGAGATGTGAAGTAATCTGATAGCATTGCATTCAAGCCTCCACCAACAACGACGTCTCTCATCGTGTCGCTGGTTAGCCTCCGGTCTGTCTGTGCGCGTTCATGTGTTTTGGAGGAGGCATGGCTGTAAAGAGTGATTTGTAGGGAGGGTGGGATCTTATGCTTGTCTATGCTTGTTATCACCTACCCTACCTTTTATATAGAAAACGTATAAATCAGCATGTACAGTATCTGAGCTAAACTGACCTCTATGTTATTAAGCGTGTTGAATTCCATAAGATCTTGCAGCTGGGTGAAGGCTTGATTGGAATACTGAAAATTAAAGGTTGAGTAGGGCGTCTCTGGGTCATCGAAGATGTCAAAGTCTGCAAATTCTCTCTCTTTGTCCGTCGTACGTGGAACACCTTCAACATTTTAAAACATTTAGATTAGTTTTCTTTACAAGTTTTCTTGACTAATTTGAGATGTTCGATCTTTTAATGACATTTCTATATGCAAAGCTGACTTTTACATAAAAAGTTCCCTAAAAACACAGACGCGAAGACAAAGAACACTGACCTGGGGCTTTGAACGTCCTGAATTCGATATTGACCAGGACAAAATGGATGATAGTGGGGCAGTTCTTTTCTCCTGGTTTAGGTTTAAATACATAACACTCTTTCATCCCCTCCCGATCAAACACCTTTGGGTCGATCTTGGGAAACGGAAGTTTGTTCATTCGTGCCCATTTCTCAGCTAGCAGAAGTTCCTACAAAGGAACAATCATTTACTAAACTTATGTGTCGTACAAATTGTCTGTGCATGTATGAGCATGATTTTACATCATATGCAGATTAAATAATCAATAAAAGTAAATCACATTTATTTACATTGGCAGGGTTCTTTATACTACTAAATTGATATACATATAAGTTTCTTTCTTTGTTTATAATAAATTAAATAAATGTATGCATTTAGCAGATGCTTTTATCCAAAGCGACTTACAGTGCATTCAAGCTAACATGTGTTCTTTGGGAACTGAACCCACAACCTTTTGTGCTGCTAACGCAATGCTCTACCACTGAGCCACAGGGACACTACAATTCAAAATGAACATGTTGAATTGCTAGCCCAAGTACTAACCTTAAATGGAAGACTGGAGTCGCTCGGTCGGGCAGAAAAGTCAAAAGAGATGATGAGGTCGACACCTCTCTGAGGCCTTAGAATCAGAGGATAAGGCAGGTTAAAGGTCAAGCCACTGTCCACCATGTGAATCTTCCTGCTCTTTACGTCTAACGGCTCGTAGATCCGGTCAAACTCAAATGGGTCTGAAAGCATCCAACATTAGAAAAGAACAATAAGCGAACACTTGAGATGAATTCAGTAAATTTAAATGACCATAACAAACATGAACTCTTACCTGTGACCGCATCGATTTCATCCTCCATGGGACTGACGGCCTCATTGAAAGGGGAACATGGCACATCGTTGTTGAGGTTTAAGCCAAGCATGAAGTTGTGTACCTTTCCTGCTCTGCCTTCTCGTGTTTTAAAAAGAACCGAGTCACTGAACAGAGAGCTAACCATGCGCTGCATCCAGCTCGCCTGATACTCGTCCTCTGCAGGTGTAAGGCAAAACCAAAATCATTATATTTAAGGATTTGCACTGATATTTTGATAGGGTGCTGTGGGATCCCCCCCAAAAAAGCTCATAGATTTTTATTTTTTTTAACAATGAGTGAAATAAATTTGTCATTATTATTGTAATATTTTCCAAATAATATTTTGCACATAATTCAAATGTTTCTATTTTTTCTTGGCATAAATTTGTTTTTTTACATGCAAATATATACCTGCCTTTATAATTTAGGAAGGAGGGGATTTTGGGGGTCCGTGGCATTGAAATGTTTGGAAATGTTTGCAACTAAGCTACTTAATGTGTCGTGTAGATGTTGTAAAATCCCACCTTTATGTGGGACTTCATCATTATCTGGACTGTCCTCTCCTATAATGTCTTCCGGTTTGATCTGTTCTGTAGAAGAAATATGCAAATGAGCATCAAAGCCACAGTGTAAACCAGCTCGAACAGACGTCTTCCTGAGAGTGTCACAATCTCTTAGATCATCCCAGAATGAGTGTGTGTGCCAGAATGTTTGCATGCGATGTGGGCCTCACAAATGTTGCTTTATTTAAGCACAAGTTCATTGGTAATCACACATTGGTGTAGCTGTCTGATAACATCACAGTTTCGTTCCATCATTCATCAGACATGCAAACACTAAAGGCACCATCATTCTGCAACATATTCTTCCACTTTTGCTACTCTGACACAACAAGAATATTATTAATACAAATGCATACATTCAACACACAAGGGGAAAATAACTTTCAATGAAGGACGTTCACATTCTACACAAATCTGTGGAAATTTGAGTGGCATGCAGATCAAAACAGACTTTTCATGGATCTGTAATTAAGCTGGTGATCATACCTAGTTCTTCCTCCATGGTACTGCCATTGGTCACATCATTGATTCCCAGAATTCTGTTGATCAGGATAGAGAAGGCACTGCCCCACACACCTGTGCAACATTTATAAACACACTGTATCCCGTATACTAAAAAATAACGTTGTATTATTTTACCATATTTCACCTCAAAATCTAAAAAAAATAAAAAAAATAAATGAAATCCAAAATAAAGTTCAAATGCTACCATGGTGTGTACTTCACATTGTGCTTTATAACTTCACTTTATGCTTTAATTAATAATAATAATACATGAAAATAAAATAAAATATAATATTAAAATAAGCTTTATTTTTTTCACAGTGACTGTCCTGAATTTTGCGTGTGTGTGTAACACTAACTTTTCTTGTATCACAATACAGTAAGGATGGGAATATTGTAAATGACTGAACCAACACCCTTAAATCAGGTGACATTTGACTCTGACGGTGAATATGCCACACTGACAATTTCACTTTCTTATTATTCTCCGCATACTACTAAGTGAAATCCAGAAAACAAAGACTCTTTACCCATAAGGAAGTGAAGAGGGTTCTCTTCATGCTTCCTGACCACGTTACCCCTGAAAAACTTGCTTCCAAAAAGGTCAGGGGTCATGAAGGTTCCATATTTAGCCATTCCGATCTCATATGGACTGAACTCCACCCAATCTGTCGGTTAAAACACGCCAGTCAAAACACAACCGCAATAGAAATGTATGCACAACCAACAGGAATCTGCAAGACATGCCCATGACAACAAATAAAAACTAACGATAACAATAATAACAGGAAGCCAAATTATATCTATGGGTAAATTATAATTTTGGACATCACACCAACACTAGGTTCCAGGATACAGAATGACATATTGCATATTTCAAATGTTTTCTGTCAATGTGCGAAAGCAGATTTCAGCTTGCTGAGAATGTTGATAACGCATTTTAATTTTGACAAAGGTAGATGCATGAAACAACCAAACGAAATAGCTTTTGTGTGAGTGGGCCTGCATGAAAATTGAATGACGCTTTTTCAGACAAAAATGATTAATCAGAGTTGGAGGTTTTGACAGTTTTCACAGTTTAAGTCTATTGTGGAGGTAGGAGTGGTTCGGATGTCTTTCTGTCTCCTAGGATTATTTTCGTACCTCAATGAGTTGTGACGTGAGGGTGATTCTCTTGAGTGTCTCAGTATCTGAATAGTTGCTTTCATTCGGCCGCAGTTATACAAACTGCACTGATGCATGTTTATAACAAAAACAAAATACCTGAGACAGGTGTGCTGTCTGAATTTTTTTTTATTTTTTATAAATGACTTGTTCTATTAAAACAGGTATTTGCATTAAAATGCAACTCACATGTGATGTAAATCTGTTCTTAGGTAAGATTCATCTATTTACTATTTTTTAAACCAGAAAGCTCACAAGGCTTGACCTGCTCAGTCAATTGCAACAGAAATAGGAGAAATGTATATGGCCTATATTCAATTTGACCTACCGGTAAGCCCCTCCCTTTGAACACAGATGAGCCAATGACAGTTGAGTATCATTTGCACAGGGAGCAGAACTCGGACATCTTTAGGTTTCAGCGTCATAGAGAAACACTGGAAGATCCTAAGCTCGCATCATTTTTATGGGGTTTATGCTTCAAAAATGTAAATTAATTTAATTGTACCCTGCAATACATGAACAGTGTAGATCCGGGATGTTGTCATCTGTGATTGTGAGGAACGTAACATGAGGTTTCTCCCACTTGCATTGTGATATGTGATCCCTCGCTTGCAAATTAAGACCCACAATATTTTTCCCATTTCCTTCTGTGTCCAAAATTGATCAAAAAGATATAGGGACAATGTTTTCACACTTACAGCTGTCACTGTAATACAGTTTGCAACTGTTTGTCCAAGGGAGCAACAGTAACTAAGGGGGCGGGGCTTACCGATAGGTCAATTACAGGCTGACAGACAAACCTTTAAATGACTAAAACGTGTGGCACTTCAGGGCTTTCTTAGGGATTTAGAAGAACAATACAAGTATGCTCTGAACTAAAAAAAGACATTTTACATGCTTGTTCACATTCTTACACTAATCTGCTGACGCAGTTGGATTCTCACCAGGCAGTTCAACAGGTCAGACTACTATAAATAGCACCCCCCTCCATTCAGGTAGCTGATAATAGTCTTTGTATATTTCCAAGGGATGTTACTACCCTACACATGTATTTGCCACAACTGTTTATTTTTATTTTTATTTTTTTTTAGGAAGAAAATAGTCAGCTATTCTTGACATTGTAATCATAGATGTTTTGACACAAATATGCATGCACAGATACTAAATAAGACATTCTGAAATTCATGTTAAATTGTTACAATTTGATTTGCAATGAAAAGTTTGCAATAATGTTTCAGATAAGGATGGTAATGGGAATATGCACGCTTTTACCTGCAAACTTAAGCTCAGAGACATCTGGTTTTACATGCAGGCAGGTGAACAAGGGCAGAGGAGCCTGAGCTTCATTTATCTTTTCCTGCAACTCACTTAACTTGATGTCCATCCTCTGTTGAGAAAGCAGAAAGAGAAAGGGAGCGTTTGTATTGCCAGACGAGTATTGTGCATTTCTGAATCAGTTAAAGGCAGGAAGAAAGCAAACTCTCCAAAAGATAAGATACTTACAGAGGGAATAAGCGTTTCACCTATCAACATCCCAAAGATATCTGTGAAGGTAACAGGCTGCCCTGTGGTCTTCTTGCTCCACAGGGCATGTACGTAGTTAGTGATATGTTTGGGAAGGAGTAGACGGAGAGGGTTACTGCTCACAAGATTCATCAGCTCCTGGTTGATCTGCTCTGGGCCCTTAGTGGGGAACTCTGGGTGGGAGTACAAAGTGGACATGTACCTGTGGAACACACAACAGCAAATGAGCATTTGAGTAGGAACTGAAAAAGATAAATATACAAAATATACAATATACAGAATTAAAAAAAAAAAAAAACTTTGTTAAATGTCCTCATACCAGGTGGATCCAGAGAGGCCAGCAACATATGTGACACAGTCCAGAACTCCAGACTCATACAAAGCCTTCATAACCCCCGAAAACCCGACCATCGCCCTGAAACCTCCCCCTGATCCCAGAACAGCAATCACTGGGACCTGCACAAAAGACAACACAAATATTAATGACAGAGTAAAATTGCTACCAAAATACTAACAATAGGGTACCTTTAAAAAAACATTCAGTAAAAATAATAATTGACCGTGCAATTTACTGCAAAGAATGTCCTCTAATGATCTGAGATTAATGTAATAATCTAAATGCATGTTATAGATCTGATTACGAATGATTTATCCATGCATGTTTTATTACTTTGTTTTCACTTTTTGATTAAAGGAAGTTGTAACTCGAAGTTGTAACTCGACACACTATATTTTTATTTTTAATGATCTGTTTCCATGTCATGTACATCACTGCATAGAAGGTTGCTAATTGAGTTACACTGTGTATTTAAGAACAAGGAAAACGTGGCAGCTAACACTGGCATTGATAGATTACATATCAAACAGAAATGTGTACAATTGACCTACTGTTGATTCCAAAAGTTTATGTTTTGTATTTACATGGTGCTAACAATCAAGTGACAGAAATCGTATTTATGTTTAATATGCTAATAAGGGGTACATATCCCAACGTTTAACCCCCTCCTAGTGTTTTGAGTGCCCAAAAAAGCACTATATAAATGTAAGGAATAATTAATAATTATTATTATTAAGATGTGAACGAAGCATCTTTAAGTTTGTGCTCTGGATCCTTAGCCATAATGTTAACATTTCTAACAGGAATGTAACTGTATTGACTATGTGACTGATTCCATTTAAATGCACAAAAGCAGTTCAACTTTCTTCATTTCCCGCCTGTGGTCTGTTTATTTATTTTATGAAATCATCCTGTATTACACAAGCCCTATGAGTTTTCACGTCTTATCTAAAACTTCCTGTTTGGATATAAATGTCCAATTTTGACATGCAGAGCCAAGACTGAACTAGCAAAGGAAGAAATGTGACAAAGAAAACAGAAACTTGACAATGAAGGGTGTCTGAGATAATTCCAAGACAAAACACTGTCAGTCTACAAAGTGCTTATTTTATTAAGAGCTTTAATGAGTACTTTGTCGAAGCTGCTGGATGTTGCCAAATAGCTTATCTGGTAGATGATGACTTTCCTAACGTTATGTGGAAATCTGAGCTGTTGGAGGGAATTCTGAGTCAGCAGTGCTACTCAATTGTCTATCTTTTCATTGTATTGTGTAATGAATGTCTTGATGTTCTACTGTATTTCATTAGGTGTTTCTATTTTAATGACAGTATGGTGACATCTGCATTAAACAGGTACTGTACTGTGTTTCATGCAACCACACCCCCCTTGCTCACAAGAACAATAGTGTCACATCATCACAGTGGACCAGAATCAGTCTGATTCTTAAAATGAGCCTTCATGAGGAAGCAGTCAATGAATGGGTGGTACCTCATGAGCAGATGAAGGAAGAGAGGAAGGTTCCTCCATGTGCAACAATTTCTTGATGCCCAGCATGACTCTATCACGCCGATGTTGTCTGTAGAGCATCTCTTTAGGGCACAGATCCAGATCGAACCGCAAGTCCATTGATGAGCTGAGGACATTGAAAAAAGGGGTCAGATTTATGATGCTTCAAAATTATATATTATTGTACACAACTCACAGAAGCCATTTGTTTATTGTGATACGTACCACTCCTCCAAGGAAAGCTCTAAGTACACATTGGTCATCTGTGAAATGACAGACATTGTTATTACATTATTATAACATACATTATTACATCAGCAGAAGAGGAAGTGTTCATCGAACAGATAAAACTTACTTTTCCTATAAGAAACGACACCAGTACTGTTTGTCCAACTTTAAGTTTAGAGATGTCATATGAAGCCGTACCCAACATTTCATCCACAACATAGTTAGCATCCATTAATGTCAACTGGAAACAAGAGACAGAAACAATATCATTGATTCGACATGCACTAAGAACAGTGCGTTCCAAAAGACTGATCAACATTTGAAGATTTGAGGGAAGGTTCAAATTACTACATGAAGTTGGAAAAAACAAGATATTTTGTTTAAAATGATATTTCAGTGTACTGCAATCGGGAAATGTGTATTTTTTTCATTGTTAAAAAAACATTCTCCTATCCCAATTAAATATGCAGATAGCCTACATTTTGAGGTTGATGTACTTTGACTTCTGTGGCACTTTATAACATTGGTCTGTTTTTTTTTTTGGGGTGGGGGGTTGTTTAAAGCTATGGTTAATGTTTTCAACAATGGTAAACAAGGGCAAACCTATTTGGAAACAGTCATTCTGAGTTTCCACCTGATCCAACTAGTGGGCCAGAAATTACACATTTTTACACCTTTAATATTAATTTATTTTCCTCTTCTGTGGAGTAGATATCAAATGACACTAATATAATGACAAGTGATATTGAAGAAGAGCTGATTAAGTTTAGATTTGGTCCAGAAATTAAATTTGTTTCTCTTTACCTGAAGCACATTGTTTTGGTTGGGGTCGAGGATGAATTCAAAGGCCTCATTCCATTCTGGATTGATGTTGTTGTCTATATGTTGTGTTTTCTTTCTGCTCTCTGGGGAAGTTGGGATGAACAACTCCACATATGGGTCGGGGGTATCCACTACAAGCATGTGTTTAGTTAATGTGTTAGAAACAATAATGAATAATTATTTTGTGAAATAATAAATCAAGGCAATACATTATGCTGTGTGATGTGCAATTCCTGTGCCTTAAGTACCTAAAATTTATATTTAAAAGTATAAAATATAATTACTCACACAAGTCTCCAAGAGGTCCCTTAGTAACATTTTCGGCCCGCAGCACTTTCACTTTGAGTTTGTGTGAGATCTGCTGTTCAACCTAAAAAAGTGTATGCTGGTGTGAATAACTGTGTGAGCTGGTGATTAACATGTCTTTTACACACCAATACATCATCATTTTGAGGAAGTTAGCCAGAAGATTAAAAATGTCTCTCTTAAACTTGATAGTAAGAGAATTTTTGTGGAGCCTGACAACATAAAAACAAAGTTTGATGTGCGGCTGGTAGCATATGATTTGTCTGTTTCTGTTTACATATAAGACTACAAAATGAGTCCACATAATTTAGCTTTTTACTTATAAGCCAGCATTGGCCAATCTACCTTAAATGCACGATGAACCAAAAAACGGCCACAAATGACATATCATGATATCCACATTGATGCACATCAGCATTCTACATGTAAAATTAACATAAATACAAGAAGTTCTTGAAAAACCAACATAGTAGTTTCCCAAAAAAACATCTGTGCTGATAAACTGCCTAATATTTTGGCTTGCTAACTTGAAGGCCACACTCCACTCACTGGTTTAGGTATTTACAGCTATTCTTATGCATAAATATGAGGTTTTTCTCTTGCTTACAAAGATGTGATGATCTGTTTGTGACATGGTGCCTCCACCACTAAATTAGACAAAGTGTCCGGTTATTGGAGGAATTCCTCAAAGAACTTTGCTCCCAGACAAGGTGTCTATGCCACTGGACATCTAAATGCACAAAAAATAAAAAAATGTCAAACATGTTCATGATGTGAATAGGGACATACAAAAAAAAATTACATGTGATGGAAAGAGAGGTTTGGGGTTATATACGGTACATAGTCACAAAGAACATGTTGTAGCCTACATGACATACGTTTTTCTAATACAACTAACAATATTCTTATGAAAGACATGGTTAGGATTGTAAAGAAAGTGGAAGAATTGCAAATTCTAAATAGCAACAACAACAAAAATATTTAAATGTAATCCTTACCTTGCACTAAGAACCAAATGAGCATGGCATTGGTGCAAGTGTGTGCATGTTGTGTATGTGAAAGAGAGAGGCTTGTCAGATGTACTGAAAATAAGTCAAAATAATAATAAAACGGGAAGTGTGCAGTGAGTCGGCAGAGACAGTGTCTGTGGTTGGATGAAGTTGTTAAAGTCTAAGCCGCATACCGAAACTCACTGAGCAAGAAGTAACATATAGCTACACTTGTAAACTGCAATGACTACTACAGTCAGCATATGCTTAGAAGTCAGTATTATAATTGCAAGTATTATGCGCAGAATATTGTGCAATCCAGCGGAAGCTAAAATTGCGGGAAGATGATACACACGGCAACTTTTCTGAGCAATGTTGCTTGGGCACTTTCCCACTGAGAATGGGCAAAACATTTATATCTGTTTATTTTATATCGGTCGTGGGCCCTGTGTCTCACCTGGTTGCCCGTTGACGTCAACATCTCTCAAAATTTCCCGGCTACATTGCTCAAAAAGTTGAGTGTATCATCACCAGCCTAACGGAGAATGTCAGGTTCTCTGATTGGCTCAATCAAATCCGTCCATAAAAACGTCGACTCAAATAGACTACACATCAGTCATTGACCTGACTGGAATTTGAGTGACAAAAGACGCTTTTGATGCTAATCGGAGCGTGTAATCTTTACGCTGAGCCAGATCACGTTCACTTCACTGCAAAATGGACATGGTCACGTAGACATTTCAAGACACAAGACAAATCAGATCGATCGGATGGTGCCTCAAAACTCTCATTATTAACAGTAACACATTATATTATATTATATTATATTATATTATATTATATTATATTATATTATATTATATTATATTATATTATATTGCATACTGAACTATTTTATTTACGTATACTAATAAAAGCTTTATTTAAATGAAACTCCTCCAAATCTGTTATTTAGCCTATTAAATGTATTAAAACTACGACATGTGCTACTCCGATATTGCACACTATCTACAGTATGATCTTGCTAAGAAAAAGTTTCAAGACTGAAGATCTGAATCGGATCTTTCATCTGTCAGCAGTGCCGTTATATCCCAAAACTCATGCAGCAGTTTAAATTTAGATGAACGGACATGTGCTTTTGACATTTCAACAGCATATTCTGAAACGAATTGAAACTTTTTAAAACATGTATTGCCCTCGGACTGTCCGTAGATTACACTTACAGAGCTGGTGTTTTCCTCGAGCTTCGCATCGCTATTTTTACATTACGATGAGTGACAGCTTATCTGCAGTAAACAACTAACAGACTGAGTAATTGACCTTTGATCTTACCCTGGGCTGGAGTGAACCTCAAACCAGAAATCTTTAGGGGGAAAGATCAATCTTTAACACCGAGAGTGTGCTTCTATCAGACTATAATTTTAAAAAGAAGAAGAAGAAGAAGAGGAGGAGGAGGAGGTTCTACGACAGGCTTCCTGTCTCTTCGTCCATCAGCATCGTCCTTATCCTGCTCTGTGTGCAGTTTTCATATTGCAGACGGATTACACTTTATTGTAGAGTAAATTTGTTACATAGGCTGTAAAAATAAAGCACAAAAAGTTACAAAGGCAAATGTCTTTAGGAGGGAAAAATGTGCACTGGAAATTTCGTGCAAAACAACCATAAAGAAAGAGTGATGTTTTCCCAAGGTAACAGTCAGGAGAAACGATGAGGAAAACAGGTTTCTCTTGCTAGAAGAATTACTATACGCAGTTGAGTCATTCATTTCTGCCACCAGGTGGCAGTTCCACTACATGAACTTCAAAATGTGATAAAAAATACAATTAAAAAAACGTGGACGATAAAGATTAGGCTAATGGAAAAAATAGATAGATAGATAGAAACTTTGTAAGTTTATTCAACATTTTCTACAAAAAGCTAATGTAGGCTAGGCTATTAACGACGTTAATTTAATATTGTTTACATGTTTAAAATAGTATATAGCTTTATTATCATCAAAAACACTATTGCTTTGGTGTTTTAATAACTATAGTAGCCTAATAATTGTAATATTTTTAACTTTTGTAATTTTTTCCTATAATTTAATTGAATGAGACTTTTCCCCTTTCACCGGATTAGGCTGCACCACCACATTGGCGCCCAACAAAAAAATTAAATAATAAAACCAATGATCTAATTAAAATAGCCTATATAAATAATTTTTATAATAAATAATTTACATTTATATATAAATATAATATTCATATAATTAAATATCTTATATATATATATATATATATGTGTGTGTGTGTGTGTGTGTGTGGAATCGAATTTAAATTAATTTAAATGAAAAATATTTTCAGTTTGGTCCGGAGAAATGACCATAATATCAACTCATAAACTAATGTGATAAACTAATATGAGACATTCAGCATTTAGCAGAGGGTGCATCAAATTATAATTTATTATTATTATTTTTATCACAATTTATTAGAATTTTTTTTGGTTCCTATTGGTAAGTGAAAAATCTTATAAATTGACAAGACATTAATAAACTATGAGGGTATTATCGTATCTCCCGATAGCCTTCGGGATAATAGTTAATGACATCCGATAATCAAGTAGCGTTACGCCACACCAACAAACGATTATCCCTTTTTCTTTTATGTCTTTATCCCCCTTCATTACTGTAGACGTGCGGATGATGAGTCATGCTGGATTCCGTCAAGCGAAAGTCTCTGTTGCGTCACTCCGCTGCTCATAAAACTGCACCTCACTCACTCGGAAGTTCATTCATTCTCTCATCTGAACTGGCGAGGAACGAGCCAATTCTTCTACCACTACGGCCACGGGAATGAATAGTTTGGTATTATTTATTCTTTTGCACCTGGGTTTCATGGTTTGCCAAGGAGGTAAGTAATTTCTTCACTGATAGATATTTTAGTATTCACATCTATAATGACTAATTATGAATTAGTCCAGTATTATGTAAATGATGCATGTCAAGCCGTCTAAAATGATGACTATTTTTTGTGATGCAGCCAATCCTTGTTGCTCTCAGCCATGTCAGAATCGAGGCGTCTGTACGGCACTGGGCTCAGACTCGTATGAATGTGACTGTACACGCACTGGATACCACGGTCAAAACTGCACAGCACGTAAGTAAACAGCAGAGACTTATGTAAAAGAATTAGCTTCCTGTTCTCTGTCAGTACCCAACTAACCTTTTACTTTGGTGTCGTTTTTACAGCCGAGTTTCTCACATGGGTGAAAGTTTCTCTGAAGCCTTCTCCCAACACTGTGCATTATATTCTCACACACTTCAAAAGCTTGTGGAATATTGTCAACAACTTGTCCTTTTTAAGAAATGGCTTAATGAGATATGTGCTAACATGTAAGTTATTATAAGAGTTTCCAACATACAGTTTGAATTCAAATTAAAATTGTAACCTTAAAAGTTTCTTTAAAGCAATGATGTAAATTATACATGTACTCCGAAATTAAAACAATTTCTTTTCCTCCTAAACCAGCACGTGCCCATCTGATTGATAGCCCCCCTTTATACAATGCTGACTACGGTTACAAAAGCTGGGAAGCCTACTCTAATCTCTCCTACTACACTCGCACACTGCCTCCTGTCCCACACGATTGCCCAACACCGATGGGAGTCGCAGGTGAGTCTCTTTGTCCTCAGACCTGTTTTCTCACATTTCTGACCATTCACATTTTAGCATCACTGCTAGACAGGAAGCTTGTGGACTCAACCTGTGTGCCTGCCTGCATGTTTTGGGTGTGTGGATGAGAAAAGCTTAAAAAATATAGGACCTTATTATTGCAGAGAGATTCATCTCCATCAATTAAAGTCAGAGAGGCTAGAATTTTTTTTTTTAAATTGCACAGAATGCTTGAACTCTTGGTTTACTGTTACAAATTTGGGTTGATGTTTAACACTCAGAAATATGGTGGATGTCTTTTTCTCATTATTCGTTCTTTTGTTTTACCAGGTAAGAAAGAGCTGCCAGACGTTAAGCTTCTGGCTGAGAAACTGCTTGTCAGGAGGAAGTTTATCCCAGACCCTCAACGCACCAGTCTTATGTTCGCTTTCTTTGCCCAACATTTTACACACCAGTTCTTCAAATCCGACATGAAGAAAGGTCCAGCTTTCACAAAAGCCCTAAATCATGGGGTGCGTATCTTAAAGACAGGACTTTTTAAATGTATTAACGGTGCTTTCACATTCACATTAGTATCTGACTGACTTTGCCTGTTGTTTTTAGGTTGACTTGGGACACATATATGGACAGGACCTTGAACGCCAACACAAGCTGAGACTTTTCAAGGACGGCAAGATGAGATATAAGGTAAGGAATGTCTCCACCCAAACTTATTTCAAATAACCTCTTACTGTACTCTGTCACTTCAAACTCCCTCCCTTTTAGGCAATTTTGCTATTTTTACTCCCTTGTTACTTATTTTTCACTTTCAAATTGCAAGCATGGTTTTCTGAAAATTGGACTCAATTCATGTTCATTGCCTTAACCAGGTTGTGGAGGGTGAGGTTTATCCCCCGACAGTCAGCGAGGTTCAAGTAGACATGCACTACCCTCCTCACGTACCTGAGTCTCGTCGCTTTGCCGTGGGTCACGAGGCATTTGGACTGGTTCCAGGACTCATGATGTATGCTACCATCTGGCTGCGTGAACACAACCGAGTGTGTGATATACTAAAGAAGGAGCATCCTGACTGGGATGACGAGAGGCTGTTTCAGACCACACGGCTCATCCTTATTGGTGAGTGTCCCACAGAAAAAGAAATTTAGATTGGTTACAAGCGGATAAGTATATTTAGAACCAGGCGAATATGTAAATTGGATATTTAGCAGAATGTTGTAAATGGTTGTATTCATAGTTGTACCTCCGAATACACTTACAACAACTCCAGTAGTTCTAACCCTTGTATAATCTGACTCTGTAGGTGAGACGATCAAAATCATTATTGAAGATTATGTGCAACATCTCAGCGGATACCACTTAAAGCTCAAGTTTGATCCCGAACTTCTCTTCAACGAGCGTTTCCAGTACCAGAACAGGATCGCTTCCGAGTTCAACACTCTTTACCATTGGCATCCCCTAATGCCTGATGAATTTCACGTCCAGGATGAAGTCTACAGTTATAAGCAGTTCCTCTTCAACACCTCTATAGTGACAGACTATGGCATCAACGGCTTGGTTGAATCCTTCACCAAACAGATCGCTGGAAGGGTAAGCTTTTATGTATTCAAATAGAAGAAAAAAAGTTTAGCTAAACTAACTCATATTAGATAATGTTGCAAGGTACCGCTCGTGGTGTGGGTTTGGTGGATTATAAATCTTCTCTTTTACTTCAGGTGGCTGGAGGGCGTAATGTTCCACCAGCTGTGTTAATGGTGGCCATGAAGTCAATTGAAGACAGCAGGAAAATGCGCTACCAATCTATTAATGCCTACAGGAAACGTTTTAACATGAAACCATACACATCCTTCGAAGATATGACAGGTGAGGGTTAATACTTTTCCATTTATCAGGTCTGAACATGGATGTTTTCGACAATATTTCTTAGGTGTTTATAGATGGTATTTGGTATTTTTAGACAACAATTTGAGTTGACAGAGCTTGTTTTATGTTTTAGGAGAAAAGGAGATGGCTGCTGAACTTGAAGAGTTGTACGGGCATGTGGATGCAGTGGAGCTTTATACTGGGTTGTTGGTTGAGAAGCCCAGGACCAACGCCATCTTTGGGGAGACCATGGTGGAAATGGGTGCCCCCTACTCCCTCAAAGGACTTATGGGGAATCCCATCTGTTCCCCTGAGTACTGGAAACCAAGCACCTTTGGTGGCAAAGTGGGCTTTGAGATTGTTAACACTGCCTCTCTGCAGAAATTGGTTTGCAATAACGTCAAAGGGCCCTGCCCTGTGGCATCTTTCAATGTGCCTAATGTAGAAAATTCAGTACCAACCACTATTAATGCAAGTACTTCCCACTCGAATCAAAAAGTCAACCCAACAGTTTTACTCAAAGAACGAGCATCTGAACTCTGATAGATGTATTGTGTAAGAAAGTCATTATTTATTTATTTATATGTTATTTATGTTATTTATTACACTGAGAAAATGATCTTTTAATTCAGATTTTAATGCATAGTTTTTGTACAAATCTGTTTCTTTATGTTTAGCTATTTATTAAATATGTACATTGTATGTATTGTTTTTAGCAATGCTATAATGCTGAATAGCTTATTCTGTCACATTGTGTCATGGTTTTACTTGAATAACGTTTGTAGTTGTTTACAATGTTAAAACTGTTTAACTTGTGTTGTTTGTTTACCATCTGACTTTTTTCTTCCTTTGTTTCTTTCAATTTCCATTATGAAACATCTCAAGATCCCAGAATACTAAACAAAAGAAAAGTTTTCTTTCTAACAAAATATCTCACTCTTCTTGTCTTTTGAATATTTTCATACTTTTTTTATACTTGAAATATGACTTTTTGAAATAATAAATCACAGTGAGACTAATACTTTTACATTGTTTTCTGTGTGTGCATTCTTACAAAAAGCTTGTCATATTTGTGCATTAAAACACGTGATCCTATTTTATTTGGTATAAATTGTAAGCACATAAAAATGAAGATATTCAGATAACAAATTCCAAGGCAATCAATCTAATCTTTATGATGACAGATTATATTATTTTTAGTCTACAAAGAATGTTTTATGATTTGAAGTGATGTCTTCACACACAGACAAATGTGTCGGAATCGACATGTAGAAACAAAATTCAGAGGGGGTGTTGACTTTCTCAAGAAGTGAAAAATGCAAATATCGTCAATGTATTACAACATAGTTAGAACTCAAAGTAAATTGTGTGATTTGCAAGTCAGTATTAAAAATTACAGCTCAGGTCACAACAGGTCAGATGCATGTTGTTAATGTACCATTTTTAATGGATACTTTCCTCAATTGATTTCACTTGAGCAAATATTGCTAAAAATGAGAGATCCTATACAGGGAATCAGAACACACAAAACACATTTATAAACATACAGAAATATAAGTTCTCATCACATCACGTTATTTGGTTTTGAATTTGAAATTAATTAATAATTAAACTGATAAATACAGTTTCCTCCATAAGAACAGTAAAGACAAAATTGTTCTGTTTGCTGTGGAGTCAATTAAAGGAATTAAAGATTCCTTTAATGCAATTAAAGAGTTGCATTAAAGGAATGTGTCTTATCAGTTATATCCATTGCTTCTGCATGGTTCTGCATTGCTTCTGCATTCTAAGTCTTGCATTGGATGATCACACACACAAACCAGGATGAAGACGAGGAAGCCGACTCTGAAAGAAAAGCAAGCAATTTGGATGGTAAAAGAAATGAGGAAGTCAATAAGAACTACAGGAAAAACAATAGGCATGGAGAAATCAAGAGTTTGGAAACTACTGGTGACATCAACAACCAACGAGGACCTGATCAGCTGAGGACAACAACAGTAGATGATGACAGAAAAATAATAAAAGCTGTGAAAAAGTGTGGAGAAAAAAAAAGGAACTGCAAATGATCCTAAGCATACAACCTCATCTGTAAAGCTTGGTGTAGGTGGTGTCATGGCATGGACATGCATGGTTGTCTCTAGAACAGGACCTCTTCATTTTAATGACGACTTATTTGTATGATGGCAGTAGCAGAATGAATTTGGAAGGGTACAAAATCATCTTGGCTACCAATATTCAAGAAAATGCCCCCAAACTCATTAGAAAGCACTTCATATTGGATCAGGACAATGACCCAAACACCCTGCCAGTTCAGTCAAAGACTTTATCAGGGCAAAGAAATGTAAAGTCTTAAATCGCCCAAATCAATCTCCAGATTTAAATCAGATTGAACATTAGTTTTTACCAGGTGAAGAGGAGACCAAAGACAGAAATTCCCTAAAACAAGCAACAGTTGGAATTGGCTGCATTAAAGGCAGTGAAAGCATTTTAAAGCATAAGACCAAGAGTCTGGTGATGTCGATTGGTTGCAGACTCACTGCTCTAATTGCATGCAAGGGATCTGAACTAAATATTAGCTTTGAATCTTTTACATCTTCCTTAAATTCAACTGTTCCGAAACTTATGCTCATATCAAACAGTGGGATGAACTCTACAAATTGGGGGAAGTCGTGGCTTAGTGGTTGGAGAGTTTAACTCCTAACCCTTAGGTTGTGGGTTCAAGTCTCGGGCCAGCAATACCACGACTGAGGTGTCCTTGAGCAAGGCACTGAACCCCCAACTGCTCCCCGGGAGCCGCAGCGTACATGTAAATGGCTGCCCACTGCTCTGGGTGTGTGTTCACGGTGTGTGTGTGCACTTTGGATGGGTTAAATGCAGAGCACGAATTCTGAGTATGGGTCACCATACTTGGCTGTATGTCACGTCACTTTAACATGTTGTCCTTTTTATTTGGTAAAACATGTATGAGTCGAAAGACCTAATAATAAAATGTGGCTTTTTGTAGTTTTGTCGCATATTCATCTTTTAATCATATTTGCAAATGTCTTGACTCCACAGCAGAGAAAGCAATTTTGAAATCTTGAAGTCTTTACTTTTCCAATACCTATGGAGGGCACTGTACATTTTATAGTAGTAATCCAATTTAAAGTTCTTTTTGTTCTAAAATATTTTCATAAAACTACCAGATAATACAACCAGACATTAGATATTCAGTTAACCAAAAATTTTTGAAGGATACAAAAAGAAGGGCAAAAATTTATTAAAATAATACAGAAAGAAAAACCCGACTAATTTGATAATTTCTGCAGATTTTCAGCAGCACTATGGGGTCAAGATAGTTTAATTTATGATCAGTTTATGATGGACATAAACAGTAGAACATTTTAGCAGATATTCATTACTTTACAGAGTTCCATGCTTTAGTATGTTTACAGCTGTAGATGTATATGAAACCACTGACCACGTCAAAATAAAGAAATGCATCACAAAGATCAGGGCCATGAGCAAATCTTTTGATGAGAAGTGTTTAGGACATTTTGCATTTGATGAGAGGTGATTAGAACTTTGCATTTGTGCTTCTGGTCATCAATGACCCTGCAGGGGCTCTGAGTTTCTACAGCTTTACTGTATGAGCTCCAGCTATAGCTCACTTCTGTGGGTGGACAGTCTCCCTTTCTCTGTGATAAATTGGCATGAAATTGGCACCGTGGGCCAGAAGGGGAGATTGCGGAGCACATGTTTCCATTCCCTCAGCACAGACTGTCTCCTCAGTGACTGATAGTGTACGCAGGCTTGTTTTGTCCGGCCAGGCGACATGCCACCCGGAAAGCCTGTGTGGCAGTGAGCCTCAAGAGGAGATACGTGCCATCTGACAAGTAATGAAAATGAGGGGCAGCTGGACTCGATCCCTGGTCACTTCCCAGTGTGAGAACTTGGCAGAGAGAAATAGATTCAGCGGAAAAAGCACTGTTCAGCAGTCATGTTAACATGAAATACAGTCTTACACTGAAAAATGTTTCACTCAGGATGAAATGGCAAGTCAGTTTCACAATTACTTTTTTTTTGTAAGACTGAAATAGTTATTTTCTTGTAAAACTTTTCCAGCAATCTTTTGTTTTATAACATACTACAACTTTTTGAGAGCTTTTTGACAATTCTCGAAATATGCAGATTGTGCTGGAGTTTCTGCAGGAGTATGCCGTAAATAATATTTTTTACATTGGAGTCTTTGCAGCTGTCATATAGCTATGTTAAATATTGGAGTTTGGATGTTTTTTATATTGTGATTATACTGGGTTCACAAAAGTGTATACACATTATCTTTACTTCGGCTTTTGGAAACAAGTCGTTCCAAATGTAATCACATAGTGATCAAGACATTTGAAAATGCTCGCTCTGTTCCGCCCCACTCGACACCGACACGCACTGTTAGAACTGACACCTGCGCGGATGAGTGTGGGAAAGAAACAGAAGCCAGTGGCCAGTTTTAGAAGTCAGCGTACCATCCAAATGACTCTGAAACTTCATGGTAGAAAGAATACAAATACAGTTACTTTATATTATGACATCAATTCATTTCTTATTATAAATTCAGTATGCACACAGTGTAGCGAAAAGGAATTTTAATGTAGATGGAGAAAACTATAAATCTGTCGCCTCTTGTCCTTACCTGTTTCATGGCAGCATTTGACACATATGAGGTAATGCTTACAAAAATGCTTTCGGTTGGGTCCTGGAGCTATATTACACAGTGTTAACTCACCTATAGTGAAACTACACTGTGCCACATCTGCGGCCCTAATGTTGTAAGCATTCTCAGACCATAAAAGGAGAGACTAATGTGTAACATCTTCAGCAGAATCTGCCACCAGCCTCATGTATCTCATCGGGTCAGATGACTGCTTGTCTTTTATTGTTCTGCATTTGTAATATGTTTATAAATGAAAAGGACAGTGAAGAAAGACCCAGGGTAGGAACCTCCTTGTATGCCAGTGTTTATAGGAGACTGTTCTCGTGTCTGCACATGCATATCTCCTAAATTGTAAATGATGTTGTTTTCTTATGAAGACATTATTCATAAAAGAAGAATAATGGCTTAATTATACATTTGATGTCCGGATGTTTGTCATTTTTGGAAGCTTGTTTCCACTCCAAGAAAAAAAAATTCCAGTTTCCTTTACACTTCCCAGCTTAGCTAAACAAAAAATACATTGTTGGGAGGAAGTTGGCATTCAATAAGTATCCTAAACAGTAACGGATTTCATTATATTATTCTTAGAAACAAACAGACATGTAATTCTATATTTTTGAAAATACATAAACTGTATTTACCCTGAACTTCCTCAGAACTTATTATCTCTCACAAACAAAATTCCAGGCCTTGTTGTCAGTGTGGTCCTTTCAACAAAAGATAATGAGCAAAAACACATTTAACCAGAGGCTTTGCCGAAAATGTGCAAAGTCTAATAATGCAATGTTTAGTTTATTCTGCTTTATTGGCATTTTAGCCATATATAAGTGACATGCAAAAATTTTACAATACTGTATTTTAATCTGAAAATCTTGCCTTCTGCATGTGCTTACTTAAATTTCAGCATTAAGAAATGAGGATTGACATCAATAAACAACGTTGTTTCCTAACTTAACATGAAGTGGCAAGTTTCAATTTGCAAGATTTCAGTGGAATAATGGATTCAATTTCAATCTGTTCCTCACACAAAGCTATATCATATTACCTAAGAAGAACTGGCATAAAGTATATGAGTTGTACAGATTTCGATTGCAGTGCTATTTAAAGCTTGTTTCAGTTTGACAGAAACTCCAGGAATGAGGATATTAGAGTCAGACAGGAAAAACCCAGCCAAAAAAAAAAAAAAAGAGACATAAAAAAAAACTATGAATGAGTGGTTCCTTTGTAAAATTCTTCCTCCATTCTTAGTTGAACATTTTTTTTTCATGCAGGTTGTGATTTCATATGCCATTAGTCATTTGGAGATATTCTGGTCATAAAGCCTGTGTAGTCTTTAAGTATGACATCCGGATGCATCAGCATCACGACCCCCTCTTCCCAGTTCAACACTAAGTTCATCCACAAACCTCTAAATTCAAAATTTCCTGCTAGAGCAACTAGTCAGTGTCTAATTCTAGTCCAGACAGTCTTTCCAATAACATAAGTAGAGGAACCATTCTTGCCATTTGTATTAACATCCACTTTGCGTCACATCACACATCACTACTTTCCAGCTCTTGATCATACATGCCAGTAATATAAGGAAGGTCTGTAGCATAATTAATGAATCTATTAAGGCTCACAGGATTAACTTAAAACATTTGAATCTAAACACAAAAGTTAACACATTTTTAGTCTTTGTTATTTTACAACACTTAATGAAATTCTTCTCAGGCAAGTGCACCGGAAATCTGTTAATAGTATGAAAAAGAAATGTCACAATGGCTAAGTTTAAAAAAGGCTAAAATGTGTAGAATTTTCTTACTTGTCTGTCTGCATGTAAAAGGAAATTACGTCATTTATTATTACACATATTAACAGAAGTATTGAATTATTAGCATGTTCTGTCTGAACAGCTGTTATTGAATGACTGCTTGATTAGTCAAAAATACCTTTCACCACTGACTATGAACCTTTCTTAAAGGAATGCATTATAAATTCAAGAGAAGTCTTAAATAAACATCATATCTTTTGAAAAGAACCCTTGCTGTCGGGCAAAAACATTATTTTTTTTATTGTCCGGTTTCCAAAAATTACCAAGAATTAATGTTGAAATATCAATAGGTCTCTTGTCTTCACAGTAACTTTCAAATACTTGTAATATGACTAAGTGTGTGAGGTCTATTCATTAGTGAGTGTGTGTAGGTGTTACAGTATTGTAGGCCAGTATGAGGCATTACAAAAAAAAAAAAAGATACTCCTTAACTTGACTTGATAGTTCCTGTCTAGCTTCTTTTCCAATTAGTGATAACATTGTCATTGATACTCCTTTTCCTCATACCCTTACTTTGGGAAATTTTATTTCTTGTCTCAAGTGACTATCATCTGAATAGCTCTTTTATGCTTATTGCTTTTTAATATCGTTAGCTTGACATGTTTGAATATGCTTCAGTTTAACATGATATGGATAGGAATGATTCCTCAAATCGTGAAGCTTATTGAGAACTGCTTTTCTAAGTGATCAGATGCAGTTTTCAAATTCAGGTGATAACAAAACAAAAATGCCAATAAATTCACACTGATAAAAGCCTAATTAATAATGGAAAATTGGAATTGCTAAAAGGCCTTGTTCTTGCTGATCTCTGATATGCTAATCTGGCTTTTTTTGTCCAAGCCATTACACACACACACACACAAATACCCAAACACACACAAAATCAAAACTGATTGTGACTGTTTCCACCTGAAACTGAAAATGTTGGTGTCTAAACTAAAACAAAGAGAAGGAAACCCCATTCATGCAGTACATCAAAAAAAAAAATAAAAAAAAATAAACACCAATGGGAGAACAACTATGTCACATTCATTTTATATCAACACATACAATAAGTTCTCCATGTTGTGTTGACCACATTAGTCAAGCACAACCATGCTACTGAAAAACTACAGCTCAAACAAAAATGTTTTTTTATTTCAAAAATGATTTATGGGGAATGTAACTTTAACTGTACAAATCAACATTTGGTCTCATTGTGGCACCCATTGTGCTAACCATAATTTTAAAAAGTATGTTAATTCCTTGAAAATTTACACAGTATAACAAATTACGATTTTAAATCAAATGATATTTTCTAAATGCATTTAACTGATCCTGTTTTTGATCTTGTATTCTTAATCAGAATACCAGCTTGATCATTTGTTGAACAGACTTCTCTCTGGTGACACATGCCAGGCTCCTCCATTTGGTATTATTTGGTATTATTTTCTGTAAAGTGTCACATTAATTGAATAATTTTGGAGTTTTCCCAGATTGCATCTCTGATACATCCAATATATTGTTTATAGAAGGAAACCCTGAGACAGAGAGGGTTTGTCTGAGACCCAGTGAAAGCTCAAGCATCCTTGATACTTCCTGCACTCTGTTTGTATGTTTCCATAACACTGATACACAGGTTAACATACCATCCTACCATAGTCATAGCTTGTACTTCTACATAAAGATTAATGTCAACAGCAGGCTTGCCCTCTAAATATCAGGTGTTTAAGTGCAAAAAATAACATTATCTGAAGGAAAATTACATAACATTTAAGGTTATCAAAATATTGGAAACAAAATATTTAAAATTTGTGCTCTCCTCCTAATATTACTCAATTATGTTCAGTTAGCCTACTAATTTAATATTTACTTTAATTAAAAATGTTGGTCAATAAGTACAATATTTAATATAACTCAGATTGGATTATTCTGAAAGAAGAAAGTCACATACACCTAGGATGCTTTGAGGGTGAGTAGAAGATGGCCGAATTTTCATTCTGGAGTAAACTAACCCTTTATGGAGAGATAGTAGTATGTTTAACAGATGGCGTGAAGACATTTTGAGTCGAAGCAAATAATTGGCTGTATTTGATTTATTTTGTTTATTTATCATTGCAAACACAACCAAAGATATGCACAAAACACTAAAACAACTCTGATGAGTCATGAAGGTCTCTTAAAGGTCAACACACACATTTGTGCTCATGTAAACACAAGTACACATAAACAAGAGCCTAGGTCACACAGCTCTCATCCAAGTATGACATACAGTACTGTGTTTGGTGATAAGATTTTTTTCCATATCATGTTAAGATCTTTAGAGACTAAGTATAAACTAATGAAAGTGAGTAGGTGTAGCTTAGCTCAAGATAAATCTTGAATCTTTTTTTTTACTCTTCTTTCCTTACAGCTATTTGTTTAGTCAGTTTAAAAATAATAATAATAATAGCTAGACCTTTCTTTGACTTTTTAAAAAATTATTTTTTCATGTGCAACATTTTGGAAATGTTGTCATACTTTCATGACAGTGATGGTATACAGTAATGTGGGGTATTGGTTGATGATCTAGGCTGGAAGCTTAAACATTTTAGGTTTGAAACCTACAAAGGATAAGACATGAGGTGTTATCATTGTGCCCTTAAGCACTTATAGCTCATGAATAGTTACAAATTTTGTACCTGTCTTTTTGCTCTTTTTCATACCATGAATGGGAATGAGCAGTATTCATGTTTAAAGGACCATTAAAGAACAATAAAAGTGGTATATCGTTATTGACAATAATAAGTTTGAAATCAGTTGTCAGAAGATGAAAGCGTTATCTTTGTCGTAGTATCCTTTCAGCCTTATGACTAGCCCGTCACCTGCTAGTGTAACAATGACTGACAGCCCTAAAGTCAGTGACAAAAAATGTCTTACAATTACAATAATATTATTTCTCGCAGTTATTTCTGGAGCAGTCCACGGTCAATAAAATAAACTACAAGAATTTACCTGTGGACAGGTGGCTTTAAAACCTTGATGGGCCATCTACCTGTGGTCCTGAAACACAATAAAAAAATTTTTAATAAAAAAACTGAAAAAATGGACAATACAAAACCATGCAAATATCAGTGGTGGGTGCAGGGGCGTCGGACTGGGGGTAAACCCAGTACTGATTACCAGGGCCCCAAAGGAAGAGAGGGTCCTTGAAAAGTTATTTGGAATATATTTAATTTTACCTGGATATTTTCATGGGCGAGGCCATGGGCCCCATCAGGACTGCCTGTGCATAGGGCCCGGGATCTTGTGCAACGCCCCTGTTTGGGTGGGTGGATGGGGTAAAACATAAAACAAGCACTACAAATTAATGACATAATACAAATTATACAGATTAAATTGTGCAGACACTTAAATGGTATTTAATGATTTTGTTGTTTGCATTTGTACACAATTAGACTTAGCAAAAATCATTGTACGAATCAACTGAATTTCTAAAAGAATCATCTCTCCTATCATTACAGTATATGTCGAATGACACTTGACCAAACCTGGGAAACAGGTCTCATCGCTTCTGCTTGTCAGAGAACGTGCTAACAACTGTAATAAATAGTAGTGATATCTATGGACTTTTAAGATAATCAGTTGAACTAGCTAGCTGTTGTTAGCAATTGTTGATGTTTTATAAAAAATTTTATATATATATATATAAATGTCAATGAAAAGACTAATAATAATAATAAAACTTTTAGATATCATTCTGCATATATGATGGACATTGGTTACGATAATATTTGTTATCTGCTATTCTGCATCTTGAGTAAAACTGCTTCCTATTTAACTAAGCATATGCAAAACGTTTGAACTGGAAGCGGGAGACCAGGTTAACAGAATACGGAAGTCTGTTGCGCATAACCCCTATAATGTACTTAATATATACTATAATGGACTTAAGCTGTAATTTGTCTTTTAAAAAGACATGTGACATGTTTTGAGACCAGTGTGGTGCACTTTTTATGATGGATTGGCACAGTTTTATTTTTATTTTATTTTTACTTTATTTCATTTGAACTAGTGAATATAGTCATTGCCATTATAAAGCTTGGAATAGCTTTTTAAATATAACTCAAATTGTATTTGAAAGAAGAAAATCATATACATCTAGGATGGCTTGAGGGTGATTAAAATTATGGGTTAATTTTCATTTTGGGTGAACTATCCCTTGAGTTAAGGAGCAAACAGGAAGTGGTAACTGTGCATGTACTGTCACCTGGTGGCTGTGCGCAGAACCTGCATGAGTCATTGTTTTTCTCGCATTGTGAGAAGGGGAACCACAGTCAAAAAAAATAAAGAAAAATATAACCTTATGAATGAGCATGAGTAATCTGTGAAATTAAATGAATCATGGAATGAGAGAGCGATAGTGATTCCTTGCGTAAACACAGTCCTACTGAGGGTTGCTGGATTGCACAATACACGTTCATGCACGTCCGTGCAACACACTGTTGTAGTCTATGTTTGTGATCAAAGACCTCTTTTTTATTTTGCTTAAAAGAAAAAACTTAGGAAACGTTTTTTTTTTCATTTGTTTCACTAACAAATATAAAGATGAAATATAGAAATAACAAGATATAATATATTGAAAACTGCACAAAATGAATGCCTAAAATTAAAGGCATAAACAAGAAATCATGTCCGATGTTCTGTGTAGGCTACAGTTGAATATGTGTTTGAAAGAGAAGTTCGTCTTATGCAAATTTTCCTCTTGTTGTAATGCAGAAGTTAGCAAAGGAGCCTGAATTAGACCCAGTCTGAAAATAATATACAAAATTTTAAGTCTGCTTGTCTATGAGCAATGAGAAAACTAAAAGAAAGTTAATGCAAATCATTTCCTGGTAAAGATGAGATTTGTAAAATAGATTTCAGCCAGAATGGGTCTGCTGTTGGTCACTTATAAGTGATAGAATCATTGTATAATGCAATAAAAGTGTTAGATTAAAAAAAAGTAATTTCATTAGCTAATTTAAAAAATAATAATAATAATAATTTATTGAGTCTTGAAAATAAAAAAAAATAAAAAAAACTATATGCTTGTTTTATTTATGAGGTGTGGTTTGGGCTTGCTCCCCTACATTAAATAAATGTATAAAACCGAGGACAGATTGTATTGATACTATAGGTCTATTATTGGAGAGGACTGCGAGGTAGCCTATCACATAGGCAGACATCTTATTGTACATTTCTCAAAAAGATGTTTGCTCAGTCTGACCAGCGAAAAATTAAAAGCTTTTGAGGAATTCCGGCAGTTTTTATTTGAAGCAATCTCGGACTTTCAGATACTTCACTGTAAATGGAAACATGAATATGATGAGACAGAGAGGTATTTTGTGGGTCACTGTGATGCATCTTCATTCATATATCTTCATTCAGATAAAAAAAAAATTAAAAAATTAAAAACACTGTGATCATCACACTCTGAGTCAGTGGTTTTCATTAAAAGTTTCATAATAGTTGGGAAGCAAGGCTATGCATGAGTTCTTCCTGTCTATTGTTTTAAAAGAGATCACATACTTAATAATTTTTTTTAATGGATAGAAGTCATTTCTCTCAAAAAAGTATATATATATATTACATTTTACATTTATATATATATATATATATATATATATATATATATATATATATATATATATATATATATATATATATATATATATATATATATATATATATATATGTATATAGGGCTGGGCCAGTTAACGCGTTATTATCGTACAACTTTATTAATTTGAAATAACAAGTTTCCGATAGACTGTGGAAAGCACGTGAAGACAGCAGAGAAGCGCTCTCGCTCAACGGTTAATCGTTTTGTTAACTTTGTTGTTTATTATTTTGAGTCATACTGGATGGACGCGTCTCTCTCACAGTAGCCTATATTGCTGTATTATAGTAGCCTTCAGCTCATCTTCATTTTTTGGTCTCTTGTTTCTCATTTTCCTCTTGACAATAGCCCATAGATTCTCTCTGGGGTCCAGGTCTGGTGAGTTTGCTAGCCAGTCAAGCACATCAACACCATGGTCAGTTTGACAACTTTTGGTGAATTTGGCAGTGTGGGCAGGTGCCAAATCCTGCTGGAAAATGAAATCAGCATCTTCAAAAAGCTGGTCAGCAGGAGGAAGTACGAAGTGCTCCAAAATTTCTTGGTAAACAGGTGCAGTGACTTTGGTTTTCAAAAAAACACAATGGACCAACACTAGCAGATGACATTGCATCCCAAATCATCACAGACTGTGGAAACTTAACATTGGACTTCAAGCAACTTGGGCTATGAGCTTCTCCATTCTCCATTCTCCATGAGCAGAAAAAAAATCCACTTTTACCTCACAACTAATAACTTACAGTTCACCTCCCACACCTCAGGTTTGTCAAATCACTCTTTGGCAAAAAAAGAGTTGTAATTAATGACATCTAAGTGATTAATGACTCTTTTGGTCATTAATGGCAAATACAGAAAGGAAGGTACATAGTATCAGCATTGAATCACACAATTTTTTGATTAAAACAGAATCCCTGGTTGCTCTGTTGACTAACGAGTGTACAGTTGTACTGTTATTCCAAGTCATATATTTCCATGGAACATAGCATTACATTCTGTGCAATTACATTAATAAGAAAACTACAGGAAATGAGAGCAAAGGAAATTCTAACTGTAGTTCCAGTATGGATTTCTTCAAACCATATGGTTCAAATAAAAATGACAAAAGCTTGTGTCATATAAGGTATAGTCATCAGGCTATGTCATGCAACTATCACAAAAAAAACTAATCACAACTTCCACTTCTGGCTTCCTAGAAAATCAGAATTAGGTTACAATAAATAAAAGAAATTCAGTTATTCTTCACCCATTTGAAGGTTTTTCAAGCTGCATCAGACAGAAAAGAAAAAAAAATAAATAATAATAATGAAAAGATCAAATGTATTTTGTGTGTCTTATTATCGACTGGGCTAATTTAAGTAAATAATTTTAGATTTTGTTTATGATGTCAATCTGATATATACAGGAAGGATAGCGAAGAATAGTTAGGCTGAAAAGATGAGCGTTTCACACTAATGAGGTCAATCCTATTTATGTACCATCTGTACGTTTACATTCGCTGAGCCAGAACAGTCAGCGCTGCTTTATCTCTTCTCTCTTGTTCTTCCTCTTCCTCTGTCTCTCTTTCCATTACCCTCTTCTCTTAATTCATCCACCTCTCCAATATTTAGTAACTATTTCAATCAAAACTGAAACATATGTAGATGTAAATATACTGTATACACCATTCAAAAGTTTAGGGTTCAGTATGATTTTTGTCAAATATTTTTGAAATGAGTCTCTTTTGCACACCAAGGCAGCATTCATTGCGCAAAATACAGTAAAAACAGTAATTTTATAAAAAAATAACTAAATAAATAAAAAATAATTAAAATGACTGTTTTTTTAATGTATTTTCAAATTGATGGCATCCATCAGATACCAATGATATTCATTTTACCAACTGTTGAGTTACACTCTGGTTCACAGTCTAAAACTTATGTACAGCCACACTGTTCTTCTCCACATTGTTCTTAATATATTTTATACCACTCCGTCCTCTCAAAGCAATGATACCTTTGTCTTTGGTTGTGTTCTAAACAGTCTAATTACTGCACTAAAATCCTCTTAGGTGACCTGTGCTATTTCTGCATAGGAGCACAGAGTTGCCCAACGTATCTTGACTTAAGAAAGCTTCTTTGTACCCTCCCCATGCAAACACAAAAAAGCATGAAGGACACGCTAATGGTGATAGTGACCACATTAACAGCTCACTGAAGGGACGTATTCGGACGGTAAAAAAGGTGAGCAGGCAACTATATGATTTAGTAGGTTTCTGTGGGATCAAACTGATTTACTCACGCAGTTCCATAATATTTAAGGTCTATTCACCTTAATGCTTAGAGGCTTATTTTCCTGTTTGTTCTGTTTTAAGGCTTTAAGTGAGTGACAGGGTTATTAAACTAAAGTCCACAGTTTTATTCAACTAAAGCCTAACTAAGGTTTACTCAGATTAGATACATCTTTTTCTGTTTGTTGTGTGTTGCAGCTTTAAGTGAGTTGGTGTTATTTAACTAAAGCCTATGCAATCATAGACCTTAATATACTTTTGATGAGTTGTGATGTTATGTTACAGCCAAATGAGTCTATGTTGATGTGATTTGCATGCTAAAGTGACTGCATAATTTTATTTTTCTATGAAGCTAAAGCAGATAGCGGTAGTTTTGTCTATGGTATATTTATATCAGAAAACTATGCTAACATTCATGCCAACATTCATTCAAGAAGACTTTGATAAAAGAATAAAGAGGCTTTCATAAAAAGCCTAAAGAGGCTAAAAACAGAGTAATCATGAAAGTGCTTAAATATGAAAATAGTGTTGTTTTGTTGTTTTTTTAGGAAAGACACAAATCTTAAAACACCACTTTCCAAGAAGCAAACTGAAATGGAAGACTAGAGTAATCTGTGTGCCCAAACAAATCATCTAAGTTTGAAATATTTGAGATAACAAAGAAAACTGAAGCAACCTCTAAAAAAGCTGTCACTTCATTGTAATGGTTGCCAACTGAGCTGAGGCATTGCATCATAGCTGTAATCTCAATTAGGGATCAGTGAATTACTGAGAGTAGTGAAAGGTACAGGGGCTGGAGGGGGTTTGAGGTCAAAGGCTGGCGGTGCAAAATGAAAACTAATCTGCTGCAGTGATGTCCATACGTCTGTACATGAGCTTTATTGAGATTTCAGCCTCAAACTCATATGAAAAAGATCAACTTAATGACAGACATGAACACAACCAAATATGTTCTGCATTGCTAATTTTAATGTTGGCATTGGCAATGTATTGCTTATATAATCAAACAGAATCAAAGAAATGTGCATTCAAAAGATTGACAATAAAACTGACTTACACCAATTTAAAGTGTCTGGGTTGAAATGGGAATTGATGCATATTATTAGCTGTTTGAGGACAGTTCATTTGTCATTCCATGACACCATATCGACAACACCCACTTGTGCAAACAAATTGGATCAAGGAGTAATCTGATCTTCTTACTCTTGATAAACCTAATATCTTCTAAGAAAGAGTGATCGGCTTCAGCGACATAAAGACGCTGTGCACGTGCCAACATTTCAATTAAGGTTTGATGCTATTGCTTCTTGGAATTGAAGATTAAATGTATCTTGACTTCCTGTAAAAGTAATGAAAAAATATGTTTTCTGTGTTTATAAGCTAGATGTTCAGAGACATGCAGCTTTTGTTGAAGCTAATAAGAAAATTGTATTTATTTGGACAAACATTTGTGAGATGAAGATTTTACTTTTTTCCACAGATAATCAATAAATAAAAATGTCTGACAGAATCGTAGATGAGGAACCAGTGGCTGTCACTCACACAGGTCGGTGTGGTTCTTATTGTTTGTGAGACTGTAAATGAATGGGTAGGGAAAGTAATCTAATATATTAAAAGCATGCAAAATGAGGACAGAAAGGTTTTCATAAATCATAAAATTAAAATAAATCCAATCAAAATAACACTTTATAAAATTGATTAAATATTTTATTTGTTTATCTGCATGACCAAAGTTGGAACAACACTTTTTACTTATTCTAATGTTGAATTCTAAGTTGTGATAACTAATCGGAGCATTAATATTTTAGAGGATATGTATGGATGTAATCCGCTCATCTATTCATTCACTTATAGCATTTAATTTTGCAACCATCTCTAGGACCAAAGGGTGTCATCAATGACTGGCGTAAATTTAAACTGGAGAGCATGGACCAGGAGGCTCTGCCTCCCAGCAAGAGAGAGCTGATAAGACAGATGTCGTCCCCCCACAAGCCCAGAGACTCCTGTGTGGGTGGATTCAATCGCAAGGTTGCCTCTTTTGACCATAATTTGAAAATAAAAATTTGTTCTTTGAAGAAAATCAATGCTATTCTAAATTAGATTGCAAAAATATGCATAAAAAAATGCATGGTCTTCATTTACAATATTACTTTGGTCAAAAATAACTATGTTAAGTTTATACATCTAACATTACTGTGATAGGTAGAAAAAGTGACTTAATACAAAGTAAGTATTTGAAGATAATATTTTAATGATTTTTCAGTTGTTTAATTTCAGAAGCAACATATTGCAGTTGTCATTTCCATAACTCTGCATTAGCCTTAACATTAACTCTGCATTAAAGCTTTTAATTTTCCTCCTTTCTCACTTCCCAGATGAGCGCTCAGGAGTACGAGCTGATAAAAGAAGATGATGAGAAAAGTCTGCGTAAGTACCGCAAGCAATGCATGCAGGAGATGCATGAGCGCCTGAGCTTCGGGCCCAAATTTGAGGGCGTGTATGACCTAGACAGTGGTGAGGACTTTCTGGAGGTCATTGAGAAGGAGCACCGTCTCACAGTGGTGGTGGTGCACATCTATAAAGATGGAGTGCAGGTGTGTGAGGCACTTAACAGTTGCATGGATTGCCTGGCCACAGAATATTCAAGCGTTAAATTCTGCCGCATTAGCGCGGCTGCCACTGGAGCTAGCGAGCGCTTCCCAGATGACGTGCTGCCCGCCTTGTTAGTGTACAAGGCTGGAGAGCTTCTGGGGAACTTCCTGGCTGTTACGCAGCATTTCAGCGAGGAGTTCTTTGCTACCGATGTAGAAGCCTTCCTCAATGAATATGGACTGCTGCCAGAGAAGGAATGTGGCCCTGGAGCTGATGAGGATGAAGCAGATGTGGAGTAATGAAAAATGGCAGAGAGTAGGAGTGGATGAAATGTATGGAAGGAATGTTTTACTGAATATGACAAGAATAAGTTTCATTATTCTTCCAGCTAACAAGATGAGATGCATCCGTGTGCACATGCATCTCAGGGTAAAGATCTCTTTGAGAATTGTAGAGAAAAAACTACTGAATGTTTTGTACAGTACAAGAAATGGAATCAATTAAGTCAAGAAAGATAATGAGATATTAAACTATCATGTTTTCTCATATAAGCAAATAGACAATTGCATGAATATGGATTAGAGAAGAATTAATTAGTGTCATGTTTCATGCTTATGCACATATTTATGTAAATGTGATTGCATGTAGCAAAAGATGATGCAAATAAGAATGGTCCATAATCGGTTTTAGAGCTCTTTCTTTCAAAGCAGCACAAAACATTGTATTTTCTATTGGCTTTCAAACTGTGAATTGCTTCTTTTCATGTTACTTGTTACCACATTACTTGTGGAATTATTGTGATGTTTTTATCAGCTGTTCGGACTCTTATTCTGACGTGATCATTTACTGTGGAGGATCCATTGATGAGTAAGTGATGTAATTTTAAATTTCTCCAAATTTGTTTGGATAAAGAAACAAACTCATTCACATGTTGGATAGCAAATCGAAAAATATTTATTTAACCGATGCTTGACCATGATTTTCGGGATGTACAGAAATTTTGTAATGTTCAAGATAAGCAGAATACCAAGTCAAATTTTATTCTCTGTTGGGGATGGTTTTAACCTCCTTACTGCAAACTGGTTTGGCTGGATTTTGCATGAACCAGGAGATTTTGATGTAAACTGTATTTTTAGACATACGTAAATAAAAACAAGTGGAAACGTTCAACATTTCCTCTGACTGCACTGTAGATTTAGTTTCCACTTGCATACAAATTACATGTCACCCCTGGAGAAAGCATTTGAAGAACAGAATCAATCAAGAGAGCAATAATGTGGTTTGGAAAGCGAGACGGCACTTGCTGAAACACAATCTGTGCAACTGACTTAACCATGACCCGCAGGTTCAAAAGTTCCAATGTATAAAGAATAGATATGTATTGCACATTTATGCATTTTCCAATCGTTTTCACATAACTTGACGTGCTCTAATTATGCATTTATGGGAATCTTCCTTTGAGTTGAGTTGCATAGTAAGAGCAATGATCAGGATTTAGCTGAACTCCTGATGAGCCACGGGTTATGAAGAAGTGAGCCAGAAAAAGACATTCTACTGTTGATGGCTACTAAATAAGACAGGGATTTTCAGTGATATCCTCTTTTTAGAGTGGGTTATCTGCTGTTTTCCGGAAATAGCTGGTTTAGCTGGAAATACCTGGAGTCAGCAAACAAACATATACTGTAGCGCTATCATGCTGTCAGTAAGCTTAATCGGTGCAGTAAGTGGCTATACGCCCATATTGCCATGCTTTTATGAGAAGTGTGTGTGTTCTTTTTTTTATCAGCTTATTCTGGAATTTTATTACTGGATTTAAATCCAAGATCTTTGTCATCATGCAGGATATTTTCACTCCAACAATATGTGTTTTCAAAAAACTATTGTAGAATAAATATTTTAAAGGACCTACTTACTTTGAACATGCAAATGCATGTATATGCTTAAAAACTATAATTTGGCCCTGATTGTTACCTTACCTAAAACTAGGTTTTTAATCTCACCATAGTTCAAAACAAATTCAACAGCAATTGCAACACTATTGCATCAGCCTCTGGGGTTTTGCCTGGTTCATATTTGAAAAAGACATGCAAACCAATTTGAGACTAACATATTTTCTCTTGAGGGCCAAGCCATGCAGACACACCCACTGAGGGCCTGCAGGCTTTGGTGATTTTGTGGTAACATTATGTGTCTCACGCCGTGCTCTTGCAATATCGTGCGACGAGGTCTTCTGCACTTCACACGAACATGTTCTGACAACATCTACACCTGACACCAAATTTGCCTCCTGTATGTGTGAAGGAGTAGCCCACACAGCCAAATCATCGTCTGGACTTAATTCCTAAGACATGTTGTCACAGGTTCTTAGAAAGACTAAAAAGATTTTTTTATAGTATGGATACTGTATTATAAGACAGTAAAGTATGCATTGTATATATATATATATATATATATATATATATATATATATATATATATATATAATAGAGAAAAGTTATTGTACTGTCCTAAATTAATGTACTATGTAATATTAAAAATCAAAATAGAAAAACAAAATATATTAAAAACGTTAGAAAAGCAGGCGCCAGTCGGTAAAAGGCTTAGACAAGTCTTACAAGTTGTACATACAAATGTTTTTTTGTTTGTTTGTTTGTTTGTTTTTTTTACATTTGGGTATATAAAAACAACAATTACTCTAAGTTGAATCCAAAAAATAAGACTGATTACCCCTTGGCTAACTAGTTGGTTAAACTGTTTCTTAAGAAACAGAGTGTAGAGGCAACTGGCCTCAGATGTAACTTACAGTATGTACAGTACATCCTTACATATAGAGCATCTCATAGTTTATATGGATTTTAATAATATCTAAATTAATACACTTTAATTTAGACTGCAGTTCATACAGATCTGAAACAAATATGTATTGACCACTGCTGGACAGCGTCTAAATTGTTAGTGGTTGAGGTCACAGTTCAGTTCTGTTCATTTTCCTCCTTTTTTTCACAAGAAACATCACAGAGAAATGTCCCACATAAAGACCTCTCTCATTTAGCTGATGTAAAAGCCTGATTTTAAAATAAACACATGATCACAAACCACCTAATATGCTTTCATGCTTTTTGAATCTGTTATGTTAGCCAAGGCTGAAACTGTATTGAAAATATAAAAACAACATGTTTAGAGATGCTAACCATTTTTGTTTTTAATCTGATCAAGGATTATTTTTCTCGATGTTAATTTGAAAGGGCCGGTTGACGTTTACAGAATGTTTCTAAACATTTTACTCCTTCCATTTAACGCAGAATATCTGTGAAGATATTTTGTAGGAAACAGTAAGGCACAGTATAGTAATCAAATTAAACATAACAAAACTAAATAAAATAATTATATAGATGGGTCCTCATGATAACATAGCAGTATTCCTATCATCATTGTGGTCTAATTTAAAAAATAAAGCATTGTGTAAGTAGCCTGTGAGTGTGAGGTAAGTAATAATTTAACCCAGACAGAACCACAGGAATTCACCTCTGACAAAATGAATCACGCATGTGAATGATTATGAATAAATAACAACACAATAAAACAAAACATTTTAGAATTGGGCCAGAAATAAAACAAATGTGTCATGAATTAAAGAAGACAAAACAGTGTAAAATAATGTTTCAAACAAGCCAAAATGTCAAAAAAGAAAATAATTAAAAAGACTAACAGGTTTCCTGAGCTCTGAATGTATTGGTGGCAAAGGCCTTCTGGGAATGATGTTGGACACAGCCAGGAGAGGTAGTGGGTGGACAGACATGATGGATGTTAATGTCAGGTGTAAATGGGGCCATGTGTGAAGGACTGGACCGAGATGGGTTTGGAGGGTCGACGTGAAGGGGAAGTGAAGTCACAGGGCTTTTTAACATTGCTTTGTATGAAAATTACAACGCCATTCACCACCCACACACACAGACAGATACTTGAAAACTTCCTACCCTCTTCTTACTCAACATTTTATGTAGCTTTGTCACGCAAAGGTATAGTATTGTAGTAATTAAGTTTATTTTCCCCATATGTCACCATGGAAACCAGGATTTGGGCATAAAAAAACCAATAAATCACGGAAATAAATTCCATACAAATAAAACATTTCCATTAAGCACACACACTTACCCAGGATCCACTTGCCTTTTTTGGACATTGAAAACAGGAAACTAGACTCCATGTTTAACCACCAATGGCTCTGACGCATTGGACCATAAAAAAGCAAGACTTAATCAATAAAGTTAATTCTTTATTGATTCAGTAATTATGATGCATTGGCCCTATAGACTAAGCAAGCAACAGAAAGGCAGCATTTTCAAAACATGAAATAAGGTTTGTGAGGTCTTGAGACATTCCCATGGGTATTTATTTTCTACAGTGTGTTGACGTTTGGAAGAGGGGAAAGAGAGAGCATTGCTTGGCTGATTCAAGGTTAAGGCTGCATAGCAAAGAGAGGCGAGGTTACACTATCTCTCCATACAGACAGTCTTACTGTAAATAATATCCAGTGCCCGAGGAGCAACTAACGGCATTAACAACTATTGCATGTTTTTTGCTTCCATTTGAAAATTCCATATTGATTATTCATCTGCGGCCACATTGATATGTGTTATGACTGGTCTAAGGAATGGAAAACTGCTAGAGAATAAAAGCAAAAAAGAGAAGGCAAAGGCAGGTAATGCTATTCATCAACTGAATGTCAAAACTGTATGAGATACAGTATGATGAGCCAAGTAGAAATTAAACAAAAGTAAAAACCAGCACATAAATCTGTTTCAGTTATCACATGAATCACAAAAACTGTAACAAAATAAAATAATAAATCATTATAACTGTGCACATTATTCCTTTTTTCTTAAAACAATACATAAATCAACAAGAAAAATGTTTTAAGATATTTATTATCCAAATTTATGGACAGTGAGTAGATTATTAAGAATATAAAAAAGATAATAAAAAATGTAACTCAAACAGAGAAAGAATTGTAGCTACTAAAAGCACGTTTATGTAGATTTTACTGCATTACAGATATTTGACTATTGAAACAAATCTGACAAAAAAAGTGTTAAACTAAGGTTGCACGTCAAACTTTATCACACCATCCATATCTCACTCTTTTTCTCTGACTGACCTTGAATAACAAGTCGACAGTGCATTTATGATACTACATCTCCCTCTTGTGTTCATGTATTTGTACGAACCGAGCTGCTGCTTGGTCATACTGTATAGCTTTATTTTGTTTCCATTAATGTACATAATCCGGGGTTTGTCAGTAATCCAGTGTCATCATCGCTGATCAAATTAAAGTAGCAAATATATTTCAGAGATCAGCTTGCTTGGCCTCGCTATCGATTTTACTAGATTTTTTTCAGTGGCTTATATATATATATATATATATATATATATATATATATATATATATATATATATATATATATATATATATATATATATATATATATATATATATATATATATACAAAAATGACTCACGTCGATTTGATTGGAATGAGCCGCTCAGCGTCACCTGGCGGACGGGTGTTTCCTGTTAGGAAATATTAATAAGCATGTTTACGTTTGACGCAAAGGGGGAGGAGTCATTGCAATGAAAAAATGGCGGCTGCAATCTTGCAGCAAATATTGGAGCGGTCGGAGATATCAAAACTCCCCCAAAATGTATTGAGTAAGTTAGAGAACTACATTTCTGAACATCTATGTGAAGTTGACTGTTTGAAGGCACAACAGGAGCAATTTCGTGTGGATAATGGTAAGGTTATGTTATTTTAATAAATATGCTGTAAACTGTTAAACTTTCTAATGAGGCCTGGGTTTTTCATTATCGTTTTTAAACATAATTCTTTCCATTGTACATATTGTTCTGCAAACTATGTCGTGAGCATATGTTGCAATTATTGAATATATTTTTGAAAGATTTTTTTTTTCTTTTTGCATGTATTACCATAGACTTGTTTGTATGGATGTTGATTTTGTTTTGGTTTTCCTTCTTTTTTTTCTTCTCCTGTAGAACAACAGTATTTTGACATTGAAAAGAAGTTTGAAGAGAGTCAGGCTCAGTTTGTGTCCCAGACTCAAGAGCATCAGATACTGAAAGAAGAGTGCTACAAACTGGGTAAGGAGGTGAGAGTCAAACCCCTCTTTTTTGATAAAAAAATAAAATAACAGGCTTGATGTTGTATTTGTACTTGTCTTTGTTTACAGAGGATGAGCTGAAATGCTTACGAGAGAAAAATAAGGAGCAAGTGTCTTCATACACCAAACTAGAATCACAACAGGTAATGAAAGACCGTATAGCCTAACACTTTGATAGAGTAGAACGTATGTGTCTTGTCTTGAATTTTGTGATGTTGAAGAGGTGAAATTGTGCCGCCTTTGTGCAGAAGATACTTTCAAAAGCCAAAGATGAACTTGAGGCAGAAAAACGAGAACTTGTACGTACATTGGAAAGAAGGTCCCAGGAGATGGAACGACAAAGCGGTATTAATATATTTAACATACTGGTAAAAATAATCTATAGCCTGAATGCACTGTAATTTTCTTTGGATAAAAGCGTCTGTTAAATGCATAGATGTAATAAGCATTCTTTAATGATCAATGAAAAACTTTTTTTCCCTGTGTCACATGATCCTTCAGAAATCATTCTAATGTTCTGATTTGGTGCTAAGGAAACTTTCTTTTTATTATCAAGGTTTTAAACAGTTGAGCTCCTTAATATTTTTATAGACTTTTTTTTTTTTTTGAGGGTTTGCTGATGAAAATGAAGTTAAAACTTCTTATTATTGTAAATATTTTGTAATGTTGTATTTACTGTCGCTTTTAATAATTTCAACGTATTTTGCTGAATAGAAGTATATTTCTTTAAAAAAAAAAAAAAAAAAAGTACTAAACCCGCAGTAGTGTGCAATATACTTATTTTCTTCCTTTTTCTTTTATTTATTTAATATAGAGGACCTGAAGTCTCTTAATGATAGATTGGTGGAAGTCAATGCAGAAAAGATGCAATTTCAGCTCAAGCTGGATGAGTCCGAAGCCATGGAGGTCTCGATCAAGGTAAAATTCAATTAAATCAATGTATTTGTCATATTTTCTTTGTTTATAACATACTGGCATTTTTATCCCAGGCCCCTAAAAAGTGATTTTTTGATATGCTGACACTATGTTCATCTTCCAGTTTAAAGAGAAACGAATGGAGCAGGAGAAAGATCTACTCCAGGGGCAGGTGACCTGGCTAAATACTGAGCTTAAGGCCAAGAGTGAAGAGCTGCTGTCTCTTTCCCGGCAGAAAGGCAATGAGATCCTGGAGCTCCAATGCAACCTTAATAACAAGGAGGATGAAGTACTCCACAAACCTTTTCTATTTTATGTATTATTTGTATTTTAAGTTATGAATATTGTTCTACTTTGAAATGTGATATTTAAGCTCTTAGTCCATGTGCTAATCTCTGTGTACCTGTGTAGATCGCCTGCCTCCAAGATCAGGCGACCAGTCTAAAGGCATCCAATGAGAACCTTCAGAGGCAAGCTGAGGATATGATCACCAAGATAAGAGAGGTCAGACAATGCCGTTCATCGCTGAAGTTATCTGTTCCAGAATTTTTCATAATCTATTGGACACACTTTTAGGCAAAGGAACAGCAAGCCAATTTGGAGGAGATGTTCAGGAATGAGCTCAATGCCAACATCAAACTCTTAAATTTGTATAAGGTAAGTTTAACCATATACTTCAATTATTTAAGCGTTTAAAGGAATTCATGAATCTATATTATAAAAATGAAGTATACATTTTTTGTTATTTCTAAGAATTTCTGTTGATCAAATTTTGTTGATTCAAAGGGAGCTGCAGCTGATGCAGAGGCCAAGAGTGAGGAGCTCAGCAGAGCTGTTGATGAACTTCACAAGCTGCTCAAAGAGACTGGAGAGGGTAAGCGACTTTACCGGTCAGACACATGTTGACAGCCATGAGGACCATTAACCAAAACTGATATTTGTGTGTATTTGCATGTCTGTGGCAATGTCTCTTCTACTCTGAATAGCGCACAAAGCTCTGGAAGTGAAGATTGCAGAGCTGGAGAGTTGTAAAGACAAAGAAATTGCTGAACTGAAAGAGAAAATAAGCAGCCAGGAGAAAGAGCTGGACAATGCTAATGAGCTGTTGTCTGTCACCAAACACCGAGGTTCACATCACCACAGTATTTTCTTAGCTTTCTTAACTAGTAGTGTTTGTAATTTTTTTTTTTTTTTTTTTTTTTTTTTTGTCGCCATTCCATGAACCGCTTCAATTGTTACAGCAGAGCATGTGACCACAGTGTCCTTCACAGCATCTGCAGTTGGGAAAATCATCAAACCAGGCATGAAACTTACAGAGGTACTCACCTTGTTTGCTTTGTGATGCAAGTGCATCGTTCATTTTCACAGAAGCTTTTTTTTTCAGTTTTAATATACATTCTCCTATATTGTATAGATATATACAGCTTATACTGAGACTCAAGAACAACTACAATGGGAGAAACTAGAGAATAAACGACTACACAAGTACCTGGATGATATTGTGCAGGAGATGGAAGCAAAGGCACCCATCCTGAAGAGACAGCGAGAAGAGTACGAGCGCATGCAAAAGTCTGTTTGCAGTCTCTCTGCTCAACTTGAGCAAGCCGTGACGGTGAGAATGTAGAAATGAAGCTCTTGAATTTTACACTGCCAAATGCATTCTGCCTAATGACCGCTTATGAAACAAATAAAAACAATTATTCTTGGATCTTTCAGGAGATCCACCGCTTGCAGAAAGAAGCAGATGAAGGCAACAGACGTGCATCTGTGTTTGAGAGAGATAATCAGAGGTTTGAGGTGCAGCTGGGTGACATGGCTCAACAGGTGAGGCCTGATGGAGAAGCTCAGGCATTAATCTCTTAAAGAGATTAGGATTATTATTTTTTCTAATCTAAAATCTTGTTGTTTTAACATGACTCTATCAGGTGCGGGTCCTCCTCATTGAGCTGGAGGAAGCACGTGGTAACTATGTGATGCGTGAGGAGGATGAGGTGTGTTCAGCGGATGTGAGCAGCACTTCAGAGGTTATTTCTCAGCACCTGGTCACCTTCCGCAGCGTTGAAGAGCTGCAGCAGCAGAACCAGCGTCTCCTAGTGGCACTACGAGACCTCAGTGAGGAAAAGGAAAAGGTTGAGTTGGAGGGCGACACCATGAAGTAAGTGTGTCTGTGTGTGAGATTGAAGATGATCTATCGATCTGATATCAGATTAAGTATCGATTTAGAAAGCATAATGCTCATTGTGTGTTCAGACGCAGTGAGGTGGAGAAATATCTTGAGGAGCTCCAGCGTGAGTTGGAGCAGCTGAAGGAAAAGAGAACTCAGGATCTACAGAAGGTTGATGCTGTGGCACGACAAAGGGATATGTTCCGCATGTTTCTGACCCAGGCAACTGGAGTCACCTTCTCACAGGGTAATTTTTATTAGTCTGTTAGTCTAGTTTGTTTACCCTGTGCAATTATTGTGACTATTCAAGACTGTATGAGACGAAGAGTTTGAAGTTTTATAAACTTTTACTGTGACAGGTACTGGTAATGAGGAGCTTATGCTGAGCACAACCCCCAGCTGTTCTCCATCCGTCACACCCACTGCACGCACCCCTGCAGGACTGTTTGCCACGGCAATGGAGTCAACAGAGTCCATAGAGGTCAAGGCTGCTCTGAAGCAGGTAGGCTGTCCAGAGCAGGCTGTCCACCCATAGAATTTTTTTTCCCCATCAAGACTATTAATAATAACATAACATTGAGCATAAACTATTGTTCAAAAGTTTAGGAGTGTTTTTTTTATTTTTTATTTATTTATTTTTTTTTTTTTTTTTTTTTGCCAAGGCTGCATACATCTGCTCAATGCTATAAAAACAGCAATATTGTGAAACATTAATGCAATTTTTTTTAAATTAGTGTTGCCTATATGAATGTATATTTTAAAATGGTAATTTTTTGTTACAGTATTTCTGTGTTTGATCAGCTTCAGGAAGTCTTTGTGGCCTATAAAAAGGAAAAAACTGAGTCTGAAAAAGTCTGGACTGAGCAAAGCGAAAAACTGCAGGATCAAGTGACTGCACTGCGCTCTGAAAACACCAAGATCTCCACACAGCTGGAGTTCACCACCAAACGGTATCCATTCATGCGGTTCCCTTGTTTCTCGTGGTTTTTCTAAAATATAGAATCCTTAATTTTTTTTTACATTTTGAGTACATGTCAGGTTTGAGATGCTCCAGGACAATGTGGAGGGATACCGCAAGGAGATCGCCTCTCTGAACGAGAAGACTCAGAAACAGGCTGCAACAATCCAGCAGAGTGAACAGACCATACACCGCCTCACCCAGGACCTGCGAGCAGCAGCTGAGAAACTCTCAATAGTTGAGGTGTCTTATTGGTTCATTCACACAAGTGCAGATGTCTCTGACCACTGTTAGTTGAGTCTAAATTAAATGAATCCTCTCTCTCTTTCAGTCTGAAGCAGAGAACCTTTGTAAAGAGAGGGACATGTTAAAGATGGTGGAGATCAGACTGACACAAGAGAAGGAGTCCTTCCAGGCCCAACAGCTTGGCCAGAACATGCTGCTGACCAATCTCAAGTCAATACAGGTAACAAGTGTTTTTACGAAATAAACAATCTAAACCTCACAAAGGATATTTTGAAAACGTAATGTTTCTGTAAATGAATTGTCCAGGCAACCCTGGATCGCTCTGAGACTGATACCAGACGGCGGCTGACTTCTCAGATTGAGAAGCAGGAGCGAGAGATCACTCAGCTCCTGAAGAGACTTGAGAATGAGGTGGAACAGAAGCACCTGCTGGCACGCAATCAAAACGTCAGGGCCACATCTCTTTTGCTCTCACTCGCTCTAATTTCCACCATTTGGACCTGTTGATCATTCGCTTCTCTTTGACAATCCTTCGCAACATAGATTCAGCTGATGGATGTAAAGAAGAAGCTGGAAACACAGACTTCACAATACCACAGGACAAGAGAACAGCTTAGTGCTGCCCAAATCGAGCTTAACAACCTAAAGCTGCAGAGGAGTAGCAGGGAGAGCTGGCTGGTGTCCACTTTGGTACATACAGGTGAGAAGCTGTTCTCCTGACTAAGCCCATATTGTAACATTTTTATTTTTACTTAAGTTATTTGGTCTTTTATTACGATAAATCAATTTGTGGATCAATTCTGCTGTTAAAAACAAAGCTCAGAATCAATTTCAGAGAGAATCCTGATGTTTTTTTTAAAAATCGCAGAATGGTTCCACGAATCAATTTATCATCGCACCCCTAGTCTTTAGCTAATGAGGTTGAGCATCCAAACTAGAACAGAGCATTGTTGCTGTTTTTCCTCTCCAGGCCTGCAGAGCAGTGAAAGTGACATGGAAGCTCTGTGTGCCCAGCTGAGGCAGGCTGAGAGCAAGGGAGAAGAGCTGGCCGAACGATTGAAGATCACTACTGCCAGCATGGAGCAGTACAAGGCCATGAGTCTTAACTTAGAGGAGTCCTTGAATAAAGAGAAACAGGTTGGTGTTATGAAAGGTCATTAAACTGTGCTCCACTCTAACACCCTTTACCTTGCATAAAAACTAAGACAACATGAATAATGGACATTTTTAATTAATGAGGTTGTAAAAAAAAAAAAAAAAGTCCTGTCTCTTCCACTTTTAGGTAACTGAGCATGTGCGAACATCTGTGCAAACCCAAGTGGAGGCAGCTCAGGAGCGGTGTAAACATCTGGAGCAGAAACTTCTGGAAGCAAACAAGGAGAAGCAGAGCTTGCTGGAAGAGAAAAGCAGAGCCGTTGCTTCTGTGGAGCAAGAGGTATTTAATTCCCACCTCTTCTCACTCTTTGTTTAATGGATTTTTGACCTTTCTGATTTAAAGCGCACATTCTACACTTTTTCCTTTTACTTTAGGAAAAAAGTCCACAAATGTTATTCAAGGTATCTTGCACTAAAACAGTTTGGGTTTTCAAACTGGGGTCTTGGGGGTGGCCACAAGGGAGTTTAGGGGGATCCATGGGAAAATGTTGAGCCACAAGGGAGTTTTAGGGGGTCCATGAAAAACTTAAGCCAAAAGGATGTAAAAAAAAAAAAAATACATAACTACAAATAAGATTAGACTAAAATACTATTATCAAAATCAATTTGATTTAAATAGAAAATGGTAAATGCATCAAATTGTTAAGTGTTATAGTGAGTAGAAAAAAAAAGATATATACTTTCAGTATAAATTGGTGTAAACAGAGTCCATCCATCACAGTAGGTCACAGTGCTGTTTACCAGGTTGGGCCAAGTTGATGAATGGGTGTTTTTATTGATTTACTGTTAATTTTCTGTGATACACTCTTTAAACATTCTTGGAGATCAGCATTGATTTTAGAAGCAGAATTTGACTTATATATTTTTTTAATCCTTTATCTCAGTTGAGCAAGCTGAGGAAATCTCTAAGCAGCCTGCAGGCGGATCACCAGAATGCCCTGGAGAGAGCTTCTTTTGCTGCTGCACAAGAGCAGCGGTCCATCCTGGACGGTCAGGAGCAGGCTAAGATGACAGCTGAGGCGCAGGATAAGTATGAGAGGGAGATGTTGCTGCATGCAGCCGACGTGGAAGCACTGCAGGCTGCCAAAGCACAGGCTATGCAGGCAGATCATCTCAGACAGCAGCTGGAGGAGAAAGTTCAGAGCACCAGTGCACAGCTACTAGAGGCTCGTGTCTCTTGGGAGGAGCAAGAGAAGATAATCAAGGTAAAGAATTTGGAACTTTATGGAAGTAATGGCATTTTCATAGTTATTTTGTTTCTCTCCACATCAGGAGGAGCAGTCCAAGTTGGAGTCTCGCTGTGAGGATCTGCAGAGGCAGAACACACTCCTTCACGAGCAGATACAAATTCTGAGTGGACAAATGGCCAGTCAGCTGCAGCGAGCCACCAGTGAGAGTCCACTCAACATCTCTCTGACAGAGGAGGACAAGTCTCCGGAGCAGCTCATGGAGATCCTAAGGTCTTTTGTTTTCTCCAATATGTTATGAATTTCAGTGATTCAAATTTTTCAGAGTGGAAAGTGATAAACCGAGAAAGGAGAAATTGCGAAAAGGAGAAATTAAAAGAGATGTAGATTATTCTCTAGTTTTTCCTTATTCACAGCAGTCTCTCATTCCTACGTGGTTTGCAGGTTTGTGCGACGGGAGAAGGAGATTGCAGAGTCTCGGTTGGAGGTGGTCCGGAGTGAGAGTCTGAGGCACAGGCTAAGAGTGGAACATCTGGAGAGAGAGCTGAAGGATGTGCAAGAGAGTCTGAATGCGGAGCGAGAGAGGATGCAGGTTGATTTGGAGAAACCATATGTATACAGTTTGATTCCTGATCAACTGTAGTAGTTAACTGCCTTGGTTACCAGCCCTGTATTTTCCTTTTGCTTGTGTTTAACTATTGACTAAAGGTGACTGCAAAGACTCTGTCCCAGCATGATGAGCTGATGAAGAAGACCGAGACCATGAATGTGCTAATGGAGACCAATAAGATGCTGAGGGAGGAGAAAGAGAAACTGGAACAGGAGCTGCAGGATACTCAAACCAAGGCAAGCCATCCCTATTAAAAAAAAAAAAAGTCAACGATTTTATATGCTAGTTGAAATACTGCTTTACCTGATTTTGTATTAAGAGAGATTTTTATTAGTATAAAAACAATGTATTCATTTTTTTTATTTATTGATCTCCAAGACTTTAAGTTATTTTTTTTTATATATGAAGAATTATGCATGTTTTTCATACTGTATGAAAAATGTATACTTTAAATTGAATAAAAAGTCACATGTATTTGCTTAAACGGGATGATGATGATAATGTCAGAACTGTTTTGTTTCACAGGTGCATAAACTGGAGTCAAACATCTTGCCCATGCAGGAGTCCAATGCAGAGCTGAGTGAGAAGAGTGGTATGCTACAGGCAGAGAAAAAGCTTCTGGAAGAAGATATCAAACGCTGGAAAGCTCGCACTCAGGTAAGACTGTGTGTATTTTGAGATGTTACCTTCAAAAACTATATTTGTCATTTGGTGAAAATGACTGGGTCCTCCTATTTTCTTGCGGAGTCCAGCACCTGGTGAACCAGCAGAAAGACACTGACCCTGAGGAGTACAAGCGGCTGCACTCTGAGAGGGAAGCGCACCTCAAACGCATCCAGCAGCTTGTCGAGGAGACTAATCGACTCAAAGCTGATGCTGCCAGGTTAAAGAAACATTCTACTTTCATTGGATGCTTAAGTTTTCTGGCTAAAAAAGTATTTTTTTATCTTTTCTTGGCTAATTTATGAATGTGATGTGTGTGTGTGTGTGTGTGTGTGTGTGTGTGTGTGTGTGTGTGTATATATATATGCGCTTGCTTGCTCAGGAGCAGTGGCTGTTTGAGTATGCTGCAATCCCAGTTGCAGAACCTAAGGGAGAACTTGGGGAAGGTGATGGTGGAGAGGGATAGCCTGAAGAAAGACCAGGAGGCCAAAAATCTGGACATCCAAGAGAAACTGAAAACCATCGCACAAGTTAAAAAGATTGGTCGACATTACAAATCCCAATACGAGGAACTCAGGGTTGAATATGACAAGGTGCGTCAGGGCTTATGATTGAGAAAGTGGTTTAAAATCGCAAATGTGTGTTTGTGGTGGAGGTATGATTTAATTGGGTTATTGTGCAGTTGGTAGCTGCAGCGGCATCTGCACCAGTCCAGGATGAAGAGTCCCAACAGGCATCAGCTCAAGAACTTCAGACCCTCAAGGAGTCCCTCAACCAATCAGAGAACAGGACAAGAGAACTGGAAAGCCATCTGGAGAATCTCAATAGAGTAAGTACACGGTCTGATTTAAAGGTTTGTGGTTAACCTTTTTTCATTTTACACGTTTATTGATTTAAAACATTTCATATTTTATTAAACCTGTATGAATTGATTTAGTTCATTTTATTTACTTTGAATTTACAATTTTCCATCTTTTCTCTGTGGCTCTCCTGTCTAAAAACAGGCTCTTTGCAGATTCTGCCTTACATAGTGGCTTACACTGTCACAAAACTGTGTGCACTGAAATGTGCTACACAACCTTTTAAGATCAAACTGAAATGATTGGGTACCTTTTTGAAACTCATTGTGTGAGATTCCTTTTGTCATTTGCAGACTGTAGGTGAGCGGGAAGCAGAGGCATGCAGTGCACAGGAACAGGCCTCTCATCTACAGGCAGAGCTAACACGACTCAGGCAAGAGCTTCAAGAGAAATCTTCTCAGGAGGAGCGACTCAAACAGCAGCTGACTGAAAAGGAGGAGAGGACCAAGAAGGCTATAGTAATGGCCAAGCAGAAGATCAGCCAGCTTACTGGTAAGAATTGACCCCGTTTTCTAAATTAATATTCTTTCTCTTCTAGTTAGTTGGACCTTGAGATTTGGTCCATGTCAGATCTTTCCTTTTGATGTTTGACACTTTCATCTCCAGGTGTAAAAGGTCAGCTCCAGAAAGAAAATGAGGAGCTGAAGCAACAACAAGAGGAAATGGAAGTGCGATTGAGTGCACTAAAGTCACAGTATGAGGGGCGTCTGAGCAGACAGGAAAGGGAGCTGCGAGAACTCCGTGAGCAGCAAGAGAGACCTGGAGAACAGAGAGATGAACCTCCAGAACAGGGCTCCAGCAAAGTAACACCACCATAGCTGTGCAATTGCAAACCTGTAACTGAACAAATTTAAATGTTTAAGGTTCTATCTCTTTTTTTTTTTTTTTTTTTTCTCGGTCTCTTTCTTTTGTTTTGTCTTCAGATCCAGGAACCGCAAAGGACAATAGAACAGCAACCGATCTCTCTGAAGTCCACCCCAGTGGCAGAAAGAGGAAGGTACAGTATATTTTTAAGGGGGTGGTACACATTAATCATCAAATAAATAAAAAAAAGTCAACCATCTCTATAAATCAAGCCTTTCTACATTGTTGCTTTTTATAGTGCAAGCACTTCAGAGCCTCCAACTGCTAATATAAAGCCCACACCAATGGCAGCAACCTCCAGCAAGCCTCCAGCCATTCCAGGAAACAAATCCACCCCAAGGGCCAGCATCAAACCCATGATCACTCCTGCCCCAGTGCCCACCCCTACACCCACTGCAACAGTCATGCCCACCACACAGGTGGAGAGCCAAGAGTGTAAGTGCTGGACTATGCTTTTGGTCTGGGTTATTATCAATAACTAATACTGAAACCATAAACCTTTTTAAATGAAAGAAAATATTTTGGAAAATGTAACTTAACTACAATATCAACATGATACTAAAATACATTAAAAAAATGCTAAAATATATATGCAAAATTTTGTATCTATCAACACTTTCCTTGCCAATGTTTTTATTTTAAGTTGCCAGCCTCTGCCAGCATTTTTAATTTTGTATGAATATCTGAGCATGCAAAGTGTCAAAACAAAGAACAAAGCCTCTTTTTAAACAAAGGAAACCCATTTTAGTCTGACTTGATGACTGCCTTGACTTGTTTTGGTTTTTTTTTGTTTGTTTTTTTTATCACTTGAATGTGGGCAAGCCCACTTCCATCAATACATCCAAAGGTTGTATGGTCCTATACAATTTCCAGGATCATTAAATAATTTTTTTCTGCTGCTTTGTGGTGTTTTGATTCAGATGTTCAATACTCTTTCAGAAGATGATTAATAGCACCTGCTATACACCAGTGAAATCATGGAAAGCTGGATAATTCTGTCAATAGCGGGGAAAGAGATAAAATAAAAATTTGTTTTCCATTTGACTTGCAGCCATGCAGTCTTCCGACGGCCCGCTTGAACATGTGACTGTGTATGGCAGTGCCAGCGGTTCAGTGCGGTCCACCAGCCCTAATGTTCAGACTACCCTTGCTCAACCTCCGCTGAATGTTCAACAGCAGAGCCAGGCCACTGCGTTCATACAGCCCACCCAGCAACAAACCCAACCCCCTGCAGAACCATCCAACCAGGAACCTCCCGCTGCTGTAATGCTCCCAAACCCACAGCTAGACAGGCCTCTTTCTACACCTACAGGGATGTGGAGTGCCACTGCTAGCACAAGCAGTGCCAGTGCAGGTAAAGTCAATTGTAAACTCCACTAGATTAGCTGAACAGGTTTGTAACAGCATCTCACTCTACACATGAGCTTTTTTGTGTCCTCCTGTAGTGTCCATGTCTCCTAGTAGTGCCTTGAGCAAACGCCCCCATGAAGGGGAACAAGAGAGCATGTTTGCTGAGTCCCAGTATGAGCCCAATGACACCCCCGTTTGCAAGAGGGTTCGCATTCATAGAGCAGGTCTGGAGGTAAGGTTCATAACTGAAGCATATTATAAGTCAAGCTGGCATCACTTTATTTTCTTGCTTTAAATGAATAATTATATCTGTGTGCAACATAATACAACAAAATTATACATTGCAGGAAGAGATGTTGGCTGAAGACAGCACTGAGGCTGAGAGTGTTGTACTGGGTGATAGCCAGGAGGCTCCTGATGCTCGACCGGTAATGCTCATGGCAAGATGATGTGTGTAGAGACATCCTGTTTGTATCCAGACAGCAGAAGTGTGAAACGTATAGAAAGGTTTTATATCCATGCCTTTGTGAAGGAGTTTGAGAGCGACTCTAATTTGTAGGAGATGGATGAGGAACCTGGACCGTCTCAGTCTGTCCCTGGAGATCAACTTCTTCCACCTTCCTCTGAGACCCATCGAAGCCTGGGGGAGCCTGATCATCATGTCATAGTCATTGTTAGTGACACCGATGGTGAGGGAGGCCACGAAGAGAAATCTGAGGAGGAAGAAGAGCAGGTATGCAATCACACCGCAGCTGACATTCAGGGATGTTTAATTTGATTATATTAACTTTTTTTTTTAACCACTTAAGGATTATGGGGAAGAGGAGGAAGATGATGATGATGAGGATGATAATGAGGAGGAGGATGGTGTTATTAGGGAAGAAGAAGAGAGCAATGAAGTGAGCAGCAGCAGAGATGGCAATGAGGCCGACGAGGGAGACGACACAGAGGTACACACCAGAGATGAGCACCAATCAGAATACAGTTGAGAATGTCAATTCCTGAATTCAAATGGAGTAGTGCATGTTCAGTGTTATCTACTGCTCATGTGTGAAGAGACCAGTCTGCACAGGGTTTGTGCAGGTTTTCTGAGTTTATTTATTGATTTTTTTTTTTTTTTTTTTTTTTGTCCTATGTAAACTGAACTGGTGTGCTTGAATGTGATGAAGCAGTAAAGAGTGTTAATTCTAAGAACAGTTGTGGTTATTGAGTCAACATTGGTAGCAGTGGATGGCTGCTGCTGGTAATTACAAAAATCCCCCACCTGAGGTTACCTTGTCACTAACAGATAGAGCAAGGGACAGTGCACTGGAAATTACCGCTGAGGATTTGAATGCTGTCGTTGGAATTGCAAACACTCAGCAAAATTGGACCGTTAAATAAGAAAAAGATTGACCGTATAAGGTGTACACGGAGTTTGACCGGATCATTTAAGACAGCGGTGTTTCTATAGTGGAATACATCGAGTTTGAATGTCAATTATAACAGGCTACGTAAAAGTTCAAAGTGGAGCTCCCAGATGCCATACTAGCTTTACTCTATACTGCCGGCCTTATTGTTAAAGATAAACAGTTAGCACTTGCACCATTTGAGGGTGTGTCATGAAAAATAAACATTGTGTTACAGAACCACTAAAATGTATTTTATGATCACCATCATCATCATCATCATCATCATCATCATGGTAAAATTGGTTCCTGCAGTTTTACTGCACATACTGTGGTTAACTGGTTACTGTATTAAAACCATGGTTAATTTTTGTAAAAGGTTGCCAGGCTGTTTTAGCCCTAAAGGTGAAACTTTAGCATTTTTTTTTTTTTTTGACAGATTTATTATCCGCAATTACAGAAAATAACCCAATCCGTTTGAACATTTAACAACCATTTTTAATTTACTTGCACAAACTAGCCAATTTAAAATAAATATTACATGTACACATGCTCACCAGGGCTGGATTTATTTAAAAAAAAAGGGGGGAGGGGGGGGTCAATTTTGTGAAAAATAACAATTAAAATAACTTTTCTATTTAATATTTAAAAAATTTAACTTTAAAATGCATGATCAAAGCTGAATTTTCATCATCAATACTCCAGTCTTCAGTGTCACATGATCCTTCAGAAATTATTGCAGTATAATTTGCAGCTCAAGAAATTATTATTATTATTATTATTATTATTGCTGCTTCATATTTGTTTGGAAACAGTGATGCATTTTTTCAGAATTTTAAGTATAGTAACAATGTTATGTAGGCTAATGTAATAATGTGGCAATGGTTTCTAAATGATTCTATCCAACACAATTATTTGCTTGTATAGTTTTTTTCCACTTAAAAGCATATTTTATGCACCAGATTTCTTGATAAGTAATTAAAAGTGAATTGTTAAATGCACTTAATATTTTTAAGTGAGGATACTTGAGGATCAATCCACCCATCCCTAGAAGAACTAGAGTCAAACGCCACACAACAACCCATAAAAAAAAGAAAAATTGGCTCTAGGCGCAAACCCCCATGATAAATATGGCTGAAGAACGAAATGTGTAATTTGCCAAAGGACTGTCCAAACAAAAAGGAACATGTAAGACTGACAAAACATGAAGGACTAAAAATGACGTTGAAGAATGTAACAACTCTTTTTCAAATGAATCTTTGTGTAACACCGAAATCTTCATGGTGGAGGCTTTAGAATTGTGTGTGGAGAAAAATGAACACTCCAGTGAAGGGTGTGTTGTCAAGTTTCAAACTGAATTTATTTCTAATGCAAATTCAAATGCAACAGTAGTTGATCAAAGTATTGTACATATGGGTCATTAAACAATAAAACTGTACATAGTATATTACATAAATGTAAAGTAAAAAGTGAAACCGCAATGACTAGAAGGGAAATAAAACTGCTCTTAAAATGAATTAAATTCCAAAGGATAAAAATGTGTTAAAAGCAGACAATGTTGGGGCCATCTTCACAGACAATGGTAATAAATTCTAGAGTTTATCTCCCCTGTGCTTCGGTCCTATTCTGGGGATGGCCAGCAGCACAAGGACCTGGATGGGAACGTGCAGTTGTATGAGATCAGAAAGGTAGGTTGGGGCTAGGCCATTTAAGGATGACACGACTGTGGTGGGTCTCATTAACGTAATTTCGATTCTCTGTATGTATGTACTGTACATGTGGAAACTGACAATAAAGCAGACTTGAACTTGAACTTTATACATTCATACCATGCTCTATGTGTGGTTTTAACTTCGGTTTAAATGATCTAAATGTAGGCCTATGGTACTATGGAAGACCAATAGTCAAAAAAAACTCAGAATAATTACTTTTAACATTAACATTATTTATTTTTTAATATTAATATTGCAGCCTGCACTGCAAACTTTGCTGACGATACACCTCATCAATGTCAAGCAACACAAACCTGTTTCATGATTTGAAACATCACCCATTAGAATTGGCAGAAAACTAAGAAATACATTTTTCTATTAAGATATTTCTTTTAAACTTGGAGTTTTTGTCATGTTCTGACTATAAAGATTAGTTTAAACATTTAGTTTAAAACTACAATTAATGGTCTCATTTCTACAACTTTCACTACTAAAATCTGCCTTTAAACTTTAAATAAAGGTTTGAAATTTATAGTGATAATTATCAGTTTCGACTAGGGGTGTAACAGTTCATGTATTCTTATCGAAAATGTTTGGTTTGGTACGCATGTGTATCGAATAAATACAGAGTTGTTTTAACCACTGCAGGAGATGGGAATATTGTGATATATTACAACTTAAAATGTTTTAGATTTTAATATATGTAACTAATTTCTGTGATACCAAAGTTGTGGTTACTCCAATTTTTTTGCAGTGGTTCCTCCAGTCTGCAGTGTTACATGATTCTTCAGAAATCATTCTCATATGCTGATTTGGTGCTCAAACATTTCTTATCCCTTTACACATCTTTAATGATAATAAAGTCATTAAAACCCATTCTGCTCCAAAGAGCTTAGGACAAAGTACTCTGTGTATGTAAAAGTCAAAAAGTAATACCCAGGAAATTAACTAGAAATGTTCTTTCCACTAATTCTTGCCCTCCCCCGCTCTACCTCTCTCACACCATCCTTTCCAAGGGCATCGATCCCACAGATCCAGGCACTGAGACAGAAAAAAGTCTTGGAGTTACAGACTCCACCCAATCCATGGAGCTGTAAGTCAGCCTGACCTGTCTAAAAAGATGTGGTAGCATCCATCATGTCGATCTTTCCATGTATTTACAATGAATAGGGTTAAATCTTTCAAGCTTCGTGAAGTTGGTGTTGGTTGGTGTTTTAAACCACCTTCTCTTTTCCTTTCATCTGTATGTGGTGGCTTAGTTGAAACTAGCACATTGGATGCTTTTGAAGCAAGTGTCACCAGCTCTGCCCCTCAACCTCACCCAGGAGATCTCAGCATCCTCTTTCATCTCATCTAAACAAGAGTTGGGACCCCTTCCAAGTCCAGGTGTTTGCAAATGTCTCAGTGTACTGTGTGGCATAGCTTGAGGAGCTTTTTCTTAGTTTGCTGTTGATGGTGTTGCTTAGAATGTGCATTTAAAAAAATATCTTGCCTGTGTCTGCAGAGGCTCCCAGTTCGATGGCCGTCAATGGGACGAGGCCTCTAGCTTACTTCTGGAATGGCCAGTAGTACAGTGAGTTGCTCCTTGGTTTGGTTGTGTGGTGTGTTTGAATCTGAGCGTGTTTGTCAGTCATTTATCTTTTTTTCTTGATTTTTCCAACAGCAGCATTTCTATGAGGATGATGACAGGATGGTTCCTAATATCCCTACACTTCTTCCTCCTCGCTCTGATGGATTTGCTGAAGCAATCGAGTATGCATTTTTGCCTTTTTCAGATTTTTTTATTTAGCAACATGACTGATTTCTTCTGTTGTATGAAGTCCTTTAGAAGACCTCTGGCAGACCAGCTCCTCTCATTCAGACCTTGGCCAGCTGTCCTCACAAGGTGGCAGGCACACATTACTTTATATCCTTTCAGACTAATGACTGTTCTTTAACTGCTCTTTTTTTGTTATATGTTGGTTGGTTATTCTTTTAATGCTGTCTTCTGTGTGTTAGGCATGTATGAGAGTACTGTTTTCCTGGGAGCTCATGAGGAGGAATCAGGAGGACGCAGTGTGCCCACCACCCCACTACAGATGGCCTCTCCTGGTATGTACAAATCCATGCATCCTAATAGTAAAAATAATTTTCAAATTATCTTGGAAAAGTGCAGGATTATGCAGTGGCCACTTTTTGTGCATTTTAATTTACTGAGAATTCAGTCGCTCCTTCAAAATGGCAAACACAGAGGGATGACAAGCTACATCGAAATAGTTTTAGTATCCCATTATATACCTAATTCTTTTCACTCTACCATTTTCCAGTCAGTTAAATTATCTTTATCCTAATACATTCAGTGACAGTTTTATCAGAGACTATGGCAACTGAAGCAGTTGAGCTTGCTTCTCAGTCTGTGCCCATGGTGAGCACCTCCACACCTGGCCTTAGTGCTTCTGCAGGCCCTAGTGGAGTGGAGGATAGACACGACATGTTCCTGGATGCAGGAGACAGGTAAACATGAGCCCTTAAATCTACCCACATGAGACACTGGCATCACAATTTACTTCCATTGTTGTGACATAAGTAAAACTCCGTAATGGAGGTGTATAATGTGTGTTTCTTAAAATAACTGTGTCTGATAAATATTTCTGCAGTGCTGAGGCTTCACTTGAGGCTGTGTCATAGACTGAGGTGGAGGAACCAGCCAATCCTTCAGGTTTAGGCCAGTCTGCCCTCCACAAGCCAGGAACCTGCATCTAGTTCTGCAGGTTCAAACACAGTCACGCATATTAAAATGACACACACCTCCAATATCTCATATCGATTCACAAACTCTGCATTATATCTCTTTCAGACACAAGCAGCTCGAACAGGATCTGGGAGACAGTGAACTGGTGGTCTTGGTTCAAGGGGCTTTGTAAAGAGAGGTAAAAATATTTTTTTCAGACATTTAGTTTTTAACCCACCTGTATTAACACAGTAAGATTTAACATAATCAAATGGATTCGACATCTTTCTTGCTACAGGTGACATCACGTGTGTGAGGGGAAGTTTTGCAAGGTTAAGCAGTTCTGAAGCAACACATTCTGAATGAATGGCTCCAGAAGAACACAGCCATACCTTTGTTCTACTTTAAGACTTCAGTCAATGTATTATAATTTTTGCTTGTTCGATTAATGCTCTGAGCAATCCATCAATGATATTTTAATGATTTTACATCTGTACAATAAAATGTTTCAAAGGAAGTCTTTGTTTGTCCCTAATTCCATCTCCAATGATGCAGCATTACTAAGATTGTTTTGCACTGCACCTAAGACAAGTGCATCACTAGAAATATAAATTTAATATAAATATAAACACATATGGTATGAGGGAAAGAGACAAAGGACTCAGTTTTTCTGGGTTTCTGGGCATTTAAAGAAGCTGGCTGCAGAGTTTTCCTTTGGACCTGTAGCAGGTTTGAGGATCACTGGTCTTTCTCCTTCCATTTTGATGCTGTAATAATTGTCTGTGAAAGACAGGAACAGAAATTGAGAGCGTTTTAGTTGATTAAAACAAACTATAAAAAAAAAAAATTGTAGTAAATATAAATATTAGATGAAAAACTTAAATTAGAAAAATTGCCTTGGCAACTTAACCCCCCCCCCACACACACACACACAATATATATATAAGATAAAAGCTAATAAAAATATTAATCAGTAGTACTATAAAAGTATATAAGTAATACTAAAATACTGGCTGAGAGATGTATTGGTCAGGCTTTCAGTTGTCCTTCATGACAAATTAAGCTGCGTTCTGACATAAATCTCCACCCTGGTTGAGAAGTTCAGTGCTGGGACAGAATCCAGTACCAGCTTTAATGAATGACATAACACTCACTTTGAGTGAATACATAATACTTGTATCCCTCTTTCACCCTTGAGGGTACAGACACGGCTGAGGTCACCATGGTCGGAAATCCCCTCCAGGTCTTTGAGATATTGATCACTTGACCCAGAGCTGCAGCTGGGAAAAGAAAATATCCTAAAATGAATCAAAATGCTCAGAGCTGTGTTTCAGTTAAAAGTTAAGGTCATTTATCTGGTCTGTTAGGCCTCACATGGAACAAAATTTCCTGTTTGAAGTCTTGGTGAAACATCTGATCCAGGAAGTACTTTACATGGTATTTTCACTTTTACACGTTTGCACATATACTTGTCTACACACAACTTTCCCTTCTCCCTTCACATCTAATTTTTATAATTTTGTCATTTAAACATGATAAAAATTAAATTCTGTGTTGTTTGAAATGGTATTAATTTCTAATCAAATTTGTAATTCTTTACCAGCTTGTCGTCTGGCTCTCGTCCTCACTGTCAGCATAGGAATTCTTGTCTTTGTCCCACAATTTGGAGTAATCTGATATGTGTACTTTTGCGCCATCCCACCTGCAGAAATCAATTAGAAAATCAACACTTGACACACCTAATAAAAACAAGAAACCAAAGTGTGCTTACAGAATGTACATGTACCTTTTTCTTTTGATTCTTACCTCTTTTGAAGAAGATTACAGACTCTTTTCTGCTTCTGTACTTAGGTATAGGTAAAGCAGCTGTGATATGACCAATCTGTCCAAAGTCTGTGCTGATGGGTTTGGGAAAGCCAGAATCCATCACAGCATTCTCAAACCTCCAGTGGTTCTTTCCCTATGAAATAGGTGCAAACAGAACATCTCAGCTGTCACTGAGCATTTAATTTGACACCACTTCTGTTCTAATTTTCTGTGATTCTCAGCCTGTAGTGAATTTAAGTGTTTTATCCTAATGATTATCAACCTTGAAGAAGTAGGTTTTGCCCTGGCAGTTGCAGCTGGTGTAAACCGTGTCGATGGGAGATGGAATTCCCCACACACTTGTAATTAACTGAGGTGGATCAGGATTTCTATGTTTGTCCAGTGTCCAAAAATAATGTCCTATAGAGAAGAAACCAAAAGTGGCATTTCTTTCACACTTAACATTTGCTTTCACAGTTCCCTACACTTTGGAACTTTTTTTTCTTCAAAATTGTAATCTTTGTAAAATGGAAAAGATAAATGCTTTTTGAACCAAAAACAAATAGTTTAACTATAAAGCGAGTATGTTGTACCACCTGGTCCTGACCTCTGAACACCACAATGGTACCATTTCTGAGAGTTGTCAAACCACTGATTGGACGACCACTGCAGAGGTTAGTGTCATAATCATCTGTAAAAGGAAATTAAAAAAATTAAGAAACAAAGTAATACAGTTATCCAAAACTTTCTTTTAAAAAAAATCATAATTGAAATATTCATTCTAGCATGAATGTGTCAACACAGTTTTCAAATGGGAAGCTAGAAGGCTCTTGGTGCAAACAAATTTGCCACAATGAATATCAAACATGAAAAATCTTACCAGCTTGATAATCTTTAATACTATCTGTTTTGCCATTCTTGTCTGAGGTAGCATTAAGAGGTTTTTCTGCTGGTCTGATTGTAGCAATGCCACTAGGATCATTGTGAGTGTCCTTTTGTTCAGATTTGTCATTCTTCTCCATACTAGGTCGAGTAGGATTTTTTGTTGGTTTCACTGGAACAGGAGAGGATGGTGTCTTATTTGGAGCAGGGGTAGATCTAAGGACCTTGACAGATGAGAGTTCCTTTGGGTTTTCATTCTGTGCCTTGGTAGTCGTTTCAGTGACAGAATATTCTGCTGGTACTGTGCTAGTAGGACCTTCGGTTGGTGCTGTGCTTGTAGGGCCTTCCGTTGGCACTGTGCTAGTAGGATCTTCTTTTGATGCTGTGCTAGGACCTTCATTTTGTACTGTCACTGAAGGACATTCGGTTGGCGCTGTGCTAGTAGGACCTTCGGTTGGCACTGTGCTTCGAGGACCTTCTTTTGGTGTTGTGCTAGTATGACCTTCTCTTACCAATGTGCTTGCAGGACCTTTTGTTGGTACTGAGCTAGTAGGACCTTCTGTTGGTGCTGTGCTAGTAGGACCTTCTGTCGGCACTGTGCTTGCAGGACCTTCTGTTGGTGCTGTGCTAGTCAGACCTTCTGTTGGCACTGTCCCTGAAGTTCCTTCGGTTGGCGCTGTGCTAGTAGGGCCTTCTGTTGGCACTGTGCTTGCAGGACCTTCTGTTGGTGCTGTGTTAGTAAGACCTTCTGTCAGCACTGTGCTTGCAGAACCTTTTGTTGGTACTGAGCTAGTAGGACCTTCTGTTGGTGCTGTGCTAGTAGGACCTTCTGTCGGCACTGTGCTTGCAGGACCTTCTGTTGGCACTGTGCTTGCAGGATCTTCTGTTGGTGCTGTGCTAGTAGGACCTTCATTTGGCACTGTCTCTGAAGGACCTTTGGTTGTCCCTGTGCTAGTAGGACCTTCTGTTGGCACTGTGCTTTCAGGACCTTCTGTTGGTGCTGTGCTAGTATGACCTTCTCTTAGCAATGTGCTTGCAGGACCTTCTGTTGGTGCTGTGCTAGTAGGACCTTCTGTTGGCACTGTCCCTGAAGTTCCTTCGGTTGGCGCTGTGCTTGCAGAACCTTCTGTTGGTACTGTGCTAGTAGGACCTTCTGTTAGTGCTGTGCTAGTAGGACCTTCTGTTGGCATTGTGCTTGAAGGACCTTCTGTTGGCACTGTGCTTGCAGGATCTTCTGTTGGTGCTGTCCTAGTAGGACCTTCATTTGGCACTGTCTCTGAAGGACCTTTGGTTGGCCCTGTGCTAGTAGGACCTTCTGTTGGCACTGTGCTTTCAGGACCTTCTGTTGGTGCTGTGCTAGTAGGACCTTCTGTTGGCACTGTGCTCGCAGGACCTTCTGTTGGTGCTATGCTAGTAGGACCTTCTGTGCTAGTAGGACCTTCTGTTAGCACTGTGCTTGCAGGACCTTCTGTTGGTGCTATGATAGAAAGACCTTCTGTTGGCACTGTGCTTGCAGGATCTTCTGTTGGTGCTATGCTAGTAGGACCTTCTGTGCTAGTAGGACCTTCTGTTAGCACTGTGCTTGCAGGACCTTCTGTTGGTGCTATGCTAGAAGGACCTTCTGTTAGCACTATGCTTGCATGAACTTCTGTTGGTGCTGTGCTAGTAGGACCTCCTGTTAGCACTGTGCTTGCAGGACCTTCCGTTGGTTCTGTGCTTGCAGGATCTTCTGTTGGCAATGTGCTTGCAGGACCTTCTGTTAGCACTGTGCTTACAGGACCTTCTGTTGGTGCTATGCTAGTAGAACCTTCTGTTGGCACTGTGCTTGTAGGACCTTCTGTGCTTGCAGGATCTTCTGTTGGCGCTGTGCTTGCAGGACCTTCTGTTGATGCTGTGCTAGTATGACCTTCTGTTGGCACTTTCCCTGAAAGACCTTCTGTTGGTGCTGTGCTAGTAGGACCTTCTGTTGGCACTGTGCTAGTAGGACCTCCTGTTAACGCTGTGCTTGCAAGACCTTCTGTTGGTGCTATGCTAGTAGGACCTTCTGTTGGCATTGTCTCTGAAGTACCTTTGGTTGGCCCTTTGCTAGTAGGACCTTCTGTTGGCACTGTGCTTGCAGGCCCTTTTGTGCTTGCAGGACCTTCTGTTGGTGCTGTGCTTGCAGGAACTTCTGTTGTTGCTGTGCTAGTACGAACTTCTGTTGACACTATCCCTGAAGGACCTTGTGTTGGCACTGTACTTGCAGGACCTTCTGTTGGTGCTGTGGTAGTAGGACCTTCTTTTGCCACTGTGCTTGCAGGACCTTCTTCTAGTGCTGTGCTAGTCAGACCTTCTGTTGGTGCTACGCTTGATGGACCTTCTTTTGGATTCTCATCAGCAGGGAGCATGGTGCTTGCATCTGGAGAGGACAAAACTATTACAATTATGGTCGACATGCACATTAAAAAACAGTATTTGCTGGGACATCACTTTGATCAAATACAAGTTAAATGTTTAATTTTGCAATCAGCAATATATTTTTTTGTGAACAAATGTTGCTTTTTGTGGAATTTTGAGTATAAACAGTATAAAAAAATGTGTCTGCTGTATAGTCATCTGCTTTTTCAATTGTCATAACCAAATGTCAATGTAAACTATTTTATTAGTGACAAAGAGAAACACTTATCTCCAATCCCTTCATCATTGTTCATCTCCTCATTGGAGTTTTCTACCAAAAAAAGACCTCACAACTAAACTTTAAGAATACTGTTACAAAATCAACAGTTGCATGAAGCAAAAGATCAATACACTTGTATTAGTTAATTATTTGTGACAAAGCTACAGTACTTATACCTGTAGACTTTTTATTCTTTATGTTTAGGCATAAGTTATCGGTCCTTTGAGCTGTGGTGGCAGTGTTTCTTGGTTTTAAGGTAGTATCTGTGACAATCACAGAGATATAAGAGTAAAATCAGGGAAAAATTAGAAGCATGCAAGTCAAGTCACCTTTATTTATATAGCACAGCTTTACAGTGTTAAACAAATGGATGGATGCATATGTAATTCCAAATTTCTGTTGTTAATTATTTGAATTAATAAATATATATTACCATTGAAATGTATGGGGTCAGTAAGATACATTTTTTAAAGAAACTAATACTTTTATTCTCCAAAGATTAATTAAATTGATTAAAAGTGAGAGTAAAGATTTAAGAGATTACAATTATAAACACCGTTCTTTTGAACTTTAGTCATTGGAAATTTTTGAAAAAAAAAAAGAAAGAAAAAAAGGACAACTAAGCAGCAAAAACATAATAATAGTAAGAAATGTTTCTTGAGCATGAAATATTATGATATATATATATATACAATAAATATTAGCATATTAGAATGATTTCTGAAGCATAATGTCACACTGAATTCAATTCAAGTTTCAATTCAAGTTTATTTGTATAGCGCTTTTTACGATACAAATCATTACAAAGCAACTTTACAGAAAATTACGTTTCTACAATATTTAGTTGTAGTTTATAAGTGATGACTGTCAGTTTGTGTGCATATGACAGGATTTTTCAGAAAAAATTATACAAGACATAGTCAACCAGATGATGAATATTATAAACAGCAATTATTATATGATGCAATCACACTTGTAGCAATATTTGTTAGTTCTGTATGTTGATTCAGGGTTGAATCAACAAATCAACACTGAAGACTAAAGTAATGGCTGTTGAAAATTCAGCTTTGCCATCACAGAAATAAATACAATTTTTAAAATGTTACATTTATTAAAAAAGAAAACAGCGATTTTAAATTAGAATAGTATTTCATAATGTTAAAGCATTTACTGTATTTTTGATCAGATACATCAAATACATGCAAATAAATGCAGCCATGGTGAGCATTAGTGACTTTTAGTGACAATTAACACACGTAGCTTCTATTAGCTTCTACACACACGTACTCCTTATAGTTTACAGTCAAGCACATGCTCTCATAATCAGTGCAGCACTATCACTATCGCAATGACAAAGATTGCCTCTACGAAAAGGCTCCCCACATCATATAGATAGATAGATAGATAGATAGATAGATAGATAGATTTTTTTGTAATGATGTTATACAATACAAAAACAAAATAAACTTTATTCCAAACATTTGACTGGCAGAGTTGATAGATACCCTGACTTACTTTGATCTGAAGAGCTTGTGGAGGCATATGCAAATAGCAGCACTAAGGACAAATATGTAGCCATCTCGGCTGCTCAATGTTGGAATCACCTAAGAGAGCCTGTTTCTTCACATGCATTGATCTTCACGTTTATATAGAGACAGGGTGCGTTGGTTTTCCCCTGTCTGTCCAATTGTACAGTCAGTGATGAATTATTAATCGTCTCATTTTTCAAGGGTGCGGTGATCCACATGGACAAACAGACTTTTACAAAGTTCGCTGGGTGACATCACAGACTATTCCCATTAAAATGTTCCAGATGGGGGAAAAAGGTTGGACATAAAAATATGACATTATAAACAGGTGAGAAAGATTGGAGTGTACTTTTTACCCTTTGCTGGACCGGATCTGTCTGGCAATAAATATCAAAACAGAATTTAACCAGAAAATTATAAAAATGGAAGAATAAATAACAAAACTTTTGACGACTCTTAGAGACTAGTTATTAATTATTAGTTTGAAGGGTAATACTTTACAATAAGGTTTATTAGTTAACATCAATTACATAAACTAAGCATGAACAATATTTCTACAGCATTTAATATTTCTAGTTAATGTTAACTTCTGCATTTACTAATGCATTATTAAAATCAAAAGTTGTACTTGTTAACATTAGTTGATGCAGTGTGAATTAACATGAACTAACAATAAACTGTATTTTCATTTACAATCATTAACAAAGATTAATAAATACTGTAATAAATAGTGTTCATTGTTTTTTCATGTTAGTTAAAACATTAATGTATTAATTAAATAAACATTAATTAATAAATAAAAATTAATTAATTTATGTTCCTGTGGCTCAAGTGGTAGCGCATTGCGTTTGCGGCACAAGGTTGTGGGTTCGATTCCCAACCAGGGAACACATGTTAGGTAAAAACTGTTATACTGAATGCACTATAAGTCGCTCTGGATAAAAGCATCTGCTAAATGCATAAATTAACAAATGGAACGTTATTTTAAAGTGTTACCGTTTGCAGTTATTAATAAACATTATTTCATTTTACATTTAAATATTTTCCTGTGTGTGTGTGTGTGTATATATATATATATATATATATATATATATATATATATATATATATATATATATATATATATATATATATATATATAGTGTTATTTATATTGCACGGATACTTTTATTTTATTAGAATTTTTTTCTTAACTTATCTTTATATTTATTATTATTTATTATTATTATTTTATTATAAATAATTATAATTAATAATAATTTATTTATTTTTCAGGAGACACTGTTTTCCAAATGAATGTTGTTCAGTGCTTTGACGCAATGTATTTTGTTTAAAGCACTATATAAATAAAGGTGATTGATTGATTATTATTATTATTATTATTATTATTATAAATAATAATAATATAGTACTATTACTTCTACTACTACCACTTATTAATACGTTTATAAGTAGTTCAATAAAAACCACCAAGAAATAGCTCTTGTACAGTTTGGTCAACCAACCACCACACCACCGACGGGAAAACCACTGACAATGTACCGGTGGATACGAGTCAGCTAAACCTATACAGTGGACTTTAAACACCTTCATATGCAGGCGCCTGGTACAAAAACTTGTTTAGAAATGAATCCAATTGAGTAAAATGCTGAGCTAAATGACAGGCTTGAAAGATATATTCCCTTTTTAAGCGTTACCCCTTTACAACAAGATGGTTTCGTCCAAATCCATAACAGGAAGAACCGGTGTTTATCGTTTGCGAACAGGAAGTTGTGCGTCGTTCCGTAGTCGATGCAGTCTGTCAAATCGACTGATTTGTTGTAGAGCCCATGAATTTGAAGTGTTTTTTCGCAGCTCAGAGACTTGGTCGAAGTTAACGGAAAGCAGACGCTGCTATTTTTTTGTTGTTGCAATAATGGTGTCTGCTGGATAGGAAAACTTAGGTTTTCTTAGGCAATTCGCTTCCTGCGAGGTGACACAGGCATACAGGTACAGCTGTCCTGCAAGGAATAGATCAGAACACTTAATAAACTCTTCTCCTGAATACCGAGTAACAGTTAACAAGCGAACCAAATCAGTCTATGACGTTAAAAGCTTGTCCAGTGTGTTTCTTGATACTGTATAAATATGCTCTGCCCAGAATCCCTAAAATGACACGTTGACTGAAAAAGATGAATGTCATTGTAACCTGCCAGTCAACACTGCGACCACTTAGTCTGAATATTATTTTCAGATTGTTCTCAAAACCCAGGTTAGAGCGTTGAATACATATTGTAAATAACATTATCCTGCCTTTTGACATCTCGCATGCTGTTTATCATTGCATGTCCACGAATACTCAGTTACCCAAATGTAAAAGGTTATTGTATTGCCTTGATTTTGACAGTCTGTCGTCACACTACTCCAGTATATCAATTAAAAGCTTGTGAAGCCAAAATCTGTTTGTTATAAACAATTCTGTTATTATCAGCATACATATCAAGGATATATTTATGTGCACTTTTTTTGTAGTACAGGTATTCTTTAATTTTTTTTTAAGGACCGCGTGATAGGCAGACGATACCACCTCATTGTAAGGATGGGTGCTGAGAGCAGTGCGCTGCCAAGCTGTGTGCTGGAAGAGCCGTTGCTGACACTGCCGTCTGGTCTTACCATGTACTCTGCCCTCCTCCGGGATGGCAAGCCTGCCTCGGTCTTTGTGCATAAGCAAGACAATGAGGATAAAGTCAGTAAAGCTGCCAAGGTAAATGTAAACAGCTGCTATGTAACCTCACCAATGACATACATTATCTGTCAAAAGTTTGGACACCTTACTCACACATTTTTTTAAATTAATATTTTCCACATCTTAGAATAATAGTAGTCACTTAATACAAATTATACATCTTCCTTTACAGCATCTGAAGACATTAAGGCATCCATGTCTTCTTCACTTCCTGTCATGCTCAGTGCAGGATGGAGGCATACATTTAGTGACAGAACCAGTTCAACCATTAAAACGGCTGCTAGACAATGTTACTCCAGAGGAGATCTGTGCAGGCCTCTATGACCTGTTGCAGGCACTAGTCTTTCTGCATGACAGGGTAAGATGCATTTTATTATTATATTATGAATAAATATATATTAAAATATTTATTACGTTTTTTATTTTTTTTAGACACTTTAACTAAATATTTTATCTTTCTCTCATCTCTTAGGGTAAATCAAGTCACAACAATGTGTGCATATCCTCAGTGTTTGTCAGTGAAGATGGCCATTGGAAACTCGGGGGGATGGAAACTGTCTGCAAGTTTTCAGAGGCAACACCAGAGGTGACATCCGTAACTACTTAAGTTCTTGTTTCAAAAGATAAAAGGAAATTTAATGAAATTTAATGGCATGGCACTGGTTACAATTTGTTAAATACCTTTAATAACAAATATAGGCAGTACTGTAACACTTTGTATGTGTGACTTCCTCTCCAGTTTCTCAGAAGTATCCAGAATGTTAGGGAAAACAGTGCCATTCCTCCTGAGGAGAAGGTAGGGACCATATTTGTATTTATATTATAAAGAAATAAAAACTTTGACTCTACAAGGATGTATTGACAGTAATATAGTTATGATGTTAAAAGATTTCTATTTCAAGTATATCGAAGTATCAGAGAAAAACAAATTTACAAAAAAAACAACTGTTTTGTAATAGCAAGAATAATACAATAATAATAATACTTATACACCAAATCAACATATTAGAATAAAAATTCAACTTTGTCGTTTTAGGAATAAATTCCATTTTCTAAAATATTAAAATAGAAAACAGCTGTTTTTAAATTGAATAATATTTTACAATATTACGTTTTTTTAACTGCGTTTAAAATAAATGCAGCCCTGGTGAACATAAGAGACTTCTTTCAAAATAATTTTTAAAAATCCTTCCAACCCCAAATATTTGAATGGTAGAATATGTAATCCTATTCCGATTTGTTCCCAGAATTTACAAGGCCTGGGACAAATTAAAAACTGACAACAGTCCTGATTGTTATGACTCAGCATTATAATAATGTTTTTTTAATAATCTATTTGTAGCTTGAAGGATTCCGAACTCTTCCCGACAATCATGCCCACTCCCGAGACGCCTTTTCATTCGGGGTAATCGTGGAGGCACTTCTTCCACTTCTGACCGGACATGGTTAGTAACACTCTTAATTCAACAGACGCATGTAAAGCAGGCTGAGCATGTCTAAGGTTCATCCTGCTGTGGCAGTTTCTAAGCCTTTACTGTATAGACATTGTGACATAATTGTTAATGGACTGACAAAACTATTTTACATGCGGGGTACAAGTTTTTAATTCAGGGCAGGTTATGATGACTTAATGTTCAATAAACAAAATGATCGACAGGAGCACTGTAATGGTGACGCAACCTTTTGGCTTTTATGTTTCATGTTTATTGGAGCAGGGCCTCACTAAAAACATGCTCTGTTGTTTTTGTGCTATCTTTTTTTTTCTTATTTAGTCTCACTCACTAAATTGTGGTGTTTTTCCATTCCCTCTTTCATGCATGTTTTTATTTATTTTCCATGTCTGTTCCCCATTTTTGTAACCTCCATGTGCTCCTCCGCCTAAATGTACTTTCTGTCTCAGTCTCAGATGATTTGTTGGAGAGTCTAAAGAACATGCTGCAGGCCAGCCTCTTGACCCCTGACCCCATGTCTCGCCCATCTCTCAGCAGTTTGCTGACTCACAAGTTCTTCAGGTTCGCTCTGATTCAATTCTGATCAATCGGGGTCTTTTGAATCCATTTAAATGTTAATTTTGCCTGTATTGACGTAAGATTATTATATGATAATTAAATTATTTAAATACCTAAACATTGCCATATTTAATTCTTATAGAAATGACTTCTTAGATATCATGAATTTTATGAAGAGTTTGACCCTGAAAAATGAGGAGGAGAAGAATGAATTCTTCAAGTAAGCTTCCCTTTCAAAGGCATGATTGTATTACTCTAAAAGGGTGAAGTGTTGTGCTTGGATAACTAAGTGCGTTTCTGCAGGTTTCTCTTGGACCGGGTTCAGAACCTCCCAGAGGAGTTAATAGCTACACGTCTGGCTCCTAAATTGCTCAATTCTTTGGTGTTTGCGGAGCCCATGGCTGTCAAAAGCTTTCTTCCTCACCTCTTACGGCCTAAGCAAGGCAGGAAACCTTTAGGAGATGCTTTTTGTACACTTGTTTAGTTGCATTAGTCTTAGTTATGAAGTTGACGTCTGTTTTTTGATGTACAGACTCGAGTGTGAGCGCCGGTGAGGAGTGTCTTCTGTCTTTGTCTTTGTATCGGAGATACGTGGTTCCTCAGCTCCTTAAGCTCTATAAGGTGAATGAGGAGCACGTCAGGATTGTGCTTCTCTCCCACATTCACATCTATGCTGAGTTCTTTCCTCACGAAGAACTGAAAAATCAGATTCTTCCTCAGGTACTGTGGAAATGTATGTGTTTATCAGTAGCTTAATGAAACTGAATTCTTTCGAAAAATGAGTAGTTCAGGATGTTTTTAAGTTGATACTGGGATTGTTTCAGTTTTTTCCCACACTTTATCTCTCAGGTTTTGCTGGGAATGAGAGATACGAATGACTCACTCGTCGCAATGACACTACAGAGTTTGGCTGTGCTTGTCCCGTTGCTGGGTGCCCAAGTGGTTGTTGGTGGGGAGAGGACTAAAGTCTTTAAACGGACTACGCCAAACTTCACCAAGTCCACAGAGGTCACCCCAGAGAGTAAGACACGTCTGTTGAGGCACTTTTATAATGAGAAGGAGTTTAGTCTAATTCTCTGATTATTTTACTAAACAAGTTGATCAGCCCAATTCATTTCTGTTTTGATTCATCTGATACGTATTTGTCCCATTCTAAACATTTATGCTGCTGAAGTTATTATAGTTATTATATTTACCTATATTGAATGTAAATGTTATGTTTTACAATACATTTAATTATTTTTATTTTTTTTACAATCTCTCAAGACTGGTTGGAATAAGATAAAGTAAATATCAAATATCCTTCAGCCAGATTTATCAGTAAAGGTCTTCTTAATGGCTAATGTATTTAAAAATGAAATTAAGATATGAAGTATGAAACATATGGATGGTACTAATATTGCTTTGAGGCCACTGGAGGATGCTGCTGCATCAGTTTATATGTCATAGATATTTCTTTTCTAGCAGTGCATTCAGTTCCTCTTTTAGGGAAAGAAAAGAAATATATACTAATGTATATAATATAAACATTTTAAAACATTTGCACTGATTAAACTCAAATAAGTATTTCAGTTTAAAAATCATCAACTAATGTGAAGACTTTTAATATATTTAGATTTCTGTTTAAATTAAATGCTGTTCTTTGAACTTTCTATTCATAAAAAAAATCCAATAATTCCAAAGTAATAAATAAGTTTCACAAAAATATTAAGCAACAAAACTGTTTTCAGCATTTGATAATGATGAGACATTTTCTTGAGCATCAAATCAGCTTATTAGAATGATTTCTGAAGAATCATGTGACCTGAAAACTGAAGGACTTCCCTTTGATCCCAACCTTTTCCTCTTCAGCATCACCCGTGCATACTGTTGGGCCCTCACATCCCCACATCTCACAACCACCAAAGGTCCTGAATCTTTTCACTAAGAGCTCAGAGGACAAAAAGATGGTTTTAGACAATATGTATTCCTTCAAAGCAACTGAAAAGACCACCGCCCAGCACACCACATCAGAAAGAGCAGGTATGCCACAACTGATACTTTAAAGAGTTAACTACCTACTTGGTGTTTGAAATGACAACCCTTTTGAATCAAGTGATCTCTCTAGTATTAAGCAGCGAAATGAATGGGTGCAGAATGGGCACACAAGCTGCAGACAACACGAAAACTAACAGCACGGTGAGATCCGATGAAGATTGGCCTAACTGGAGTGACACAGAGGAGGCAGAAAAGGACAAGACCCAGTCAGTCCAGATTAACATTCGGTCAGCAGGCATCCCTGGTCAGAGCAACTCCGCTTTATCAGCTGACAATGAGGATGAAAGTGAGGAACCCTGGGATGATTTTGAAGGACTCAGAAGTGACCTCAGACAGGTCACACTTGACTCCTTTACCAGTGTCTGTACCTAAGGCATCAACAAAGAGCACTGCAATATCTCTGTCTGAATCTAGTGCCGGACCTCCAAGGCAGTCAAAAGCACTCAAACTGAACTCTAGCGTCAGAAGCAATCTAGATCATAACCATATCTCATTATGGGACACCGGTTGGAACCAGACAACTGACACCCTCAAACCCAGCAACACAAGTTTAGCATTAGAGCCCAAGCCAAAAAGCACAATCAAAAGCTCTGAAGCTGAATGTCTTGGGCAGGAGTTCACAATTGCAGTGAAGAAGAAGCCAGAGCCAGATCCAGAGCTAGACTTCTTTGCAGACATGGTCCCAGATATAAAGCTGTCTTCCTCATCTCTTCTGCTCCCTGTGGAGAGCTCAGTCAGAGAACCCAATACGGGACACACATCAGACCCATCAATAGATAAACTGAGACTTACTACCAAGTTTGCTGCTGCTGACTTGACTGAGGTAAGTTTAGCTATTCGCCCTGACATCCATTTCAGTTATTTAGACTACAGTACGATGACGAACTGATGCGATTAACTTTTGTGTTGCTTTCACAGACTGAGGCAGAAGGATGGGGCGATGACCTCAACTGGGAAGATGAGAATGCCTGGTGATCAGTGTGGTCTTCTACAGAAAGCCATATGAGAGATTTACTTTCAAGAAAACTGCTACATATGCCATCATGACATTATCACTAAAGGCCAATACAAAAATGTAGTAACTACGATTTAAGAGAGAAGTGTGTATTGTAAGATTCCCCCACCCTATACGATATGATATTCAATCTTTTGTTGCCATAGAAATTGTTCAGCTACAGAAAAAGGCTTTTGAAAGATAGCATGATGGACCTAAACATGCCAGATCCTTTTAGGCGTCCTTCAGTCATGTTGCACTGTGAAGGGGTATTTAACCTGGAAATGCATATACTTCTAATGTCAGGTTTCTTTGTGCCATACCGTTTTTTTTTTTTTTTTTTTTTGGTTCAGTGAGCCTTAGAGGACACACAGCCTCAACTTGAGAAGAAATATACAGACTCTAATTTGTGTTCATTAGATTTGATGAGCCCAACCTAATTTATTTGTATTATCAGCTGCTTATTAAATAAAATGGTTTTATGGTATTTGATCTGCTTTGATTTAATTTTTACATGTACGGTTTTAAGTTGTGAAAATTTTTCTTTTTTTTTTTTAATTACATCTAAGTCGCATAAAAAAAAAAATCGATTTATACATCTTATTGTGATAAATTAATGTTAATGTGTGTTGTTTTATACATTTACACCCACATCTCAACAGCAACTGAAGGATAAATCCAAATCCCCAGCCTACTTTTTCATATTCAAGCAAAGATCCCCCCACCCCCAGTTTTTTTACAAATGCTATTGCTTAATTGTCATAATAGGATGGCGGCATTAATATATTATGTTCAAGTTGTGTTGAAATAACCTACAATTACACTCGGAGGATTTAGAAAATTCAGGGCTGTAATTATGAGGATGTGAACACTTTTTTTTTTTTTTTACAAAGTCAGAATCTTTAAATTACAACAATTCTGAAAGTGTGAATGCATCATTAAAATTAAGAGTTTTAGACTTCAGTATTCAATGTAAATATCTCAATATAAAACCACTGACTAGAAAAGTCAACAAAACATATTTTAATGAAGTTTATTTAATAAACAATTTTTTGGTCTTTGGAGTGACACTTTTCCTTATAAAAAAAAAAAAAACTTCTATACAAATATCTTGGGTGACTTCAGCAAATGTAGTGACATGGAACAAAAAGGCAGCGTAGGTTAAAAGCAGCCAGAGGTAGAGGTGTTGTTGTGGTTGAATCAGTGCTCCTCTACTGTAGTGGTGTTGATTTGAGTTATCAGTGTCTGTAAGACCTCAAGTCTGGTCCTGACCCACTGTGGAGGGGATGGGTTGTGGCCTGGCCCCACTATTGCCTGCAGGGCTTTCAAGGCACTTTCTGCTGTCTGGAGGTATCTCTCAAGCTCCTCTTCTACTTTGGTCTCTTGTCTTGCCCTCTTCGGACATGGCTGGAACAGGCAAAGAATCACAGAATTAGTAAAGATTTGTTCCAGAAGTATGTCAGACTAGAAAGCTAGTCATCCTTTCACTCACTCACCTCTTCAGTAAGTGGCGGTTGTACAGGTGAGTTGTCCTCACACTCCATTCGCTCACAGTGTTTCTCTATTACACTCCTCCACTCCTTCAGACGTCCGAGTCTTGCTTCCTCAGATTCCTGGTGTGAGACAATCTGTAGAGAGTGATGCAATAATCTATATAAGCAGCACTCCAAGAAGACAAAATAACACTTTTTGTTAGTCTGTGAATCTCTCATTTCATACCTTACTGAGGTAGTTTAACACTTTGGTTTTGATCTCCTCTGATGTCAATGTTTGAGAAATCACTTCCTCATGGTTGGTTATCTTAAAGTTACAAAAGAGAGACGAGAGCTAGATTACAAAATTGTTGATTAAAAACAGAGTTAAACAGGGATGTGATTTGAGATTTTTTTTTTTACTAAATAAATAAAAACTCAAGTTCTTGAGCATAACTGATCACTTAGTTTTAAATTACAAAATGTACCTATACTAGTTCAAGTAAATGCACCCTTTATGTAGTTATACCCAAGTCAGATTTGTGTAGATATTTCAAAAATGTTTCATTATACATTCACTTTCTCAAATATACAAATTTAACAATTGAGGACATTGTCTGTTTTATAAATGGTTACATAATGGGGAAATTCTGACCTCTGCAAAGAGGCCAAAGGCCTCGAGGACATGATGGAGTATCAGCCAGGATGGGTGAGTCAGGAGACCATTGAACAGACCACTGATTCTAGGCAAAACTTGGCACTGCAGTCACACACATACATATAAGTACTGCACACACAGAATGAAATGACCAAGTGGAAGAAATCATTCCTGGTCAGAATTTGCTTGTTTTTTTTTACCTCATATTCCATGTATACCTGAATATTGGGAGAAATAAATACTTTTCCCAGTGAAGCAAGGAACTCCAAAGCAGCTAAAAGTAGGTCATCTGGGCATTTCTGGATAGTCAACCCGCTCAAACAGGAAACAGCCTTTTTTGGGCAAAGACAAAAAACCTTGAATCAAAATGAACAGATATCTAAAAAGTTACAATATATATATATATATATATATATATATAAATTTCCCTAAGAAAACAGGAAATGTTAAAAGATCACCTGAACAATGACATGTTGATCTACACTTTTGATCAGGACAGCTGATATTGACAGGAGTAACTTCACAGTGCACTGGAGAGGTGGATGAACCTGCACCTGATAGTACATGAACAGTGAAGAAAAAACAGTGAACCTAAAGCCATAGTGATACATTCACATCCTGACTGATCAGGTTGGATGACATAGATTTCATGACAGAACTTACCGAACACAAAAACATGTAACAAAAAACTTGTTTTGCGTCATGAAATCACACCGCATAGCATTGCATCTTGTCATTGCATCCTGTTTTAGGTTCGGTTAGAAGTATTTATTCCTTGTTGCATAAATATTTCATTCAAACCACACCAGAGTTTGTTTGGAATGAGACGAAGACACATCTGTTTAGAAGTCTCTGTCCACTTGTTAGGTGTGCATCGAGGTTCGGAAGGCAGCAATCACACATACTCAAATGAACCGCACTAACAGGCGCTAACAGAACAAATCACACCAGTTTTGATCAAAATCAAACACACCCTAAGATTTGTTTTAAAAGTTTTTAAAAAGAATCTTATGCTTGCCAAGGTTGCATTTATTTGATTAAAATACAGTAAAAATCGTAATATTGTGAAATAATATTTAACTCAAAATAACGGTTTTAAGTTTTGTGCATTTTAAAATGTATTCCTGAGCTGGCAAAGCTGATCAGTCATAACTCCAGTCTTCAGTGTCACATGATCCTTCAGAAATCATTCTAATATGCCGACATATGTTGCTAAAAAAATACTTATTATCACTGTCAAGAAAGGCTATTCGGAATGTTTTTGTGGAAACTGTGACATTTCTTTCAGGGTTATTTGATTAATAGAAACAGCGTTTTATTTGAAATGTATTTTTTTGTCAATTTAATGCACCCTTGCTGAATAGAAAATATTAATTTCATTACAAGAAAAACAAAATCTTACTGACCCCAAAATTTAGAACAGTCATGTACATTATATGTGTAATCTGATCACCTGATTGCTACTCATGCGACTCCACAGCTGAGAGATGATCTTCACAGAAGACCCCACACATTCAGCCTGTAGGTCGCTCCCTCCCATCAACATCAGCACACAGCCTAGAATCTGGTTCTGAAACACAGAGAAACTAATTTAAAACCTGCCCTGGGAAATATATTTACCTTAAACGTCAGTCTGGTTTTTAAGGGCAGGATGTCAGATTTGTAGGAATTGTAGGTGGAGGAATTGAATGTACAGCGCTCTCTCCACCCTCAACACCACGGCTGAGGTGCCCCAACTGCCCCCCGAATGCTGCAGCATAAATGGCTACCCACTGCTCCGGGTGCGTGTGTGTGTGTGTGTGTGTGCACTTTGGAAGGGTTAAATGCAGAGCACGAATTCCAAGTGTCACCAGGGTCACCATGCTTGGCTGTGTCACATCGCTTTCACTTCGACTTAAATGTTGAGAGAGATAAAGTGTTGAAATAACAATAGAAATCCCCAAGTTTCCCCATGACTAAAATGCATTCGCGCAGGATTTTGTTTTGTGTCCATAATCAAAACTTTAATCTACAACAACCCTCAACAGGATTTGTTCAGGGTAAGACTCAGGGTAAGGCATAAAACACATTTATTGGCTTAGAACTTGAATCTGGATCTAAGATTGTCGGTTTCCTCTACTGACAGATGACTAAAAATATGCAAGCATTTTTCATGTTTTTAAAATAAAACTCTCATGTAATACAAAATGATGGCAAACATCTTGTCAAGTATAAAGTTTATGTATTCAATAGCACTCTTGTTGCATTATTTCTCTCACAAGTCTCGGTATATCTCCCATCCTGTAGCCGCTATTCTCCAATTCCTGCAGCACAACAGAAGCCCCGGCAAGCACCTCTTCCTCCACCCGCATTCGTGCCTCTGTACACAGACACCTCAGCAGAGTGTGGCGCCACACACACAGGTTCTCCTCCTGAGCGGGAGGGAAGCGCTTTACAAACTCCACCTGTCACAAAAAAAGCACTTCATCATATTTATGAATGTACCATTTTGCTACCTACAAAACAAAGACAGAACATCGGTGGGTACAGAAAAAAACGACAGTATATTACAAACTCATCAATGTTCTGAGGAAGTTTTTCTGCAAAGTTGCGTTCATATTCTTAATCTGGACAATAGAAAAAGAAACTAACCTGGTGCTTGGGTGTCATGAGAAATAGCAGACGTCTAAGCAGCAGGGCCAAGTGAAACATCTGATAACCCTCTCCAGGACATGACCTTATCTAGGTCAACAACAATACATGCCATGGAAATCATTAGTGGACAAACAAAACCAGAGAATTAGCTCAGACAATGTTCAAACCAAGAGAACTTAAAGAAAAAAAAAAGTATAAACACTCTCCAAAAATTTAATTACAGTCATCCAAGAGTATGTAGTCATCTTTAAAATGGTCAATTGATTTAGAAAACTAATTAATTATCAAGATAGTACAAGGTTTAATATAAGTATGGTTTAACACAGACAAATTTCTCTAGTTGTCAAATGTAAAGAACACACATACATAAATCTTTAGAATGTTTTTTTTTGTAAAGAAACTGCTACTTTTTTCAACAAGAATTCATTAAATTGCTCAAAAATTCCCATTCCCAGCACACTCCTAACTCACCAGGTGAGCAATAAGGAGAACATGATGAAAACATAACTCAGCCGTGCCATACCTGAAGAGAGACAGAAAGAACTTGAACTCTGATATTGTTTATAAACATTTTTTCCTTGCATTCTTTAGAGCAGTAGATGTTTTCCAACTTGTATAGACACAGGTGCTAGTAGAGCATGGTTATCAATATTATTTATTGATAACCATGATAAATAACAAATATTGCTACTTACTATGCAATCACATTATTACTGCTGTTAATAGTGTTCATCGTCTGGTTGACTATGTCTTGTATACATTTTTCTGAAAATTCCTGTCATTTGCACATAAACTGATCACCACTTATAAGGTAAGTTTTGTAGAAACTTAATTTTCGAAGTTGCTTTGCAATTTGTATCTTAAAAATTGCTATACAAATAAACTTGAATTGAATTTAATATTATTTAAGGGGTTTTAGAAAGTATTGAATGACTCCTAAACAACAATGACACTTCTAAAAAGATTAAAAACAGGTATATCTCTGATTGTTCATGCTTGGCATTCTCTGTAGCAGCTCTGGAAAGTAGTAGTCATAGAAGTCCAATGGGTGTGTATCTATTCTTACCGTGCCAGGAAGCACCAGACATCTGTTGCCAAGACAGCCGTCTGCATGTCTGCCTGCAATACGGCGGCTAAAAGTGACCGCTCCTGAAAGAAGAAAACAGAGGACAATAAGTTTTTTTGATGGTTTTCCTTTCATTTCTGATGAAATGTATTAAGGACCAGCTATTTGTCACTTAGCCAGTTGAAAATAATTTCAGCATGATCAAAGTAATTACAAGAACAGCATAAGAATGTAATTATTTCAAGACTTATAGCTAAAATGTGACTTGTCTTTTAAAAACAGAAGGTTTTGAGTTCATTTTATTTGTCACATCATCAAGAGAGGAAGATCAAGCTTAGTTATATAACACTTGAACAGAATTCAATAGAAAAAGATGACTGACCAATGGTGCGAAGTGTTGAGTGGGCAGAACAGCCACACAAGCACACATATGCACACACACATGCTGGTGCAGGCTGACTCTACCCTGAGCCTGGCCATGAAGCATTACTCCCGGCAACCACACCGGCACGGCACGCTCCAACATACACCGCCGAAAACTATGCAACACTGCCTCAAACACAGACCATCTGTGGAAAGAAAGACTTTTTGATGGTATTATGCACTTGAGCCAAAAAAAAATTAATCTCGAAATCTCGATTTAAGTAGGCACAATTTTTACATTTCCAGGATTGAAATGCAGTTGTAAACAACAGAGGGATAAATGACAAAGATGATGTAAAGTAACTTTTTTTTTCACCAAGGATTTATTAAGTTGATCAAAAGTGAAAGCAAACTTTTACATTGATACGAAAAAAAAAAAATTCAAATAAACGTTATTCTTTTATTCATCAAAGATTCTTGAAAAACAAATTCTTGAGATTTTTTAAATTTATTATGAAATAAATGCAGCTTTGGTGAGCATACAATACTTCTTTAAAAATTTTTACAAAATCTTGCTGGCCCCAAACCTTTTAACAGTATTGTTCAATGAAAGGTCATTTTATTGCAGCATTAAAACGTTATCAATAAACGGCAAGCCAATTCAGCATAATTTATGATGCTTAAACTCACAATGATACTCAACTGACTAGTTTGCCAATTTAGTCCTGCAAAAATACACAAGTGTAAAGTACCTGGGAGTTTCCTCCGAAAACTGACTGCCATCACTCCACAGCCGCATCGCCTCTTCTGGCTGGGAGGAGAGTTTACCCAGTACACTCACCAGTAGCAGACACTGTGGTAGACACAATTCTGTACTGGACTCTAAGATACAGAAACAACAGGAAAAACTAATTGGTAATTTTTAAAAAATGTTTAAGAAACCTACAATTAAAAATAATTCTTCCCATAAGTTATTAGTTTTAGGTAAAGTGAGGTCATGTATTAATTTGTTTGTTTTAATTTAGTTAACGATTTTACTAAAACAACCAAAAGAATTAGAACAACATGGCCATGATTTACCAAAAAAAAGGGGAAAAAATTAATGTGTTGTGGGAACAAATAGTTGTTTTTATCTTGCCAATAATCCAAAAACTGTCAGACAGAGAGTGCAACTCCACATGATGGAAAGATGGAAGAACTGCCCTGTAATAATGAAAGGGCATGGGCACTAATTCAGTTTAAGTGACCTGGAAATGTACAGGATATGCACTCAGCAATGTGTCATGGACAGTCAGTCTCTATGCATTTTGTTATGTAACTATGTCCTTGAAATTAAAGAAATTCCTCACCAGTTCATTTCACTCTCTTAAGACTTTGCAGACAGTGACCCATCACTCACATTACAAATAGAACAAAAACTTGAATTACCAGGTTAATTAAGTGATGTATGAGCTTTCAATGAACAAGCCAATTATTTTTTGGAGGCAATGTTAAAGGAGTGTTCCAGAGTTCAAGAGAACCCTGGAAGTTGTTATAGAAGTTTGCAAGAAGAAACTCACGGAGATCTGGGTCCAGGACAGATTCTGCAAAGGGATGGAAAGAGAGCAGCTGTGTCAGCATGACATCCATGGGAACCAGAACCGCCACTCTCAACTCCTCACTGAGGGCAGAGGGCACAAACGGGGCACACACAGAGGGAGGGAACTTGCTGAGGAGGGAAAAAAACACAAGCTTAATAAGACATAGACAAAACAGAGAGAGCAAAAATGAAACTTTGAAAAATGAAAAAAAAAAAATCATGTTGCTTAAAATCCCTATGTTAAGAGTGTTGACCTTAAGCAATATATAATTGATTTACCTGTGGATTTGGAGATACAACTGGTGAAATCGACGGCATGACTTGGCAAGAAATTCTTTAAATTCCTATCACATGAAAAAAAATCCCCAGAAAACTGTAACTATTTCTGACTGTTAAAATCATTTTAACAGGTTTAAATGAATAACTTTAACTTTGCCCTCAGTTACCTTTGTGTAGTGGACTAATGTGTTGGCAAAAAACCTACACATTTTTGTGGCTTTTTGGAAAAGCTTGTATTCTGGACAGTGCACAATTTCCTGTGAAAAACAAAAGGTGGAAGTGAGATATGAGCTGACCTTTTATGTGACACTTTAGACACTTTAAAAAAAGGGTAACACTTTAGAATAAGGTTCCATTAGTTAATGTTAGTTAATGTTTTAATTAACATGAACAAACAATAAATAATGCATTTATTACTGTATTTATTCATCTTCGTTAATGTTAGTTAATGAAAATACAGTTATTCATTGTTAGTTCATGGTAATTCACAGTGCATTAACTAATGTTAACAAGCACAACTTTTGATTTAAATAATGCATTAGTAAATGTTGAAATTAACATGAACTAAGACTTATAAATGCTGTAGAAGGATTGTTCTTGCTTAGTTCATGTTAACGAAAGTAGTTAACTAACATTAACTAATGGAACCTTATTCTAAAGTGTTACCAAAAAAAGTCCCTTGATGAGTGTTTCAAGGTCACCATTATTGCAATTAAAAATACCACAGCAACCAATAAATAACATTCACCATCTCTGTTAAAAAAAATGCAATCTGTTTAAAATGTTAAAGTGATGATGAGTCTACCTGTAGTCCTGCCTGCTGGATCTGTTGGGCCAGCTCAATACAGTTCTGGACAGATGTATACAGGTCTTCACACAAAGAGAAGGCTATGTCAGTATGGCGAAGCCGATCTTCTACTAGAGACTGGTACTTCACGCTCTGTCTGAAATTGAATACAAACTCTCAGTATATAAAGTTGTGACATTTTGCCAAGTATGGTAACCCATGCTCGGAATTGGTGCTCTGCATTTAACCCATCCAAGTGCACACACACAGCAGTGAGTAGAGAACACATACACCGTGAACAAACACCCGGAGCAGTATAATTAGCATTATTTATTTATTTATTTTTTACATCGAGTGATTAGTTCGCGAACCGGATATCACAAACTGCTTTGTTTTGAACTCACAACTAGGGGTGTGCCGGTTTTAGAATTGGTGATGACGGTTATGACGTGAGTCAAATGTGACGGTTCATAACATAACCGTCCGGGGGGGGCAGACACTGATTAGCTACGTGCTCTACATTTATTTAAAATTAACAGCAAGACAACTAGCAGTGAATGTGCTTTCCATTAAATGAATCACACACAATGAACAAATCCTTAACAAAAAACAAAAAAAGTTTTAGTTTTAGTCGGTTTTAGTGACGATCTGACAGGTGTAGCTATGTTCCCCGCAGTGCTAAAAACTCGCTCTGATGCTGTGCTTGTAGCACAAACACACATGTATTTACGTGCCAATTTTGCTAAGAGCGGATAGCGTGTTTCATTGTCTCGCCATCATGCTAGTGGATCTGCCGTAGAGTCAATTGGTTGTTCTTGGAGACAGCGGGTTAACTCCGTGTCAGCGCGCGCTCTGATCGGTAAAGGGGCAGAGATTTCAGACCTCCGTTTATTAAGGAGATCTGTCACAAAACTCACCATTCGCGCCAACGTTTTTTGAGCAAATTTCAAAGCCGCACCCGCCCGCCATCCGCTGATTGTTTTGCGGTCTATGGACGATGCAATGCTTTGCTGATGCGAGCCGCAAAAAAAAGCCCTTGTCTGTTCTAGAAAGGATGCAGCAAAGATATTTAATGCTAATGTATGAGGCATAGGCCTACGCTGAGTTTCATTTACGATGAGATATGCTCTAGTTTACAGTGCAGTGCAAGTGAACGCGGCGCGCTGGTGCTTCAATGTCACGGTTATCATTGTCTGCTATATTTGCTTTTTATTAATTAAAATACATGCAATTGGTTGATGAAACATTTATTAAAATTAAGATAAAATTTGTACAAAACGAAATTCGTTTTTAAGAAAGGTTTTCTACAAAGCAAAATTTAATGAAGTGGTAAATATCATGTCTGACGATTTAAAAAACTTCATTAAGTGGTAAAAACCATGTCTCCCGATATATTGCGCATATTATGATCCTATCTAAAAAATGAAAATAATTTTTGATAAAAAAATGTTTGTAAAAAATATTTTAATGACACGGTTTTGGCGGTTATAGAGATCTAATGACGGTGTTCAACTATAACCGCCGGTCTCACGATTATATACTAACCGTCACACCCCTACTCACAACAGACAACGAAGAGAAGACACTGCTGAATAAAGTCGTAGTTTTTGCTTTTTTTGCACCAAAATGTATTTTCGATGCTTCAAAAAATTCTAACTGACCCTCTGATGTCACATGGACTACTTTGATGATGTTTTTCTTACCTTTCTGGACATGGGCAGTATACTGTACACACAGCTTCAATGGAGGGACTGAGAGCTCTCGGACTAAATCTAAAATATCTTAAACTGTGTTCCAAAGATAAACGGAGGTTTTACAGGTTTGGAACGACATGACGGTGAGTTATTAATGACATAATTTTGATTATTGGGTGAACTAACCCTTTAAGTACCGGTGGTACCGAGGACCCGGTCAACCCGGTTCTTGATGCATAGAGTGCTATGATTTCCGCGAAGCAGAAAACGCGGCCAGAATCTCAAAATCCAGTCAAGAAAATGAAACTTACATTTTAATATGGACAGTCACGGAATTTATCAAAGTTAGCATAAATTAATAAAATCAAACCTCCATACGGACCAGTATCTGTAAATGTTAAGTGGCAAAAGTTGGTTGAAATATGAATCCTGCATCTTCTGCACATCTCTGTGTGAATGAATGAATGGCAGAGACGTGCAGGTTTGTTTACTACATGGACTGAAGCGTGTGACGCTTGCAGTAATTTCAGCATCTGCCGTCTCAATGAGGACATAAATACATAAACAACATCACCAGAACTGTTCTGAGTCACTTCACAAGCATTTTACCGTTTTAAATTTAGTGATAAAAAAAGTTTTTTTTTTTTATTAGCATATTTTTGTGTTTTGCTTTGGTACCGAGAACCGTGGATTTTCACTGGTATCGGTACCGAATACTGAAATTTTGGTACCGTAACAACACTACTCACTTTATGATAAATTTCCATGAGTTGGCATGTAGCGCAATGTCCAATCCAGATATGATCGAGCATATGTCCAGCAGACTGTGAATCACTGCAAGCCAAAAACAAAATTCAAAACAACTATAGATAAGCATATCCATCTCTTCACTGGAGATTTCTCACACAGATACCACAAACCTGTGACAATATCTGACACTTCCTCCTCAGAAGCAGTGTCCTCCAAGTTAATTTTGTCCAACAGTTCCATCAGGCCCTTCTGCAAAGAATAGGCCTCTTTAAACAGGCCCTGAAGCAGATCACCCACCAATGACAGCCTTCCACTGTACATGACCTCACTGTTCTATAAACACATCAACATCATACTGAAATTAGCAGAAAATAAAATCCTGGTTTTAAAAATATGTCCAGTGAATTATATAAAAATAAATGTTGTACCTTGCAGTGCTGGAAGGTGTCCTTTAGGACTCTGAGGATGCAAGAGGGCAGAGAGCGAATGGTATCAAAGGAAACAGACTCCTCGAAGGAACAGACATGACGTACACAGCCAGAGAGAGACTCTAGGGTCTGGACCATCATCTGGCAAAAACACAACAGCAGAAATCACTATGACCAGCAAATGAAGACATTTTTATTTCAATTTTAATATGGCATATTCAAACCTTCAAGATATTTCTCAAAAACACATGCAGCTCTGTGTTTTGACTAGAAAGGCCTCCAATTTGCTTGCTGATTTCTTCCAAAAGACTGGCAAACACTTTTACCACCTGTGGATCGCACATGACAACACATAAAAACATGCTTCATGTTGAATATTTCAGGCTATAGAATTGGGTTGGCACAAGTTACCGAGTACTCTAAAGTGACAGCAATAATCATGAAAATGATGATTGTGTGACTTAATTTTTTTTGCCAGATTGGCTATGACAGCATTTTGGGAGGTAACTTCTCTGACTGCTAAGCATTCCGACAGCTTGCTGTCCAGACCAGAGAACTAAAGTGAAACTAAGGATTTGAAATGCACAATGATGTCTAGTATCACTGATATACTGTATATGAATCACTCATATATTGATGAGTTAATTAATCCACTACCAAAGCATTTCATTTTTGCCAGTGTTAATTCACTTTTCATCTCATGCAATGTGTGACATAATTCATTACAAATGTGTTGTTTGAAACAATCCTATTCCTTTCATCTGTTGCTTTAAAAAAAAAAAGCTCTTCCCAACACCAAAGCCGACATTTTGAGGGAATTTAATTTTCTAACCTTGGGTAAAACTGTGGAGAAACACTCCTTCTCCAAATCAGATAAAGAAAGATGAGGGAGGAACCTGCTTGTGATCGTCTGAAGAATATCTGTAGAGATGGTATATAAAGTGTAGAAAATCTAAATCAAAGTATTTTATACGAACAAAATATTTATTGAGAAAAGCATAAGCGTGTTGAAGATAGTTGAATTAAATGAGGACACTTATTTGGCACTTGTGCTTCAACTTGCTCGCTTAGATGTCTCAAAATAAAACAAGAACATATATCATACAAAGTAATGTTTATGTTTAGAGGTCCACCCAAGATATGCCAGGTCTAAAACTATTACATACAGTATTGATGACAGCTCAGACTTACTTGTGTGCTCTTCCCAGCCGTCAGTGTCATGATGCATGGCGTTCAAGTGTCAAGGTCAATCTTAATCATAGTTACACAAATTTTACTATGGTAGTCCTAAACAATGAAACATGTGTACATTCATACACTGCCTTAAACTACAAGTGAAATGAATTTGTGAAGTAAGTCAGGAAAGGATATAATTAGTTTGGGCAGGACGGTTTTGAGTTCTTGTTGACAGGTCTCCTGGTCCCATCGAGAGACTTCATCCAAAAGGGTCACTTGAGACATTATGGAAACCTTTTCAAAACACACCTGCTCTGACAACAAAGTTGTAACTTAATTCGGTTTTATATGTTTATGAAACAAGTATATCACAGATTAATCTACGTCCAAACATGTTTTCGTAGTAAAATGTAACATAACTGTTACTTTGTTCGTTCAATTTGAAGGTAAAACTAACTCAACTACGTTTGCTTCATACAAGTTTTTTGAATATTATCTACTTGAAACTTACCGACTTATTCAGATGATAACTGCGATTAATAAACGCGTTTAAGTGATAATTATAGACAATAATGAGATCCTTTATACAAATTTAGGTCTTCTGTTTGAGTTCTCCACATTTCCTTCTGGGCGATTTCATTCGTCAGCACCGCATAGGGTTTCATTAAGAAAACGAAACCTGTTCATTGTCTTAAGCGCTATGTGTGCTTATTTAACGCTACTTAAAGTATATTTCCTCGTTACGTTTGTATTCGTTTTTCTGATTATACATATAGCTTACTTCCGTTGTTGTTTTAAAGTCCATGGTGTACGTCAGTAACATTAAAGTGCTTAAGAACTCCCCTCTAAAAGAGAATTGGTATCGCTCCCAACTTCGCGCCGTTTTCTTTAAGTCGAAGTGTGGTTTAATTCATCTCAGTCACACCGCAGTCTACAGTGATTGGTCAGTATATTCTATACTTCTTGAATGATCCAATCACAAACGAAATGTTGCTGAATCGATGTACGAGGCGGTGAAGAGATAAAACCTGTATAATGACCACACACACACACATTATTTCAGAAATGTTTCGTTCAATAAATGTTTGGTCCTTACGGAGCCCTACACATTAATAATAAAAAAAAGCCTGCGCACGATTTACTAATTTATTCCCTCTATTTGCTAAATCGTGTACACTTTAAATCCGATAACGATTTCATAATTGTGACCCACAAAAACCATACAAAACAATTAATTCGTACTTAAAGCTTTATTTAAAAAAAAAAATCAAATCACATTTTTGGCTTGAAGTTGGTTTTCCCGGACCTGGAGAGGGCCAACCTGGGCTCTTGCTTCCCACTGGAAACCTGTGGTTAAAAAAAAAAAAAAAAAAAAAAACCCGGTTAACGCCAGGATAAAACCTACAGATTTGGGACTCAGTCACATGCAAAATATAGCCTACCAGGAACTTCGCTTAAAACGCTATCAGTCGTCAATCCACAGCTTGTGTCACAACAGCCACATACCTCATCCCTTCCATCAGAAGAAACCCATCTAAAAAACAAATAAACTGGTCTAGTGGACGAATTTTATACAGAATAGTCACATCATCCACCCAGACTCACCCATCTGCACTAAAAGAACAAGCCTTGTGATTTTCATTAACCTGCACCGAAGCGGCACTTGCTTTTAGAAGACAGGTGATGTAAATCTGCAAAGACAGGCCACTTACAACATGCAACAAGATTTAGAGTAGCCTAATTGAACCACAAACAGAAAAAGCAAACAAAACATACAGCACCACTGCTTTCTTGTTGGAACCTAAAGGCCTCCAGTTGAAACTGGAGTTTGTCATCATGCACTCTGGGCAGAAATTTGGAGATGGAGCCTGTATACTTTGCATCAGTGAGGCAACTAAAACGCCAATAAGTCTCATGAGGATCTTGATTCCCACACTTATATGAACTCTCAATGTAAACGTTCTTACCCATGGTGTTCAATAAAAGAATACTTTGGAGCAGATTTCACATCAGGGCCTTTAGTGGCAACACAGCTGTCCACAAATATACGAAGGGGAATGTGGTTGTACTGCTTCACAGATGCCTGAATATTTAAGACATCTCCCAGGAAGAAAACGGCGGAAGGCCTTTCAAACATCCAGTCATCTTTAGACAGCCCAAACACACACAAAATTAAACCAAAAGTACTGATGAAAATACTTCCGATACATAAAAGGAAACAAACCAGTCATGATCTTCAGGGAGAAAACAAGAATGTCCTCTGCAATCTGGGTAGATGCATATGGGATCCAAGCTGGCTGCACTTCATTACTCACATTGTGTCTCCTGTAATGAAATACTTATGTCAAGAAGGCTTGAATTGTGAAGTTACACTAGTAACACAAATAAAGAATTGACCTGGGGTAGTGGCATTCAATACCAACTGTAGCACCACTGGACCTTAAAATCGGGGTGCCTTGTAGTGTAGCTGGTCTATAATCAAGGGTAAAGGTATAGACAAGCTCATTCTCAGTCACCTGCAAGAGAATACATTTAGAAGCTGCTGAATATGCAGGACTTCGGCAATGAGCAAATTTAAGAAGCCAGAAGACAGACCAAAAGCTGACTACCACACTCCTGAAGCGCAGAGTGAAAGATCAGGACTCTGGCAGTTGCATCCACACTCTCCACACCACAGCCCCCTAGAGATAAAAAAGAGGGCTCAAGCAGCTGCCCATTACAAAAGAAGTCCTGCTTCACTTCCACATGCACTCTATTTTCCCAACACTGGACTGCTACACTGTCAGAAGGCCTAGGCTGCTGCAACTCAAAGTTAAAATCTGGCTGTACTGGCTCTTCTTGGACCTTTGGGAACTTCCAAGCCAGCTCCCTGACTGGGCCCAGCAATTCTTGTTTGGACTGAATACTCAAAGGGGCCAGATTTGAAGTAACCGGGGCTAGCTGGGGCTTCGGAGATTGAACTCCATTAGAACTTTGGATTGAATTCAATTGCTCCCCAAGTGGACAATCAACTGTTTGAGGATCTTGACTCAGCACCCGAGGCTGAATCACTTGAGCCATTGGCCTGGCACTGTACACATGATCAAATGCAACCAGCGCTAAAAGCTCAAGCACACAGTTCATAAGCCCCATTATTACAGCCACCAAATTACCACACAGCCACACTGCAGTAAGGTGTTGTAGCACTATTTTATAGTGTCATGAATACTGTCCCCGCCCACCCCCAAACAAGCTTAATTTCTATGTGGACCATCCTAATCACAGAATCAAAAATGCCTCAAACGCACTGAAGTTCACTCATGGAGCTCCGCAAAAAAAGCAAAAGTAAATTATAAAAAAAAAAAACAACAACAACAAAAAAAAAAACCCAAGGAAAACATTTAAGTGTTTCTGTTCTAATATATAAAGTATTTGGTTTTATGTTGGGGATAGTGATATTAAGAATATTTCTTACATTGTTAGTATCTGATATGCTCTTGACTCCACCACCACCACCACGAAAAAAAAATTTTTTTTTTTAAATGGCTACACATCTTCAACGTCCTCATAATCATATTAAATTGTGATGAAGACTGATTGACTACAGTATACATTTAGAAGAATGAAAATACTGTAAGTGAGTGCAGGAACAGGGACTACACTTTCCTACACTCATCAAAGTCATTACCAGAATACTATCTGGAAACATACGCTGGCTGCCAATATTGTGTTCAACTATACTCCACACCTCTCGAATTCAAAGTGAAATTATCAGTTGTTTCTTTTAACATCCTTGACGGTAAGTGCAAATGCTTGTGCCAAACACATGCTAAGGAAGATGAAAGCCTATTAACAGAAGGCTATGATGGGGTTTAACATCAACAGGAACTTCCAAATACATCCCCATTATGTTCAAATAGACACTATAAATGTGCACTATAAATTCACAGGGAAATTAAAACGCAATAAATTACAGCACTTTTCATTGTTCTGCCTTACTACATTGTTTTTTTTTTTTAAATAAATAAAAATAATGCTTACCTTGAATTAAAATGAATTACTACTGAAGCTGTGGCATTGACACTGTATAATGCTATCAAACATTTTTTCCTTTTTGAGAAGGCCTCTGCTAAAAATCAAGACACTTGGCACTGGCACCTTTCAGGATAATTTTAATTGAACAATGAATACAGTATTTATTGTAAAAATAGTATTTTGTGCTGTGTAAGCGCTCTCATTTAACCTCTTAATGGAAATAGACAATGAGGGTCATATTCAGGGTCTTACGGTAGGCTACAGGAAACTGCTAAAGACTTTAACTTAAGAAACAGGATGGAAAAATCACTTATGTTCTTAACACAAGCCATCTGTAAAATAAGATCCATATTAAGTTAGCTATTTAAATAACATATTACATTTTGCATATGCACTATAATTATATAAATGTAAGCCTTTACACAATAATAAGCTTTTTCAATTTAATTGTAATAGTGAAAACATAGTGACTGGTTCAGTTAAATGTTTTCTTACCAAATATGGATCCATAAAATTTGTATGTTTGAATCTCAATGCCAAATTTCTTAATGAAGTCCATTATCAAGTTTATTATACATACCATTAATCATACATACACTCTGTTATCTGTTCCTGATCTCTAACACAGACACATTCCATGATGGAGACAGGAGACAGGAAACTGGAATTGTTTATCACCCTGTAAAACACACGCAGAGTTCCTGTGCAAGTTAGACCTCGCTATCAAGGTCAGCCATCTAATCTCAACTTTGACACTGCTGACAGATCAGAGAACATTTATTTACCATCTCATCAGCCTAATTTTTTATCCAAATGAAAATAAGGGATAGCTGAAGTGTTATCAAATTGTGTACTTCAACAAAATATTAATGTCCTATAATTTTATTTCAAGTGATCACATTAGTATTTTATTCCATAATGATTTCATAGTCTTTGAAGACAGATTTGAGCTTTTCCACTGTGACAGCATGGTCGGCCTTCCCGTATCCCTAGAAAAAGAAAAGATAAGTCTCTTTAAAAGCAAACTTTGACTCAAACCACCAAGAACATCCCTAACATTTATTTCTTAAAAAGTTAGGAAAGGCCCAGAAATATTCATGCTCAAAATTGTGCACTTATTTTAAACGTGTTCTCTTTACATACCAAGTCTATTTTAAACATATTGAAGGCCTTCCTTATAGTTAAGAGATGTCATCTGAGCTCTTACGTAATTAACTTGTTTAAATAAAGATAACTACAAACCTGATTCCAAATAATTTGGGACACTGTACAAAATGTGAGTAAAAAAAAGTAATGGAATAAATTTACAAATCTCATAAACTTATATTTTATTTATAATAGAATATAGATAACATATCAAATAAAAGTGAGACATTTTGAAATGTCATGCCAAATATTGGCTCATTTTGGATTTCATGAGAGTTACACATTCCAAAAAAGTTGGGACAGGTAGCAATAAGAGACCGGAAAAGTTAAATGTACATAGAAGGAACAGCTGGAGGACCAATTTGCAACTCATTAGGTCAATTGGCAACATGATTGTGTATAAAAAGAGCCTCTCAGAGTGGCATTGTGTCCAAGAAGTCAAGATGGGCAGAGAATCACCAATTCCCCCAATGCTGCTGTGAAAAATAGTGGAGCAATATCAGAAAGGAGTATCTCAGAGTAAAAATGCAAAGAGTTTGAAGTTATCATCTACAGTGCATAATATCATCCAAAGATTCAGAGAATCTGGAACAATCTCTGTGCATAAGGGTCAAGGAGAGAAAACCATACTGGATGCCCTTGATCTTCGGGCCCTTAGAAGGCACTGCATCCCATACAGGAATGCTACTGTAATGGAATACTTCCAGAAAACATTGTTGGTGAACACAATCCACTGTGCCAGTTGCCGTTGCCGGCTAAAACTCTATAGGTCAAAAAAGCCATATCTAAACAATCCCGTTCAAATTGGCGTTTATCTCTGGGCCAATTTGAAGTTCTTTTTGGAAAACTGGGACACCATGTCATCTGGACTAAAGAGGACAATGATAACCCAAGTTGTTATCAGCGCTCGTTCAGAACCCTGCATCTTTGATGGTGTGTGTGTGGCATGGGCAGCTTACACATCTGGAAAGGCACCATCAATGCTGAAAAGTGTATCCAAGTTCTAGAACAACATATGCTCCCTTCCAGACATCGTCTCTTTCAGGGAAGAGCTTTCATTTTCCAACATGACAATGCCAGACCACATACTGCATCAATTATAACATCATGGCTGCGTAGAAGGATTCTGACTTTTTAAGATGTGTTTATACCATGAAATTTTAAATACAACTTAATTTTTCCCTTACAAAGAAAATTTTTTCTGAGTTTAAACGGTTGATGTCATCTGTTGTATTCTGAATAAAATATTGAAATTTGAGACTTCCACATCACTGCATAGTTTTTATTCACAATTTGTACAGTGTCCCAACTTTTTTGGAATCGAGTTTGTATCTGTATAGTATGTCCACTTCTATCTTTTGTGGCTCTATGAAACCGCATTTGTTGCAGCTGTTAATGTAACTCCTGCTAAAACCTTATTTTGTTACAATATTAATTGGTTTTAATAAAGGTTAAGGGTGTTACCGTAGACTCTCCAAACACCCTAAGTTTCTTTTCTGTATTGTTGTGCTCAATCTTGCCGCCACCAAGACAACTACACTCCAGTCCCAAGGCCTCCATAGCAGGATTCACTTTTTCAAATATGTGATCTGAATAAAAACGTGATTTAGTGAGAAGGATGTGGAAAAATGAACCACTCCATAAATACCCATGATAATGTTTATTTTGAGTTTCAGTTTTGTCAAGATTTTGTATTCCAACTAAACATTACTACAACTAGTATCTCAATCAAGCCACAAAATCAATGCAATGATAACTGTCAATAATTTTTACCAACGTTTATGTAGCCACGTTATTTTCCTACATTATTTTTCCTCAATGCCTATAAACAGTGAGGAACAGCATGGACGTTACCAGTTGATTTATAAATACTACTAAACTGAAGTTAGTGATAAATATAACTCGCTGGCTTGCAGTGACAGACAGTCACGTTATTGCACTTGCAAGCGTGCACACTTACTGTGGTACTCCGCTGTTTTAGTTCCCCTCACGATCACTTTTTGCTCCGTTCCACCTTTAACCTTTATGTTCACTAATATGTATTTAAACTTTCCCTCTGGATCAATGTCGACGTCGGAGACTTTGCTAAGAGCGTCTGCCATTTTCGCTGTGGCTGCTGCAGGAACCAAACCTTATACAGTCATCATTATCACGCACGCCAGTATGCGATATCAGTATCAACAGACGCTACAAACCGGAAACACGTAATTTAAAGTAAAGTAAAGAAAAATGCTTTGGATAAAGGTGGAGAAATTTTCGATTTGAGTAAATTAATTAAAACAAAATAAAAATTCAGATATTATTATTATTATTATTATTATTATTATTATTATTATTATTATTATTATATGGTTCTTAATACAGTTTATGTCAAACTTGAAAAACATTATTGTCATTGTGTCATTGTACCCGTTATCTCCCTCCCAGCATGCCTTCCTTTCTACTGATCTGCGGACTTTCCCTTTCAGTCCACACCAGAATTGCTAACTACTGTAATGAATCATTAAAATAATAATTGCTGTGCTACTTGTTATAGCAAATTTCATCTAAAGTAAAAAAAATCTAATTAATGCCATGAAAGATGAAAGAAAGAGGATCGATTAGGAGTAATGCCGTCGACTATAAAATAGATGTTTGTGTTTGTTTTGTGTGCCTTCTTTGTGTTATATGAAGGTTTTTAATCTCTGATTTGATAAATTTATCAATTATTGCTACTTTTCCTATGCATTTTATGTATAGATTTTATTGTTTTATAAACCCTTATCCCAGCCTTTCAATCATAAACTGAAAACTGAAAACTGAAAACTGAAATCTATCACGTGCCTAATATATTTGTAAAAAAGTTATATATATGGAAATAATGCTTCATAACGCAATGAAAATCCAGAGCACAATCAGTACCCTTTTAAATTTTAATTTTCCGACATCTGACATAATTTCTATCAGATCCACCCCCCCCCAAAAATAAAGGTAAATATCACATATAGAATAACAAAAAATTCTTATTGTGCACCTTTTCTGAAACATAGAAAGGGAACCTTTTTTTCAAACATTCTTACAATGTTATTTCCATCATCATTTCCACATGTCCAATTTTAATTCATTTATTCTGCTTCAAGCTCAGTTTAATATGCATGTGATAAATTGTTTCACTCTGATAATTTAGATGAAAAATAATAATAATAATAACAAACAAAAGAATAGAAACTAATCATCCTTCAGTGGAGATGTTTACGTATAACAGATTTGTTTCTAAATGGATATGTTTGCATGAGCTTTAATATTATATGATATTAGATAAGTTAGCTATCACAAATTATTTTTACACACATTTATTATTATTCAATTCTCTTCTTTGCTCCCTAATTTTCCGGAGCCCTCATGGCAGCTATTTCCATAACACGGAAACTGGTACAACTCTGTGTAAACATATTAAACTGAGTAGCATCAAAAAAGGGTCAAGGTCATACAGAAATCAAGCTGCAAAAACGAAAATTCAAAACGAGAAACCTCTGGGGATCTTAAGTAAAATAACAGCTTTAAAACTAATGAAATAGGTCAGATAGTTTTATTATTGAACAAACTGGTTCATATACAAAGCTTCCTTTCGATTTTTACTTTTAAATATAATTGTGAATATTTTTATGGGTGTTCCTTGTAACACTTTATAATAAGTTATTATTATTACTTTTGTATAATATCAGTTTGTAGAATTATTTCATTGTCTTAAATTTGTATGGTGTATTTTCATGGCATTTACTATAAAGAGTAGCAAAAGTCATCATTAATTGTATTTCAATGTAACTGGAAAGATACAGTAAAGGCGCCAATGGAATAATTGCTGGCAACAATTCCTAATGATTCCCCTCTTGAAATAAATTATAACAAATTTCATGAAATTCTTATTTCTATTTCTGAATATACTTTAAAAATATGCCGTCGTCCTGATATGGCCATATCAGCACCAAAAGGTCTATAATATTTCCTGAGAGGTTCTTTCCTTACAAACAAATGCCTTCAGAGAGTAAAAAAAAGATATTTCCTCCTTGAATAGTGTTAGAGAGGGGTATTTCCAGAGAATTCCATTGCTTTTACTGGCTGATGTCACAAGTGAATCCAGGAAGGGAAGTCCTAGACCATAGCTGAGCTCCTACATAAATGCCCGAAACAGTGATTATCAGACCAGTTTCTCAAATCAGAACCATCATATTAGAGTATAGAGTATAGAGACGACCATTAACAGGACCATTTCATATCTGTACATCATTAACAATGGTACGTAAAGTATTCAAAATATGCATTTGTATAATTTTAGTGTCAATGAATATTATGTTCATCCAATTTATATAATTCTTTAATTTTGCAGGGCATCTTCTACAAAGTTGTTCTTATTTCTTTAGGTAAGACCCAAACTAGTGTATGAACTATACTGAGTGAATGCAACCTGTAAACATAGTTCACTCAAAGTTGTAATGGTTTAATTCTGCAGTGTTAAACATATGGAGAGGCGCTGAAGGCTGGTCATACCATTCCTCAACAAACACTATGAACTGGGAATCTGCCAGACACTGGTGCAAGCAGCATTACACCGACATGGTAGCCATCCAGAACAAAGATGAAATTTATCACCTCAACAGTATCCTTCCAAAAGTCAGTGGATATTACTGGATTGGCATTCGCAAAATTAATGGCATTTGGACCTGGGTGGGAACTAATAAGATGCTTACCAAGGAAGCTGAGAACTGGGCGAAGAATGAGCCCAATAATGGAAGAAATAATGAAGACTGTGTGGAAATATACATTAAAAGAGGGAAAGATGAAGGCAAATGGAATGATGAATCCTGCTTAAAGAAGAAGACTGCACTGTGCTACACAGGTAGGTTTTCTTTATGTGGCCAGGGAACCCTATACAGGGGAGAAAAACTTTCCAAGGACCACCTCATAATTATAACAGTGATTAAGAATAATGCTTACTACAACTTGTATTCTCAGATGCCAAGTTATTTCTAGATCTATTTTGAGTTTTCTGTTTTAATGCTTAAATTAACCAATCAAAATGCATGTCTTATATGATTTTATTAACTGAAATCTCAAAAACATAAAATTTAACAACAATTCATTAACTTTTATTTAATAACTCATCATTTACATTTTTGCCAAACAGAGTGGTACAGAGCTTTACTTTTAATGTCCTTCTAGTTTTGATTCATTTATTCAAGGTTTGCCAAATTCTGTGACATTCTGCATTACAGTCAATTCCATTTTTTTTCAATTTTCCCTGTTGAAAGGTGAATGAAAAATGAATTCATTAATCAGCAATTATCAATTTTTTCTTATTCAGCATCCTGCAAAGACGACTCCTGTGTCAGTGGCCGAGGAGAGTGTGTTGAAACCATAAACAGCCATAAATGCACATGCCTTGGGGGTTTCTATGGAGACCGATGTGAACATGGTGGGCAGTGTTTCCCTAGATATTGTTAATAAATCTATGTTGGCAATGAAAGGTGTGAAATATAACCATTTTAGCTGTTTTCTGATTTTCAGTTGTAAAATGCAAATCAGAGGACATCACCGCACCAGATCATGCTAGGGTCCAGTGCTCCCATCCTCATAAAAACTTCTCATATGACTCTCAATGCGAATATTTCTGTGGGGAGGGTTATGAACTAAAGGGTTCCAGAACAACAAGATGCACTTCTAGCACAGAGTGGTCAAACAAACCACCAACCTGTGAACGTGAGTTGAATTTACATTGTGAAATGAAAATGACACATTTGACTGGATGCTTTTGTAAAAACACTTTGACATTTTTTTTGCAGTTGTTCAATGTCCAGAGCTGACCAGTCCACAGGAAGGCCAAATGCAATGCCAACATCCCATGGGCCGGTTCAGCTACCAATCCACCTGTGAGTTTATGTGTAAAGAAGGACACACGCTGCGAAACTCCAGCTCTTCCACACTGTTCTGTGGGGCAACGGGACACTGGAATGATTCACAACCCACTTGTGAAAGTAAGAAGAGTCAGGATTTACTAAGGAAACCACTTTTTAAAGTATTTCAGCAAAAGTTCTGCTCTTTACTCTTTAAAATCTCTGCTCTTGGAGTTTTATGATTATCCCCTTTTCTGTTTTTCAGTTGTAAAATGCAAACAAGAGGACATCACCCCACCAGATCATGCTAGGGTCCAGTGCTCCCATCCTCATAAAAACTTCTCATATGACTCTCAATGTGTATATTCCTGTGAGGAGGGTTATGAACTAAATGGTTCCAGAACAACAAGATGCACTTCTAGCACAGAGTGGTCAAACAAACCACCAACATGTGAACGTGAGTTGAATTTAAGCTGAGAAATATTTATAGATGCTGTTCAAATCTGTTTAAATTATTATTGCGTTCCTTTGACATGTCTGTAAATTGTTTTGCAGTTGTTCAATGTCCAGAGCTGACCAAACCACAGGAAGGCCAAATGCAATGCCAACATCCCATGGGCCGGTTCAGCTACCAATCCACCTGTGAGTTTATGTGTAAAGAAGGACACACGCTGCAAAACTCCAGCTCTTCCACACTGTTCTGTGGGGCAACGGGACGCTGGAATGATTCACAACCCTCTTGTGAAAGTAAGACGTGTCTGAATTCATTTAGAAAAACTTCTATTACAGTAATTCAACAGTAGTTCTGTTCATGACTCTTTAACATATCTGTTCTTGGAGTGTCATGATTATCCCCCTATTCTGTTTTTCAGTTGTAAAATGCAAACAAGAGGACATCACCCCACCAGATCATGCGAGCGTCCAGTGCTCCCATCCTCATAAAAACTTCTCATATGACTCTCAATGTGAATATTTCTGTGAGGAGGGTTATGAACTAAAGGGTTCCAGAAAGACAAGATGCACTTCTAGCACAGAGTGGTCAAACAAACCACCAACATGTGAACGTAAGTTGAATTTATGCTGAGAAATATTTATAGATGCTGTTCAAATCTGCTTAAATTATCCATGCGTTCCTTTGACATGTCTGTAAATTGTTTTGCAGTTGTTCAATGTCCAGAGCTGACCAAGCCACAGGAAGGCCAAATGCAATGCCTCCATCCCATGGGCCGGTTCAGCTACCAATCCACCTGTGAGTTTATGTGTAAAGAAGGACACACGCTGCAAAACTCCAGCTCTTCCACACTGTTCTGTGGGGCAACGGGACGCTGGAATGATTCACAACCCACTTGTGAAAGTAAGAAGAATCAGGATTTACTAAGTAAAACACTTTTGAAAGTAGTTCAGCAATAGTTCTGCTCTTTACTCTTCAAAATCTCTGCTCTTGGAGATTTATGAATATCCCCTTTTCCGTTTTTCAGTTGTAAAATGCAAACAAGAGGACATCAACGCACCAGATCATGCGAGCGTCCAGTGCTCCCATCCTCATAAAAACTTCTCATATGACTCTCAATGTGTATATTCCTGTGAGGATGGTTATGAACTAAAGGGTTCCAGAACAACAAGATGCACTTCTAGCACAGAGTGGTCAAACAAACTACCAACATGTGAACGTAAGTTGAATTTATGCTGAGAAATATTTATAGATGCTGTTCAAATCTGCTTAAATTATTAATGCGTTCCTTTGACATGTCTGTAAATTGTTTTGCAGTTGTTCAATGTCCAGAGCTGACCAAGCCACAGGAAGGCCAAATGCAATGCCTCCATCCCATGGGCCGGTTCAGCTACCAATCCACCTGTGAGTTTATGTGTAAAGAAGGACACACGCTGCAAAACTCCAGCTCTTCCACGCTGTTCTGTGGGGCAACGGGACACTGGAATGATTCACAACCCACTTGTGAAAGTAAGAAGAATCAGGATTTACTAAGGAAAACAGTTTTGAAAGTAGTTCAGCAATAGTTCTGCTCTTTACTCTTTAAAATCTCTGCTCTTGGAGTGTCATGATTATCCTCTTTTCTGTTTTTCAGTTGTAAAATGCAAACAAGAGGACATCACCCCAACAGATCATGCTAGGGTTCAGTGCTCCCATCCTCATAAAAACTTCTCATATGACTCTCAATGTGTATATTCCTGTGAGGAGGGTTATGAACTAAAGGGTTCCAGTGCAACAAGATGCACTTCTAGCACAGAGTGGTCAAACAAACCACCAACATGTGAACGTGAGTTGAATCTAGAGTACATTGTAAACTGAACATGATACATTTGACCAGATGTTTTTTAAAACACTTTGATATTTTTTTGCAGCTGTTCAATGTCCAGAGCTGACCAAGCCACAGGAAGGCCAAATGCAATGCCAACATCCCATGGGCCAGTTCAGCTACCAATCCACCTGTGAGTTTATGTGTAAAGAAGGACACACGCTGCGAAACTCCAGCTCTTCAACACTGTTCTGTGGGGCAACGGGACACTGGAATGATACACAACCCTCTTGTGAAAGTAAGACGTGTCTGAATTCATTTAGAAAAACTTCTATTACAGTAATTCAGCAGTAGTTCAGTTCATGACTCTTTAACATATCTGTTGTTGGAGTGTCATGATTATCCCCCTATTCTGTTTTTCAGTTGTAAAATGCAAATCAGAGGACATCACCACACCAGATCATGCGAGCGTCCAGTGCTCCCATCCTCATAAAAACTTCTCATATGACTCTCAATGTGTATATTCCTGTGAGGAGGGTTATGAACTAAAGGGTTCCAGAAAGACAAGATGCACTTCTAGCACAGAGTGGTCAAACAAACCACCAACATGTGAACGTGAGTTGAATTTAAGCTGAGAAATATTTATAGATGCTGTTCAAATCTGCTTAAATTATCCATGCGTTCCTTTGACATGTCTGTAAATTGTTTTGCAGTTGTTCAATGTCCAGAGCTGACCAGTCCACAGGAAGGCCAAATGCAATGCCAACATCCCATGGGCCAGTTCAGCTACCAATCCACCTGTGAGTTTATGTGTAAAGAAGGACACACGCTGCGAAACTCCAGCTCTTCCACACTGTTCTGTGGGGCAACGGGACGCTGGAATGATTCACAACCCTCTTGTGAAAGTAAGACGTGTCTGAATTCATTTAGAAAAACTTCTATTACAGTAATTCAACAGTAGTTCTGTTCATGACTCTTTAACATATGTGTTCTTGGAGTGTCATGATTATCCCCCTATTCTGTTTTTCAGTTGTAAAATGCAAACAAGAGGACATCACCCCACCAGATCATGCTAGGGTCCAGTGCTCCCATCCTCATAAAAACTTCTCATATGACTCTCAATGTGAATATTTCTGTGAGGAGGGTTATGAACTAAAGGGTTCCAGAAAGACAAGATGCACTTCTAGCACAGAGTGGTCAAACAAACCACCAACATGTGAACGTAAGTTGAATTTATGCTGAGAAATATTTATAGATGCTGTTCAAATCTGCTTAAATTATTAATGCGTTCCTTTGACATGTCTGTAAATTGTTTTGCAGTTGTTCAATGTCCAGAGCTGACCAAGCCACAGGAAGGCCAAATGCAATGCCTCCATCCCATGGGCCGGTTCAGCTACCAATCCACCTGTGAGTTTATGTGTAAAGAAGGACACACGCTGCGAAACTCCAGCTCTTCCACACTGTTCTGTGGGGCAACGGGACACTGGAATGATTCACAACCCACTTGTGAAAGTAAGAAGAATCAGGATTTACTAAGGAAAACAGTTTTGAAAGTAGTTCAGCAATAGTTCTGCTCTTTACTCTTTAAAATCTCTGCTCTTGGAGTGTCATGATTATCCTCTTTTCTGTTTTTCAGTTGTAAAATGCAAACAAGAGGACATCACCCCACCAGATCATGCTAGGGTTCAGTGCTCCCATCCTCATAAAAACTTCTCATATGACTCTCAATGTGAATATTTCTGTGAGGAGGGTTATGAACTAAAGGGTTCCAAAACAACAAGATGCACTTCTAGCACAGAGTGGTCAAACAAACCACCAACATGTGAACGTGAGTTGAATCTAGAGTACATTGTAAACTGAACATGATACATTTGACCAGATGTTTTTTAAAACACTTTGATATTTTTTTGCAGCTGTTCAATGTCCAGAGCTGACCAAACCACAGGAAGGCCAAATGCAATGCCTCCATCCCATGGGCCAGTTCAGCTACCAATCCACCTGTGAGTTTATGTGTAAAGAAGGACACACGCTGCGAAACTCCAGCTCTTCAACACTGTTCTGTGGGGCAACGGGACACTGGAATGATTCACAACCCACTTGTGAAAGTAAGACGTGTCTGAATTCATTTAGAAAAACTTCTATTACAGTAATTCAGCAGTAGTTCAGTTCATGACTCTTTAACATATCTGTTGTTGGAGTGTCATGATTATCCCCCTATTCTGTTTTTCAGTTGTAAAATGCAAATCAGAGGACATCACCACACCAGATCATGCGAGCGTCCAGTGCTCCCATCCTCATAAAAACTTCTCATATGACTCTGAATGTGAATATTTCTGTGAGGAGGGTTATGAACTAAAGGGTTCCAGAACAACAAGATGCACTTCTAGCACAGAGTGGTCAAACAAACCACCAACATGTGAACGTGAGTTGAATTTAAGCTGAGAAATATTTATAGATGCTGTTCAAATCTGCTTAAATTATCCATGCGTTCCTTTGACATGTCTGTAAATTGTTTTGCAGTTGTTCAATGTCCAGAGCTGACCAAGCCACAGGAAGGCCAAATGCAATGCCAACATCCCATGGGCCGGTTCAGCTACCAATCCACCTGTGAGTTTATGTGTAAAGAAGGACACACGCTGCAAAACTCCAGCTCTTCCACACTGTTCTGTGGGGCAACGGGACACTGGAATGATACACAACCCTCTTGTGAAAGTAAGAAGAATCAGGATTTACTAAGTAAAACAGTTTTGAAAGTAGTTCAGCAATAGTTCTGCTCTTTACTCTTCCAAATCTCTGCTCTTGGAGATTTATGAATATCCCCTTTTCTGTTTTTCAGTTATAAAATGCAAACAAGAGGACATCACCCCACCAGATCATGCGAGCGTCCAGTGCTCCCATCCTCATAAAAACTTCTCATATGACTCTCAATGTGTATACTCCTGTGAGGAGGGTTATGAACTAAAGGGTTCCAGAACAACAAGATGCACTTCTAGCACAGAGTGGTCAAGCAAACCACCAACCTGTCAAAGTGAGTAGCATTTATTTTGTGCAAACCAAAAGATATCTGATTACAATTGCTCCTGGGAAAAACTCTTATGAAAACTCTCTGCTGTGTTCACAAATTTTCCCGTTTCCTCCCAGTTATTCACTGCCCAGCCCTTGACAGTCCTGTCAATGGAGAGCAGAACTGCACCTCCTGCTTTAATTACGGGAGCAAATGCAGCTTGAGTTGTTTTGAAGGATTCCAGCTCCAGGGAGCTTCAGAGATCAGCTGTACAAAAACAGCAAAGTGGAGTCAGGAACCACCTCACTGTGAAGGTAATCAACTAACTTTTACCACATTTATGGATTTACAGGTTAATCTAATGTGAGTTTTTGTATTTCGAAAAATAAGTACAGCTAATTTCACCTTTGTTTTTGTTTTTTTCAAATCCATAGCAATGGTCTGCCCACAACTTCATGAGCCTATTAATGGGCATATAAACTGCTCATCTGAAGAGTCCACCTTTAACACCGTCTGCATCTTCAGCTGTCATGAAGGCCACCAACTCGAAGACCACAGTAACGAGATCGTGATGTGCAACTACAATGGGAGCTGGTCAGGGGAAGTGGCAGTGTGTCAAGGTAAACAGCTGATACAGTGTTTGTGGGATACAGATGTCATTTTGTTGATGAAATGAGAAAAACCTTCTACAACTCATTTCCTTTTATTTGCATTTTCAGCTTCTCCTGATCCCTCTGCATCGCCCTTCGAAGTGACAGAAGTGACTCTTGGGGTTGGAGGTGCTGTCGGCGCCTCCATTCTGGGCTTTGTTCTCTGGATACTGAAGAGACTGAGGAGAAAAGGTGAACCAAACAGTCTACTGATTTTGTGAATATGTTCTTCCATAAAATTCTTGAATAATTTATTGAAATGAATTAAAATGCTAAATTATGTTGTTTTGTTTTCAGCTAGCAATTTTGACCTAAACAGGTAAGATATGTCTTATTTTGCAGTTATGTTTTTCTCGAATAATTACTGTCATTATTTATCACTTTTAGGTTTATATATACAAGACAAGACTATATCTTGTTTGACTCTCCTTTTATCTATTTAATTTTTAGTACCTCGGATACTGAGGATCCACCACAGTTTTATAAGAACAGTGTTGACAGTCTCATATAGACCAAAATACCATCAAATAGCAGACAGTATATAAGGTGAGCATATATTCCTCATGTACACAGACTATGTGTGTAATGATGGCAATGTAACCTATCTGGAATAATGGAAAAAATCATTGAAAAACTGAATTAAACTTTATTTTTCACAGGACAACTGCCTCGCTGGAATAAAAATGTATGTCATCACAAATGATTTGAGACACTTGGATATTTTTAAACTTTGAGGGGCAATTTCAGTTACTAGGCAACAGTAACTGAATGTAATTTCTCCTTCCCAACGGAAGCGTTAATTATTTACTTGACTGAACATATTGTTCTGTAGCCTACTATTTAAATGTCCTATTTTTATGTTATTAATATACACATTTCTTGTACTATTTATTGTTCCTAAACCCTATTGGTCCTATTAAACTGTTTTAACATATAAACCAATAAAGTGTGACATTTATGACATCGCGACTTGGTGTTTGAATGCATTTTCCACTTTCAGATGAGCATCTGAAACTTAAAAAAAAAAGCATATATTTTTCAACATGAAAGCATAAATGAACATTTACTGTAACTGGTCATTCCATTTGTAGAATCATTAGCTGTAAATGTGAACCTTAACACCTAAATAAAAGCTGGAAGTGAAGTCACTGTTCTCTGTCTTTCCTCACTTGTAAAATCTATTAGCATTTTTATTGCAATGAAAGGTTTTGTTTAAATAACCCATCAGTAACCTAGTATCCGGTGAATGTCCATTAATAACACAGTATCCGGTGACTCCATCCTTGAAGCTGCACTCAGGGAGTTAGCTTTTTCAGAAACACCTTTCAGAGGTTATAACGTCTTTTGAATAATTAATGCCATAAAGTACACTCTTACATTCTTTCTTAAAATTATATTCATAGAGAGAAAGGTATCTACAAGTGTCTCATCTGCACGTTGTTATTCTTCTCATTATTAACCAGCTAATGAACTGGAAGTCTCAGCCATAGACTTACTTCCGTGTTGAGGAAAAAGGTGGATAGTTTATTCCAGATAAGAACATTTGTGAATGTGAAAGTGGCTGAACGTTTCCCTAGAGAACACCTTTATTTGTTGGCTGCAGTTGATTGCATTGAAGTTGCCTAAATATTAATTTATAGACCATAAAAAATGGCCCAGGGTGAGCAAAGAGTGAATGTTTTCCTCCAAAACCTCAATTTCTCTTTGGCTAAAGAAAGAAAGATCTTGGATTGCCTGGGGATATATTTAGTATATTTAGCATATATTTAGTAAACAATCAGGAATTGTTCATTTTACTCCATTAAACTACAGTACTTGTAGAATTAAACCAGTAAAGTCTGACTTTAACTATGTCATGGGTGTTTCAACGCATTTTCCAATTTCATGAGTGCCTAAAACCTAAGAAGCATAAACGTATCATTTTCAACAACAGTTTATAAATAAATAGTCAGTGTAACTTATCTTTCCATTTGTAGAATGATGAGCAGTATGTTCGAGTCTTAACACCTAAATAAAAGCTGGGAATGAAATCACTGTTCTCTTCCTTTATCTTTCATCACCTTTAAGTGCATAAAGCCATTAGCATTGTGAATGCAGTGAAAGGTTTTGTTTAAATAACCCAGGTCATGTTCATCTGGATGTATCCTGTGACTGTGTCATTCCCTGAAGCTGCGTATAAGGTAGTGTACGGTTTTTTATAGATTTTTAGTGGGTTATCATTTTCAGAAATACTTTTTAAAGGTTAAAGTGTCTTTTGAATGTTCCTTTCCATTTATTAGACACATTTTATTATTTGTATTCTTTTTTTAGTATTTGATAAGTGTGGTGTGGTTGGTGTATGATACCATAAATCATCTAATCATTATATGCATCTCAGCACACCATTCTATTTGTGCAAGACAGAATCTCACCAAAAGTTAAAAGAACATATGAAAGATAAGCAATTTCCAAAAAAGTGGCATTCATTCCCAATTTTGTTACATAATGTTTATTTTTTTTGGAACCTGTGAAGAAACATCCTGCAATTAAATGCTACTGACTGATATATATAGTGGAAAACCCAACTTTGCCCACAGTTTTCAGAGCAAAAGAGGTGTGAGAACAGACTGTTGAAATGCTACTACAACTGCGATGAATATTCTACTAACGGCAAGTGATTTAGTCGAAAGGAGACTAAAAAGAAGCATGGTATGCATCTATTAAGTAACTTTGTATTTCATTAGAACATTTTAGGTTCAATACAAACCTTTTAAAAATATACTGCCATTATATAAATAATAATACTATCTGTTTATATGGGCAATTAAGTGGCTGTTTTTATCGTTCAGACTAGATGTGTTGTGTACACAGATGTTTTGATACATCTTTGGTTGATATTGGGTAAGTGAATACTACATTCATCATCCATTCAGAATTGAATACATTTGAGAAACACATTTAACTTTTGATGTCCAACATTTTAGTCAGTGTTGAAGGATGGACGTATCACTGGAAGGAGAACGAGAAAATGACCTGGAATGAGACAAGGGCGTGGTGTCAAAAAGAATACACAGACATTGTGATGGTCCACAATGAAAATGTAACACGCTTCCTTGAAAAAAATTTGCCTGAAAAATCTTCATCTCCTTACTTCTGGATTGGAATGAAAAAGATCAATGACATTTGGACGTGGGCTGCCAATGGACAGAGGGTGGACAATGAAAACTGGGCACCCACTGAGCCCAACAACAACAATGCAGATGAGAACTGTGTGGAATTATACACCAACACTAACAATAAAGGAAAGTGGAATGATGACAGCTGTGAACATAAAAAGCATCCTTTATGCCAGAAAGGTAAGGAGTTGGAGATGAAAGATGCCTTACTTGTTCAATTAGTTTAAGATAGAACACATTTTTCATCTAATAGAGATGTTTCTGAGAGAGAACATTTGAGTGTTTTAAATAGTCCAGAAAGGATGTTATGAAGGATGTTTTATAAATCTGTGTAAATTCTTTCCTGCAGCACAGTGTCCAAACAATTGCACTGATAGACAGTACTGCGTAGAACAAGTCAACAACGTCACCTGTGTGTGTAAAACAGGTTTCTCTGGGCCAGAGTGTGAAACAGGTCAGAACAAACACTTCAACAGAAGTGAAATATATTATTATTTAATAGCAGTTCTTAGCTGGTGGCTCACGACCCGGGTCTGTTCTGATGGGGTCAGCGAAAAAACGATGTTTAATGGACATAGTTATATATAATCCTGGATGTACTGTATTATTTTATGATAATCTTTACTTAAAATAATATTTTACCCAAAAAATGAAAATTTGCTGTAAATGTACTCACCCTCAGACGATCCAAGATGTGGATGAACCGTTTCTTCATCAGATGAGTAAATTCGAATCTTCGTCGGATTAGTAAATCTTCTGCAAATTTTCCATATTGGGTGAACTACTCCTTTAAGACATTTCTTGATCATGCAGTCTTTTTCTCTCTGTCTCTCCAGTGGTTTCATGTGAACCACTCTCTGCACCACCACATGGCGGGATGCAATGCTCCGGTCCGTATGGGAATCATTCACTCAACTCAGATTGTACATTTTCTTGTGTTGGTGGTTATAAACTGAATGGTAAAGATGAGCTCAAATGCAATTCCTCCGGTGCATGGAACGCACCACCACCTTCATGTGCAGGTGCAATATGTATGTCAAAGTTATGATTCTGTGTTTACATCAAAATGTATTTTATTATGTAAATATATGCATGGAAGATTAAGTTTTTCTGTTTTTCTGTTGTAGCGGAGTGTTTTCCCATTCTTTTGTTTGGTGGTGGATTGCTGAACTGCACTGAAGGACATGACAGCATCAGATCTGCCTGTAGAGTACAGTGTCCACCTGGTCACCTGCTGCTGGGGTTTGTTGAGTTCACCTGCAGAGCTGATGGCACATGGGAGTCTTCCTTTCCACTAATGTGTGCAAGTGAGGAGTTTGCTTTTTTAGTTGTGTGCCACAGATATCGAATATAATGAGAGCAGCATACTGTATAATAATAGTGGGTAACAATGAGGGTGTTTCATTTGTATTATTTAGATTTGTTTAATAATATAAATAACTAAAAATATTGTAATTTGAATTTGGTTAATTTTTTAGAAACTATATACAAGAAATATTCAGGGAACAAAACATATATTTATTGTTACTACCACAAAGCTGCTATGTTATTTTATTTATTTCCATCAGCTTATGCTGTCATATTTGTTTAACATATAAGTTTAACTAACTTATTTAATTCTGAATTATTCACACACACACACACACACACAAACACACACACACCTTTCAAAACCAACGCTTCATTCAAAATATTAATGTTGAATTCAAAATACTGAAGGTTTTGAGGAACATTATTCCAAATCCTTTTTGAACCCCATGGTTAATTTAAATAAATAAATAAATACATTTAATTATTAGGCTATTTTTAAATTGGTGAAATGTACGGGATAAGAAAAGGGACTAATTTCAATCTGATTCATAAAGCATTTTAGAAAAAACATAGACAGCATTTCTCATTTATATACTAATTTATTTATCAATAAACTCACTGCTGTGTGTGTGCACTTGGATGGGTTAAAATCAGAGCACCAATTCCAAGTATAGGTTATCATATGTCACTTCCACTTTTCACTTTTTTAAATGTAAAATATTTTGTCATAAAATGAATTTATATGTTGTCATATTTTTCCTCAGGTTATGTCCATTTTCTAATTGCTCTTTTGGCATCTGTTGTCATCTCTGTGTTTTGTGGCTGTTTATTTTGTTGCTCCAGCTGCAGAAGGAGTGAGTATACTGTGGATTTTTGAAGAGTGTATCAAATATCAAACAATTAATTGCAAAGATATTGGCCTATTTATTTATTTATTTATTTATTTATTTGTAGGTAAAAAGACAGTGAGGTAAATTATGTTCATTTTTATGTTCAAGTTTGTAGATGGAAAGGTCACAGAAATCTTATTTCTCCATGTTTTCTTGCAGAACTCGACCAGAAACAGAGAATCCAGCATTTGAAGCAGAACACACACCACTAGAGGGCCCTCTCTGTTCAGCATAAACATTTCTAATCTGGATGTCTAAACGGGGATTAATTAAAATCCTCTTCTGTTTTTTTATTTATTATATGAAATAGTCAATAATTGAAAGTCAATAATATTTTGCTCAGAAATACTTTATGTTGTTCATTGCAGATGTACAGAATAATAGTAATACAATAAAACACACACACACACACACACACACACACATCAGTTTGAGCTGGAGAATGTGTGAAAATCATGAAATATTGTACTTCTGGCATTAAACACCAGTCTCTTAAACACTGTTGTGCTGGTTTTCCTTTTATGGCAGCACTATTACACAATTTCCCATCACTTAGTTACCATGTACTGCACTGAATATTGGCAAAACACATTTGACTGTAATTTCGTATGCATCGACTGAGAATGTGTTCTCAGAAATCTTCAAATGCAACTGCTTAACTGCAATCACAGTAACATGAACAATCTCATGTAAAAACTTCACAGTAAAAGCTGTTCACAAATGAACTATTCATTGTAATAAACTAAGTTCTGTGCAATGCAAGTGTGTAAACAGTAAACTTATTTATGCAAACAGTCAAAGCCTGGACTTCCCATTACAACACAGACATTAATGTGGACTGGACACCAGCTCGTTAGTGGTGTCAGAAGCATTTCACTTATATGGTGGCCATCCAAAACCAGGCAGAAGTTGTTCTACCTTTTAATCAAGTACAAACCAGAATGCAAAGAAGTTGGGACACTGTACAAATTGTGAGTAAAAAAGGAATGGAATAATTTACAAATCTCAGATTCGGAAAATCACTGTCAGTGTGAATGAACCACAATCAAACGATCCCAGGACACATTATCAGTGTAACTTCTGTGTGTTGGCCGAGCGTTTTCAACTCATACACTACACACTACATCGCGATGTAATGTGTCATTAAGGGACCTTTATGGGTTGTGTGTGAAGGCCCACACAGATTCCAGGAAATCACTGGCAGTGTGAATGAACCAAAATCTAACGATCTGGGAACAATTGCCGGGACACATTACACATATATTATCTGGAATCTGTGAAAGGGGCTAAACTGAGCACTTGTATACTGTTGTTCTCTTTTTTGTAGAATAGGATTTGTGCACTTCAGAATTTGAAATGGTGTAACTGTTGTGTTGTGTTTGTTAGAGAGAATGAGTAAAACAACATTTACCAATATCCATGTGTGAGGGTTCATTGCATCTTTTCCACTGTCACGGGTGCTCAGGTTTGCTATAGTAATACCTTCAGAGAACAAGGTAGTAGTCAGCCATCCATTCAAAAGCGGAGGTCATTGTGGTATACAGCTGTCCAGACCAACATCTGATGTGCTGATGTCCTAAACAGTCATCCCAGAAGACCTGCAATAAAAACACCAATAAAAACATTATAGTTCAAAATCCGTCATACTTTACCAAAATAACAGGGCTCCCCAATCCTGTTCCTGGAGATTTTGTTACAGTACCTGCAGGATTCAGATCTGACACTGATCCAACTCACCGGTCTATAATTGTCAACTGCTTTCATTGATCTGCTGATTTGTTGACAAGTTCCTCCCTGAAAGTATATCAATAACACAGTAAAACTGTATTTTTGTAGAACATTGTTTAATAAAATCACTATATACATTTTTAAGTGATCTCATTAATACTTTGTTAAATAAAATTAGCATTGCTAACATGTGAGTGCTTATGAGAAAGGCATGCAACAACTTTTTAGATTCATTTACAGTCATTTATATCTGTATAATAAATACATACAGAGTCCCAAAGTGCTCTTCAGTAAACATGCAAAAAGATGTCCAAACTGATTAATATTTTACAGTGCTCCAGACTTACTATTTTTACTATGAGCACTGTAGCCCCTGACTGAAAATTTTGTACAAGCAGAAAGTTTAGGAGCACACCTTAAATCAGCCTGTTAATACATAATAATAATACACCAATAATGATAATACACTTGATAATACACTAGTAATGCGCAAATTAAACAATGTGGTTGTCGCACAAGTGCACAATTTTTTTTTTTTTTTTTAAGAAAGGCTAATTTGGTAGCAGTCTGGAGCTGTTTTAATAGTAGTAGAATATCAAAATTACAATTGCCATCATGAGCTGTTTGAGTGTGAACGAATAGATTCGAGAGGGACAAAACACAGCACAATCCTCTAAATCTAAATAATCTAAATCTTCAAGTCAAAGGACTACTTGTTATATTTAGTTATATTTAAAAGTTTTGAAAACCAGTTCCATTTCCAACCGGTTCCAAAATTTCCAAGAACCGGGTATTTGAGAAGAATATTCTGCTTAATGAATTTCTGCGTTCGCATTTTAATGTGATTTAAAATTATTTAAGGGGCAGGAATGGAAAGAACTTGCACACTGTTTGTGTACAGCGCACTCTCAACAGAGAACAGAGGTCTTGGTGCTGATTCCCAGTTTGTGTCTGTTCTGACTGCAGAAAAGTTTGCTCTGGGCCGGGACTGATTCTATATGTATCGGCCAGAAAACTATTCCATTATATCATCATAAAAACATCATTTTCTGTCTCAAGTTAACATAAACAAATAAAATGAATTAAAGAGTTATGAAACACTGTTTCAGCATTGGTTAGATCTCACCACGCTTTAAAAAAATGCAAAACAAATGTCAGCGTGTTGTGATCTGGAGTGGAGGAGGGGCAGACAGCACAGACAGCTTTGGGTTTATACCAGCGATCTATTATATGGTTCATACTGTTTAATTTTGCTCCCATTGAGTTAAAAATATGAATAAATGCACAGCTATTTGCACTTTTAGCATCGAAAACATATATGAATGCACCGTTGCACCTCTCATATTTTATATTATTCTGCAGCATTTAGCTATAGGCTATTAAGCCTTTTGATTGTGTCATGGAGCTGCAAAAATGGTTACAGTCACTCACTAAGTGTGCTTTCACACCTGTAGATTGATTGCTTTGTTCCAAAACAAGGATTAAAATTATTACAATATTGTTAAACGTCTGTTAATGAATTCTCAGGATTAACAGTTAACCCCAGGTATAGTATGAACAGTGTAAAACGTGATTACAGGATTTAGTTTATCTGGGGTTGAGGATGACCCAGGGTTAACAATTTCAAGTGTGAAAAGCCCTATAGAGGGACAGAAGTCTACCCAGCAATCTTACATAATCCTGTGGAAAATATTGTATTACAAAAACTGTAACAATGGACCCTTTTCACAAGCCAGTGGTGACATGTTTAAAGGTCATCAGGTCAAATAAGATTTATGATGTTTTTTTTTATTATTATTTATCAAATTTATGTACATTAATAACACATATTCTTTGTATTATATGACCTTTGCATCAAAAAAAAAAAAAAAACGGTTAATGCTAATGCAAGGGTGTTTCTAATGCAGCATCTGGGATGGATGATAATTTTGACATCATTCTGACTACCATTATCAGTCTCTCTCATTTGTTTTCCTTTTATTGAAAGTCATGAAAACACTTTTGTGTTTTGAGTTTTTCTTTTTCTATTTGAACCAATGGTAATGCAAAAAATATATATATTTGTGCTACTCTCCCATTTACTGCTTCTCAAGTTAACCCAACTATGATGACTTCCGCTGCTGAGAAACCCAGAAATGTGAAAAGGGTACATACAAAGATGTGTAAGAATCTGTAAACTTACCTTTTAGGGCAATGATTACTGTACAATGATTATTTAGCAGCTTTGCATGTTCATCTATAGTTGCCATCATCTGAAATTTTTGTGAGTATTAGCATCTTCTAAAGTCTTCATAAGTGAGGCTGGATCCAAACTAGTACTGGCGTAATCTCTAGTAACCTTGATGGGCATCCCAAGATAGAAACAGGAAAACCAAATAAGAAAGATAAGCATAGCTGCTGTTCATATTTCACACAAAAGATTATTTATTTTATCACATATAACAGAAGTGCAAGGTTATGAGATATTTTCTGTGTGAATACATGTTCAAATGTAATTGACCCTTCACAATGAGCTTGATTGGCAGGTGATCTGACCAATCATAAAAGCGTGTCTGCCATCTTGCCCAACAAACAAAATCAGACAGGAGAGTAAAAAAATGTTGTATAAAGATGTAAGAAATCTTTTTATTTTATGCTTTAATTAAATATTAATCAATCGGTTCATATGTGCTGCTTTAACTGATGAGTTAGAGCAATCTGTCACAACACATTAAAACAGCACAAAACTTTATATATTGTTTAAATTTCTTTAAAAATACTGAAACCTTGTTTCATACCAGAAGTAACCATCTCTGTCTTATCTGTCTGTGTGTTGTTTCCTTTTTGCTCCGCGATGTATTTTTCGCTGTGTTAGAAAATGGTGTGGATGTGAGAGCATCATGGCTTGTCAGACATAGCAAGGATACGTCACGATGATGCTCAACTGACTATTTTGCCAATTTCATCCTGCCAAAATACACAAGTGTAAAGTACCTGGGAGTTTCCTCGGAAAACTGACTGCCATCACTCCACAGCCGCATCGCCTCTTCTGGCTGGGAGAAAAACTAAACTTTCCCACAAGTTTTGATTAATTTGCTCTCTTGTTTTAGGTAAAGTGAGGTCATGTATTAATTTGTTCCCTCGTTTAAATGTAGTTAACGAGTTAACGATACTTAAACAAAAAAAAAAAGAACAACATGGTCATGATTTACCAATAAAAATGAAAGAAAATTTATGTTTTGTGGGAACAAATACATGTTTTTATCTTAGCAATAATCCAAAAACTGTCAGACAGAGAGTGCAACTCCACATGTTGGAAAGATGGAAGAACTGACCTGTAATAATGAAAGGGCATTGGCAATAAATCAGTTTAAGTGACCTGGAAATGTACAGGATATGCACTCAGCATTGTGTCATGGACAGTCAGTCTCTATGGTTTTTTTATGTAACTATGTCCTTGAAACGAAAGACTTTGCAGACAGTGACCCATCACTCACATTACAAACAGAACAAAAACTTGAATGACCAGGTTAATTAAGTGATGTATGAGCTTTCAATGAACAAGCCAATTATTTTTTGGAGGCAATGTTAAAGGAGTGTTCCAGAGTTCAAGAGAACCCTGGAAGTTGTTATAGTAGTTTGCAAGAAGAAACTCACGGAGATCTGGGTCCAGGACAGATTCTGCAAAGGGATGGAAAGAGAGCAGCTGTGTCAGCATGACATCCATGGGAACCAGAAGCGCCACTCTCAACTCCTCACTGAGGGCAGAGGGCACAAACAGGGCACACAAAGAGGGAGGGAACTTGCTGAGGAGGGAAAAAAAACACAAGCTTAATAAGACTTAGTCCAAACAGGCAAGGTCAAACACCAGCAAACGAGCACAATCCAGGGCGAGACAAAAGAGTAATCTGATAAACAGTCCAAGGTCGAAAAACAAGAAGGCAAGGTAAGGCAAGGAAACAAGGAGGCATGTAACAGGATACAGGCTAAATAATAATCAGCAATAGCTACATCCGAAAACTGAAAAATGCTGCCTTCGGAGGACACATTCCATTTTGAATTTAATGTTTGCTTCTGTTCTTGTCTCCTGAGATGCCTTCATCTGACCCATTTTTGAAGGCAGCATAGATGTATCCTACACTGCCTTTGATATCCCACAATCCTTTGCATTTCATTCTGAGACAGTTAAGCCAAAAAATAAAGATGGCTTCTGAAAGTTGCGGTCTATGGTCAGTTTGTGTGTAAATGTATGTTTTTGATCAACATTTTCCAATTTTTATGACATTTCTAGCGAGAAATTAATATTGCAGTAATAAAATATCCACTTAGGTATCACCAAATCTCAATATTTTGCTGTAGATCATTAGACTATATTACTCTGCCTCAGAAGCATGTTCGAAATCAGTTCCATGAGGTGCCTTCGTGCAAAAACGCTGCCTGCAAAGTCATTGTCTGATAAGGCAGCGAGGCAGCAAGTCATCTGCCTAAGTTTTTGGATGCAGCCAATGTGTGTGTGGATGAGTGCAACCTTTAAAGTGTCACTGATGGGAACCAGGTGTGGTGTTTCCCCTCAATTACCTTTGTGTAGTGGACTAATGTGTTGGCAAAAAACCTACACCTCTTTGTTGCTTTTTTAAAAAGCTTGTATTCTGGAGAGTGCACAATTTCCTGTGATACACAAAAGGTGGAAGTGAGATATGAGCTGACTTTAAATAAAAACACTTTAGACTTCAAAAAAGTCTCTGATTAATCTTTCTAATTCCCATTTATTTCAGTATTTGCAGGTTAAGGCTGGTTCACACGGCAGGATAATTGGGCCGATTTTAGCCCCGATTCAGCCCTTCCGACAATCTTAGGATGCTCCGATTATCGTAAAATAATCTGATCAAATATTCCTGCCGTGTGTGGTGTGTTAAAACTAATCTCCTCTGCTCGGAAGAATGTCGGGACCGCTCCGATCTCAAATCGGGGATATCCAACATGTTGGATTTATTTTGCCCGATTTCTTCTCGTGTGTGGTGTCCCCCGAGGACAAACAATCACGCAGCCTGTGGACTGTGGCGTGTAGCCAATCAGAAAGCGAGGTGACGAGGCAGTGATAGTACCGGGAAACAAAATCAAAACAGCCGGCGTATATAATATAACAAATACAAATAAAGTCGATGGGCATAACTACATCCACAACTGCAGTCCACCAGAGTACATGGAAACTAATATATGAACGTTTATTTCAACGGTTATTAATCTGTGTAGTACGTAACAACATTTCTATGAGATAAAACAACAACTTATCTCCATATCATGATATAGCAAGTATAGTCCATGCTCGCGTCGTCTCCACCTCTTTGACCATCGCCTTTTCTTATTTTTCTTATGTTTTTTTTTTCCCGTTAAAAACAAAGCACAAACTATGGCCACTGCATCCTCTTTGTCCGCCATGATTGTTTACTCTAAAGTCACGTTTGATCTCGAGGGATTTTGCGAGATTTCCCGTCTGACCTGGGAATGCTCGGGAGTCAAATCGGTTCGTGTGTGATGTGTTGATATTGCCGTGTGGCTGCACACCACACACGGAGCGACCAAAACTGTTAGACCCGTGATTTTTTATCGCCGTGTGTGGGGTCTCTCAGGTTTGGAAAATCTGCCGACAATTTTAAAATCGTCCCGTGTGAACCAGGCCTTAGGCATCACACCCCAATAAAAAATTTAAGATTTTCAAAATCTACCCCTAGAGCATGAAATTTCTGATATTTGTAAGAGCCCTCCTTTCTCCAAGAGCCCTCCTGTCTCATTTCGAGAATTGTACGTCTATTTGATGACTGTATTGCTGCACACACTGTGAGAAGTAGGGATGCTTGGAAAGAAGAGTTAGGTGTGGAACTATCTGAATCCATGTGGAACACCTGTTTGTCTAATATTCATTCCTGCTCTATAAACAGCAGACTCCAATTCATTCAATTTAAGACTGTCCATTGCTTACATTATTCCAAAGTAAGATTACAGAATATATCTATCAGTTTCCCCAGTGTGTGACAGATGTAATATGTCAGAGGGTACACTGTCCCATGCTTTTTGCTCTTACTCTTCATTGGCAAACTTTTGGTCTAAAATACTGGACTGGTACTCCAAAGCATATCGGAGACCCCTTCAACCCGAGCCTGCACTTGCTATTTTTGGTTGCTTACAAATAACAAGGACAATTCCAACTATAATGCGACATCCATTAGAACTGGGATTGACAGTTGCCAAGAGACTGATATTGAAGTAATGGAAGTCTCCCTCTCCCTACTCCTTTCAAGTATGGATAATCAATATGCTATCCATAATACAAATGGAAAAACTTTGCCTTAGTCAAATGAACATATTTGCCCATTCTTGGAATCCATACTTAACTCATTTTGAAAAACGAAAATATAGTAAACTAATTGTGTTCCTGTATCAACAACCTTTCCTCCCACCGCTGTACTAAATGTGACTGTAACAACTGACAATAACTGCATCTTGGCCCTGTTTGTTTGTTTGTTTAATTTGAAAATCTAAATAAATTAATAAAAATAAAAAATAAAGTCTCTGATGAATGTTTCAAGGTCACCATTATTGCAATTAAAAATACCACAGCAACCAATAAATAGCAATCACCATCTCTGTTAAAACAAAATGCAATCTGTTTAAAATGTTAAAGTGATGATGAGTCTACCTGTAGTCCTGCCTGCTGGATCTGTTGGGCCAGCTCAATACAGTTCTGGACAGATGTATACAGGTCTTCACACAAAGAGAAGGCTATGTCAGTATGGCGAAGCCGATCTTCTACAAGAGACTGGTACTTCACGCTCTGTACTTCACAAACTCTCAGTATATAAATTTGCATTATTTATATTTTCATAGAGATTTTAAGTTGAAAATGTAATTGTTATGTGCAATTTATAATGACTGATTGATTAAAAAATTTGGGACAAGAAGGTTTTTTGGTTGTGTGACATTTATCTATTAAAAGAAAGAAAAAAAAAACATTTTTACTTCAGGACATAAAACTCTTTGTATGCAACTTGACCATAAAAAATATATTTCTATTAAAAGCATATATAAAGATGAATGATGCACATTATACTCAGTTTATGACAGATTTTCATGTGTTGGCAAATACAGAATTCAAAATAACTACTGGAAAGACCATCCATCACTGGAGATTTCTCACACAGATACCACAAACCTGTGACAATATCTGACACTTCCTCCTCAGAAGCAGTGTCCTCCAAGTTAATTTTGTCCAACAGTTCCATCAGGCCCTTCTGCAAAGAATAGGCCTCTTTAAACAGGCCCTGAAGCAGATCACCCACCAATGACAGCCTTCCACTGTACATGACCTCACTGTTCAACATCATACTGAAATTAGCAGAAAATACATTCTTTTGCATAAGCTTTTTTGGTGTACTCACAATCAATGGTTAATGGTTTTTAAAAATATAGCCAGTGAATTATATAAAAATAAATGTTGTACCTTGCACTGCTGGAAGGTGTCATTCAGGACTCAAGATGCAAGAGGGCAGAGAGCGAATGGTATCAAAGCAGACAGATTCTTCGAAGGAACAGACATGTCTCACACAGCCAGAGAGAATAAGTTTACTCCACCAAAAATCTCAGTGATGCAGCTATTTTGCAGGAATATTGATTGCTGACATTAAAAGTTCACTGTACTGTTCACTGTTCAGAAATTTGTCATTTGTGTATTTCATCATTTTGTTTATTATTCCATCGATGCCACATGCCTTGTTGGGTTTCAGTGCATGTAGTCTGTCTGTTAGCTAATGTACTGTGAATGGGAAATCCAGGGGGTTCTGATCTGATTTCTAATCCTTTTACACTCATTGTCAAACCACTTTTCAATGGTGTGTTTTGGTTTTTGATTTTTATTTTTTTAAAACTGCACATGGATGCTGATTGGTGGAATATATCTATAATGTCTTTAAGTGCCAGATTTTTGGTTATTTTATGTTGTAGAAATGTGTTATATTATATTTTTTATATTATTTAATATATATTTAATTATAAATTTGTCCAAAAGTAATTTGATATTTTGACTTTCTATTGCACTTTGAGCATCTAACCAGAAGCATCTAACCAGAAGTGCAATAAGCAATAAGTACAAGTGATATACAGTGTCTACAATATGTTACAAATGTACAATAAATATACAGATAAGGCAGTACTATGGACATAATTAACAGATTTTAAATACTATCAGCATGATATACAGATAGGTGTATGAACATACTATACATAATTATGTAATAAGTGTATGTATACCAAAAGCAGAAACTATGAACATATGAACATAATTTACACTAGTGCAATGGACAGTAAAAAAGTGCATCAAAAAATATTCAATGTGCAAATGTGCAAATGGATGTAGCAAGCAAGCAGGTAAATCATCATATAGAATATTTAGTATTTTGTCACACTTTAATTTCTTAATTAAATATATTTCCCATTATAATTACATCTTAATATTAGTAATATTTATTAATATTAATTAAATCATATTTTATTAAAACAAAATACATTTTAGGCCTATAAATAATTTTAAAATAGTATAAATATTTTTAATTAGTTGTTTATTTGTATGTAATATAGATTTATGCTGTAAAATATGAAATTAAATGTCTTATAGGGGAAAGTGGGGTAAGAACACTTTTTACTTATGTGGTCCTCAAGATAAGTTAAATGCAGAAGTGCAATGAAGTATCTATCCTATCCATTCCTATCCAAATGAAAGTATTCCTATCATTTTAAATGATCAGAATGTAATGTAAGGGGTTCTTGTAAACCAATCACAGCGCTCACTCAGCGGTCTGATGCAGAAGAATAAATCAGCCTTTTACACACACTCCGCCTGTGCTGATATATATAGTGGAAACCCCCACTTTGCCCACAGTTTTTAGAGGAAAACAGACGTATAAGAACAGACTGCTGAAATGCTACTATAAATGCGATGAAAAATATTCTACTAACGGCAAGTGATTCGGTCGAAAGGAGAATACAAAGAAGCATGGTATGCATCTATTATGAAACTTTGCATTTCATTTAACCTTTTTGGTTCAATATAAATCTTTTAATTGGGCAATTAAGTGGCTTTTTTTATCGTTCAGACTAGATGTGTTGTGTACACAGATGTTTTGATACATCTTTGGTTGATATTGGGTAAGTGAATACTACATTCATCATCCATTCAGAATTTAATAAATTTGAGAAATACATTTAGCTTTTGATGTCCAACATTTTAGTGAGTGTTGAAGGATGGACGTATCACTGGAAGGAGAACGAGAAAATGACCTGGAATGAGACAAGGGGGTGGTGTCAAAGAGAATACACAGACATTGTGATGGTCCACAATGAAAATGTAACACGCTTCCTTGAAAAAAATTTGCCTGAAAAATCTTCATCTCCTTACTTCTGGATTGGAATGAAAAAGATCAATGACATTTGGACGTGGGCTGCCAATGGACAGAGTGTGGACAATGAAAACTGGGCACCCACTGAGCCCAACAACAACAATGCAGATGAGAACTGTGTGGAATTATACACCAACACAAACAATAAAGGAAAGTGGAATGATGACAGCTGTGAACATAAAAAGCATCCTTTATGCCAGAAATGTAAGAAGTTGCAGATGAAAGATGCCTTACTTGTTTAATTAGTTTAATAATTTCCAGATAGAAACCATATTTTTTATTTTAAAAACCTTGAGTCTAATAGAGATGTTTCTGAGAGAGAACATTTGAGTGTTTTAAATAGTCCAGAAAGGATGTTATGAAGGATGTTTTATAAATCTGTGTAAATTCTTTCCTGCAGCACAGTGTCCAAACAATTGCACTGATAGACAGTACTGCGTAGAACAAGTCAACAACGTCACCTGTGTGTGTAAAACAGGCTTCTCTGGGCCAGAGTGTGAAACAGGTCAGAACAAACACTTCAACAGAAGTGAAATATATTATTATTTAATAGCAGTTCTTAGCTGGTGGCTCAAGACCCGGGTCTGTTCTGATGGGGTCAGGGAAAAAACTATGTTTAATGGACAAAGTTATATATAATCCTGGATGTACTGTATTATTTTATGATAATCTTTACTTAAAATAATATTTCACCCAAAACTGCAAATTTTCCATATTGGGTGAACTACTCCTTTAAGACATTTCTTGATCATGCAGTCTTTTTCTCTCTGTCTCTCCAGTCGTTTCTTGTGAACCACTCTCTGCACCACCACATGGCTGGATGCAATGCTCCGGTCCGTATGGGAATCATTCACTCAACTCAGATTGTACATTTTCTTGTGTTGGTGGTTATAAACTGAATGGTAAAGATGAGCTCAAATGCAATTCCTCCGGTGCATGGAACGCACCACCACCTTCATGTGCAGGTGCAATATGTACAGTCTTGTTCAAAATAATAGCAGTACAATGTGACTAACCAGAATAATCAAGGTTTTTAGTATATTTTTTATTGCTACGTGGCAAACAAGTTACCAGTAGGTTCAGTAGATTGTCAGAAAACAAAAAAGACCCAGCATTCATGATATGCACGCTCTTAAGGCTGTGCAATTGGGCAATTAGTTGAAAGGGGTGTGTTCAAAAAAATAGCAGTGTCTACCTTTGACTGTACAAACTCAAAACTATTTTGTACAAACATTTTTTTTCTTCTGGGATTTAGCAATCCTGTGAATCACTAAACTAATATTTAGTTGTATGACCACAGTTTTTTAAAACTGCTTGACATCTGTGTGGCATGGAGTCAACCAACTTGTGGCACCTCTCAGCTGTTATTCCACTCCATGATTCTTTAACAACATTCCACAATTCATTCACATTTCTTGGTTTTGCTTCAGAAACAGCATTTTTGATATCACCCCACAAGTTCTCAATTGGATTAAGGTCTGGAGATTGGGCTGGCCACTCCATAACATTAATTTTGTTGGTTTGGAACCAAGACTTTGCCCGTTTACTAGTGTGTTTTGGGTCATTGTCTTGTTGAAACAACCATTTCAAGGGCATGTCCTCTTCAGCATAGGGCAACATGACCTCTTCAAGTATTTTAACATATGCAAACTGATCCATGATCCCTGGTATGCGATAAATAGGCCCAACACCATAGTAGGAGAAACATGCCCATATCATGATGCTTGCACCTCCATGCTTCACTGTCTTCACTGTGTACTGTGGCTTGAATTCAGAGTTTGGGGGTCGTCTCACAAACTGCCTGTGGCCCTTGGACCCAAAAAGAACAATTTTACTCTCATCAGTCCACAAAATGTTCCTCCATTTCTCTTTAGGCCAGTTGATGTGTTCTTTGGCAAATTGTAACCTCTTCTGCACATGCCTTTTTTTTAACAGAGGGACTTTGCGGGGGATTCTTGAAAATAGATTAGCTTCACACAGACGTCTTCTAACTGTCACAGTACTTACAGGTAACTCCAGACTGTCTTTGATCATCCTGGAGGTGATCATTGGCTGAGCCTTTGCCATTCTGGTTATTCTTCTATCCATTTTGATGGTTGTCTTCCGTTTTCTTCCACGTCTCTCTGGTTTTGCTCTCCATTTTAAGGCATTGGAGATCATTTTAGCTGAACAGCCTATCATTTTTTGCACCTCTTTATAGGTTTTCCCCTCTCTAATCAACTTTTTAATCAAAGTACGCTGTTCTTCTGAACAATGTCTTGAACGACCCATTTTCCTCAGCTTTCAAATGCATGTTCAACAAGTGTTGGCTTCATCCTTAAATAGGGGCCACCTGATTCACACCTGTTTCTTCACAAAATTGATGACCTCAGTGATTGAATGCCACACTGCTATTTTTTTGAACACACCCCTTTCAACTAATTCAACTAATTGCCCAATTGCACAGCCTTAAGAGCGTGCATATCATGAATGCTGGGTCTCATTTGTTTTCTGAGAATCTACTGAACCTACTGGTAACTTGTTTGCCACGTAGCAATAAAAAAATATACGAAAAACCTTGATTATTCTGGTTAGTCACATTGTACTGCTATTATTTTGAACAAGACTGTATGTCAAAGTTATGATTCTGTGTTTACATCAAAATGTATTTTATTATGTAAATATATGCATGGAAGATTAAGTTTTTATGTTTTTCTGTTGTAGCGGAGTGTTTTCCCATTCTTTTGTTTGGTGGTGGATTGCTGAACTGCACTGAAGGACATGACAGCATCAGATCTGCCTGTAGAGTACAGTGTCCACCTGGTCACCTGCTGCTGGGTTTTGTTGAGTTCACCTGCAGAGCTGATGGCACATGGGAGTCTTCCTTTCCACTAATGTGTGCAAGTGAGGAGTTTGCTTTTTTAGTTGTGTGCCACAGATATCGAATATAATGAGAGCAGCATACTGTATAATAATAGTGGGTAATAATGAGGGTGTTTAATTTGTATTATTTAGATTTGTTTAAATAATTAAAAAATATTTTTATAGAAACCATATACAATAAATATTCAGGGAACTATAATATTATAATGTTACTATACCACTAAGCTGCTATTTGAACTCCATCGGAGTATGCGGTCATATTTATTTAACAAATTCATATATTTAGAATAGAATATAATGTCTGTGATTGAACATATTGAGGTTTTGAGGAGCATTATCCATGTTTGAACCCCATAGTTAAATTAAAAAATAAATAAATTTATTTATTAGGCTATTTTTAAATGGGAGAAATGTGCGGGATAAGAAAAAGCATTTTATACAAAACATAGACATAGCAATGTAATCTTAGCAATATTATAATTTTAAATGTAAATATTTTGTCAAGAAAATTAATTCTTTATATGTTGTTATATCTTTCCTCAGGTTATGTCCATTTTCTAATTGCTCTTTTGGCATCTGTTGTCATCTCTGTGTTTTGTGGCTGTTTATTTTGTTGCTCCAGCTGCAGAAGGAGTGAGTATACAGTGGATTTTTGAAGAGTATATCAAATATCAAACAATTAATTGCAAAGATATAGGTATATATATATATATATATATATATATATATATATATATATATATATATATATATATATATATATATATATATATATATATATATATATATATATAGTTTTTTTTTTTTGTAGGTAAAAAGGCAGTGAGGTAAATCATTTTAATTGTTAAATTAAGTTTTCGAGCCAGTTTCATCTATTGTATTGTAGATGGAAAGGTCACAGAAATCTTATTCCTCCATGTTTTCTTACAGAACTCGACCAGAAACAGTGAATCCAGCATTTGAAGCAGAACACACACCACTAGAGGGCCCTCTCTGTTCAGCATAAACATTTCTAACCTGGATGTCTAAACTGAGTCTGACTCAAACTTTTTATTTTTAGAGACAAGCTTTGTTTGTACAAATATGAAATATTCAATAAATGAAAGTCAATAATCTGTCATGTTTTGCTCAGAAATGCTTGTTGTTCCATGGACTGTGTTGTTCACTGTTGCTGTACAAAAAACAAATAAACAAACAAAACCTTAACAACAGTTTGAGCTGGAGAATGTGACATTAAAAATCATGATTGTGTTTATGGCATTAAACAACAGTCACTGTTGTGCTGGTTTTCCTTTTAAAGCTGCGGTAGGTAACTTTGGACGATCTAGCGGTTAATAAACAGAACTGTAGCTGAACATCGTAGCCAAAACTACTTCTCTCTGTTTATGTCTATGAAGAATCACAAAGGTACTGGGTTACTCCGCCGTGGTACCCCCGAAGCAATCTAAAATAGTCCGAATATAAACACTTATTATAGGTGCACCCTAGTGATTCAGGACAAGCAAAAAACACGGTTTGGAAAATGGATTCATGTACTCGCTTATTATATACATTTTTCTACATTTTGAACACAAACAAAGTTACGGACAGCAGCTCTGATTGGTTGTTTCTTAACGGGAGTGGATGAATTTCAGCAAATGGCAATAGGACCACTGGGAGGAGCCAGAGGAGCTTGATTTTTTCACAGATTATCTGTCTCATATTCTACTGTCAGGACATAATGACAGGTTTAACAAATATGTAAAAAATATATTTTTTACAAAAGTTACCTACTGCAGCTTTAAGGGTGAGCATGACAGATTTTGGTTGGGGGCTCAGTGAAATAAAGACAGAAAATGACAACTTGCTCCATTTTTTTTTATTCAAAACAAACAAACAAACAAACAAAACATAGTATTTAAATATTTAAATATTTATTTGAACAGAATTCTAAACTTCATTTGAGAAATTATTGTTTGGATTTGATAAACATTCCTTGGATAAATTTTTTTTCTTTTCTTTAAAACAGTAGATACCTGACATTAGCTATTTACATTCACAACATTTTTCAAAACCATACCAAAAAAATTTAATCTGCATACTTTCAGACTTGCTCCTCTTTTTTCCCTTCCAGACTTTTTTCTTTCTTAAAGAATTATAACTTGTGCATGGTTTAAAATAGGCAGCAAACTGCAATATCTTCCATCAAGTTCATTATTATATTAGTTACATGAGAATATGTAAAAAAAAATGGTCCGTTGGAAGTCATGTCACGTGATCTGATGGGGTGCTTCGAGCATCTCCATCAAGAAAGTGTCTATGGGTGTGTCTCCAATCAGCTTGAAGAAAAACAGGTGCTCCAAACACTTAAGGCCAATGGATCGGAGGGCAGGAAGACGCAACAGAAGTTTAGCAAACCTGTAAAGCAGGCAGGGAGCAGGATAGCAGGTGAACTTGAGTATGTGCCACAGATTTGATCAGTATTTAACGAATACTAAACATGTACATGACTGTACCTGCCAGGCTGGTCAGGGTACTTGTGTTTAGTATAGGTCTCCAGTGAGGCGTAAACTTTCTCCCTCAGTGCCTCTACATCCGCTGGGTTGGACAAGCCTTTGGAATCTATGAGAAGAGACAGTCTGCATGATTATACATATACTCAGCATATCAAAACATCTAACATATCTTTACTTCTAATCTATTAACGTTCATAAAGGCATTTAAAGGCATTCTTTAACTACTACATATATTACATTATATTACAAAATACAAGTTTTCTCTTTAACTTGGGTTTTTTAATAATATAATATTAGATGTGCTTTATAAGATAAAACCAATCAAGGTCTTCACAATTTATCATCACAATATCAGTGTCAATTCCCAAGGCATGCCAGGAAAACAAAAGAAATTGGTTTGTAAATAATGGTGGAACGATTCCTTTAATCATATTATATTACAAAACTTTAAATTAAACAAAACAACTTAGTTTATCTATGCTGCAGACGAGCGTATAAAAATGGAAGTGCTCAACACACCAGGATTGAAGAGGACGATGGCTCTAAGGCAGCCTAGTTCGGTCTTATCCATCTGCATGTCCTTCATTTTAGACACCAGCTCAGTCAAAACCCTGCCACACACACACAAAGCTTTCACTTGAACACAATGGTTGTAATAAAAATAAAGATGACACATATTTTCTGATCATTCTCTAAACACACGAGATGTTTATTAATTCACAGGTGTTGCAGGTAGAAAGACTCACCTGTTAAAGATGGAGCCCACACCTGCACTGTGAGCACTGCTCCTGTGGACATGCAGGCCTGTGCCCAGCAAGATGCCATCTTTAACTGTGATTGAGCGATGAGAGAAGGAAGCAATGAGGAGCTCGTTCCATCCTATTAGAAGAAAAATGACATGAATAACATAAATGACATGAACAGGAGGAGGAATTTTTAATACAATTTTTAATTCAACACAGTATTCTTTATTAGCAAGTCTTTATGATGTTCTGCGGAGTGCATGTGAAATGTTTGACCAGCAGAGGTCAGCATTCCCTCTTACATAACCAACACAGTTCTGCCTGACTATTAAAACTAAAACTATTAAAAAGATTTTAGAAATTGAAATCAAATAAACCTGAAATCAAATAAAAAATGCCAATAATAGATGAAAACTCTAACATTAAAATTAATACTTTTAAAATAATTGTTGCCTTGGCAGCTAACTGAAATGAAGATGTTTATGTATTATAATCACTAAAACTAGAACTAAAAGTTATATATAAATATCTATCTCTATCTATCTATCTATCTATCTATCTATCTATCTATCTATATATATATATATATATATATATATATATATATATATATATATATATATATATATATTATGTTACTACTTCAGTTATGATTTTAAAATAAAGGCAAAATATGAATTTTATCAGTATTGAATGATTTTTATCTGCATATCACTTCACAGAGACCTAGCGTGGACATGCTGATGAAACTGGTTCCTGTTTAATCGTAGGTTTTATAATTTTAGTATAGCTGTGCTTTGTCTTCAAAAACTACTATTATTATTATTTGTCTATATCAGTGGTTCTGGAGAGCCACAGTCCTGAAGAGTTGTGCTCCAACCTTGATAAAATCTCACCTGTCTGCTGCTTTCTAGTAATCCTTAGACCTTTATAAGCTTGTTCAGGTGTGTTTGATGAGGGTTGGAGCTGAAGTCTGAAGGACTGTGGCTCTCCAGGACTGACGTCGGCCACCCCGGTCTATATCTATATATGTTTACACATGTGTATAGACTTATGAGTGTCTTATACCTGCTCGAAGCAAAATGACCTGATCATCCAGAGGCAGATCTGAGAAATTAGGTATTCTCTTGGCCCACTCCACAAGAGTAAACAGCTGCTTGTCAGCTGCGTGGCAGATATTAGTGACTGGGTCATTTGTCTGGAGAAGGAGACCCAATGAAAAAGAGGAAAGAGAAAGAATGAGAGAGATTATTTAAGTGGTTACTTTCTCAAAGATTCAGCATGTATGTACTGTGTAAATTGTATTTGAATAAATCGAAATGTCTTTGTCTTACTGAGTTGCCAGGATTGTTCTCGGTGTATGTCTCAGTCTTAGGTTCGACTGCAAGTTCTGCATCCAGAATCTTATCCACAGGCATGTCTTCATTAAAACCGCCCGTCGATTCCACATCATTATCACCTTTTTCCCTCCCACGCTGCCTCTCTTCCTGCACCGCTACGGGGTCCAGCAGAGCAGAGCAAACGAGTACATTACAAATCATTGTAATGACTTATGGCACATTTAAACAATATTTAAGAAATCTCATATTTTTAATATTACCTTTATCTGTTATATTAAAATCTATTTAACTTTATTTTAAAGTATATTTTAGATTCTGTAAGAAAACACTTGTACAATATAATGTATTCTATTATAAAGCAGTTATATAAGGTTATATAGAAATACTATATCATTTAATGTATATTATATATAATTTTATTTAGCGTAATATTAAAGCATAATGTTAGAATGCTTAAAATATCTTCTGGCCACAAAGGCAGCAAAAAACAAAACCCATCAGCAATTCAAAGGCAATTAAAAAAATCATTGAATTGTGGATACAGACCATGCAAATACAAACTTTCCCGTTTCATGCCCATTGCTAGGCACTTCTGGTAGCGACAATACTGGCAACGGTTGCGCTGGCGTTTGTCGATCAAACACTCTTTACAGTCTCGACACGTGTAGGTCAAGTCTTTTCGGATGGTCCTCTTAAAGAAGCCTTTGCAACCTTCACAGCTGTAAACACCATAGTGCTTCCCTGCAAACACAACCATACTGAACCTCAGAAGAGATGGAGACGTATCTTGCATTAACTTCCAAACCAAAACCGAGTGCAACACCTAACACAACACCATCCCTGTGTTGTTGTACCTGAAGATCGGTCGCCACAGATGGCACAGAGGTGTTTGGAGAGGGATCCAGGGCTGGTGCACTGATAGCTGCTCATGTTGCTCAGCGGAGCCAATCCTGGTGGAGGCTTGATGTCTTCTGAGTTATTCACATTTAAAGAGTTCATCTGTAAGACAGGAAGAGATTAGATTCAACGTTATTGTCATTATGCAGAGTACAAGTACAGATCTAATGAAATGCACTTAGCATCTAACCAGAAGTGCAATGTTATAGTGTTTTATATACATATAAGTGCAGAGTAAGTGAAGCTATGATATACAGAATGTACAGTGGAGTTGCTATATACAGTATTGAGCAGAGTACATACAGAATATAAATAGGAATGCAAATGTATGTACATTATGAATAGACCAATGTAAGATTATATATACATAATGAACAGCAGCAACGTGAGAACAGTGGTAATAAATACAGTTGGATGAGTGTGCAAAAGTATTGTTAAACAATGTATTATATGCAAAATAACAGTAGTGCAATGATATTTTTATAGAAATGGTTTACTGTGCTTTGTACAGTAACCACTAAAGACAGTTTACAGTAATAGCCAGAATAGTGTGCAGTCTGAGCAAATTATGAGTAGTGCAAATACATGTGTGTAAAGTACTGTGACCAGAGCAGTAAAAGAGCAGGTGCTGGTTAGATTGGTGATGTGGCATTCAGAAGTGTTACAGCCTCAGGGAAGAAGCTCTTTCTGAGCCTACTAGTGCGAGAACGTAGGCTCCTGTAATGTCTGCCGGAAGGAAGGAGGGTGAAAAGTCCATGGTTAGGGTGAGAGGCATCCTTGATGATGTTTCTTGCCCTGCTCAGACAGCGCTTGTGATAAATGTTCTCAATGGAAGTTAACTGGGTGCCGGTGATCCGTTGAGCAGTTTTCACCACCCGCTGGAGTGCTTTGCGGTCAGATGCGGAGCAATTGAGAGATGTGAGGAGATGTGAAGATGATGTGAGGAGAGATGGAAACAGCTTATCAAACCAGGAGTAGACTTGTTGTCACAATGCAGCAGCAGACTTTATGTCTCTTTCCCTCTCAGAACAATTCACAATTTCCCATCCCATACTGTTTTCTGCACTACTCCATTAAGCCTGAAGGGGGCAGTACATGGTCATACCTCAGGCATAAAGCAAGCATGTCAAATCCGGAATGTGTTTCAGTGAGCCTTATTTTGAGTGAATTACTGGCATATATGTTTGTCTGTTGATTTGGGTTTGTATTTGGCTGCTTCTTTTGTGGAGAAAACCTCACTTTTCACAACATAATTTCAGTCATATCTCAAAGATATCTCAAAGATATCTGTTTGATAGAGTGTTATTGTTCATTAAAACTATACTTCTACAATTAAATTAAGATGACTAATAATCCTGCTAGTACAAATTTAAGATGAAAAACCAAAATGAAAATTAGAAACCTAAATTAAAATAAGAAAATTTGCTTTGGCAATTAACTCACACAAGTTTAATATTAAAATGATGAAAAACCAAAGTTTTATAGAAATAAAAAGATAAAAACATAACATAACACAACAAAACAAAACTTTCTGATATTTACCTTGAATTTACTTTACATTCTGTAACAAGTAAAAACCCATTTTCACACAATAGTGTGTTTTAAAAAGTCTAATATATTTTAATACATGTTATTTTATTTTAATTTGAGTCCTTTGTGCCTTTATTTTGTGAACATTACATCCACTCGGGACCAAAAAAGAAACACCCATGTACAGGATTTCAGAACAAGAAACACCAGGCACGGCTAAAGGCGCATGCTACCAGCATTACAACATTTAACCCATTTTCCTTTCATTTCAATATAATTTCAAGTAGACCCTGTATGTCGCAACACACACACACTTACTTGCCCCATATGCCCATATACTGTAAGCTCATAGTTATTGATGTCCTTTCATTGGACTAAAAGCCTGAAACATTTGTCTGAGTCAATGGCTTTCTCTGGCCTCCAGGGAGAAATGAGACACCCATACAGACACACATAAGATGACCTCTTTTAACACCAGGGCAACCCTTACACCCTTAAACTGGGTCGGTACCCTAAAGTACAAAAGCTAAAAAGTACATCTTTGTACCTCACTTCCCTGTACAAATGGTACATATTAGTACTTAAAAGGTACATATGTGACCCAGGACCACTAAACCAGTCATAATTGTAAACATTTTTGAAATTGAGATTTGTAAATTATCTGACTGCTTGATAAATAGGCTTTCCATTGATGTATGGTTAGGACAGGACAAGTTTTGGCTGAGATACAACTATTTGAATATCTGGAATCTGATGGTGCAAAAAAATCTACATTTTGAGAAAATGGCCTTTAAAGTTGTTCAGATGAAGTTCTTAGCAATGCATTTTACTAATCAAAAATTAAGTTTTAATATATTTACAGTAAGAACTTTACAAAATATTTTCATGGAACATGATCTTTACTTAATATCCTAATTGTTTTTTGGCATAAAAGAAAAATCTATAATTTTGACCCATTCAATGTATATTTGGGTATTGCTACAAACATACTTAAGACTGGTTTTGTGCTCTAGGGTCACATATTAGTAACCTTTTAAAGGGTTTTGTCAATAGGCAAATTTTTATTTATGAGAAAGCTCAACATTTCAGTTTGCAGGACAGACTGCTTTCAGTTGGTGTCAGTAGGAGAGAGCACAGAATTATGGGAATTAACTTCTTACCTGTGGGCTACTGAGATTGTTAAATCCCATACTGGGTGTAGAGGGCAAGGACATGGATGGTGAACCCAGAGACGGGGCGATGACTGAGTAGGGTGAGGCCAGGCCATTCATTGATGAGTCCAGGGTGCTCATGGGAGACTGCAGTGGGCGGGACGAACTGATGACGGACGGATGACCCACCATGGAGCTTAGGGGTGGTGGCTGAGAGGGAGGCGAATTAAGAACACTAGTGTCTGTGAATAGACAAAAAGAAAGATTAATATGAGACAAGATAATACAAATTAAAACGTAATACTAAAATGACTGCTGGTGACATCAGGGATCACTGACACATGGATGCTTCACAAAATTAGTTTTTACTGTATTTTGTAAGTAAAAATCGAAATTATTCCAAACCTATGACCTGTAATGTATAAATCAATCAGAGAGGTCAGTGTGACAGGTCTATATGAATTTGTCATGACAACCTGTGTTTTTATTTAGCATGTACAGACGTCAGAGAACAGGGTAAGTGTGTGCGCACAGGAACATCTAGTAACGGTGGAAATGTGTGCCTTTGCAGAACATCAATTACCTCCTTTATTAAGGCCTAAAATGTGTAATGAAAAATAAGCTGTTTGAGTAAATGTAAGAGGGCACTTCACTAAGAGAATGCATTAAGCCCTGCTGCTTTTCCCATTCAGTCAGCAGCTGATGGGGTGCTACATACGAGTACCTGGTAATGGTAGTTTGTACCAGCACAAACACATATAATCTATCTAACGTAGTACAAGGACACACACAGGGCAAAGGTTGCACCTTTTTGCCAATATTGATAGTGTTGCAATCCCTTATCTCATTTCATCATTCATCAAGATGAAGATCAAATTAAATGATTAAATTAACATGAACAAAGCTTCAAGAGGTTGCTTTATTGAAGTGTGCAACACAAAAAGCAGTGATTTGATCAGATATTCTGGTGACTGTAACTGTTAATCTCTTGCAGGTTATTTCAATATACTGCTTATGTATTATTGCAAAATAAACCCACACAGGGTGATCAAGACCTCAACATTAAGAGGAGGGGATTCGAGTCCACCGTAAATATATGGCTGCTTACCAAATAAATAAATGGACATATAATGTTACTTTGAGCTGAAATTGTTTTAGCAAATGAAAAGAAAGAGGCAGCAGAGTGCTACAAGACAATGGACAGTCATCAATTTCAGTTTAGCAGTCAAAATAGTGCATTCATATATATTTCTTAAACTCTCATATATTACTAAATGGCTATAAAGCTAAACACTAAAATACATAATATGCAAAAATAAGGAATTTAAATCATTTATCTCTTAAGTCATCTACATGTTTTATCATTCTCGTGCTGAGAATGATGGGAAATGTAGTATGAACCACATATAGTAAACCTGCCAAATGAGAAGTTTGTATACACTGGGAAAAAAGGTAAAGGGCTGTCAGTAGGCCAGTACCCTAAAGGTACATCTTAGCACCTATTTACTCCAAAATAGTACATATTACCTTAAAGTTAAATATTAGTACTTTAAAAGTACATATAAGAACCTAAAATGTACATATTCGTTTTTTTTCCTGTGGGGAGACACACCCTATGAGTGTCTGAAGTTAGCTTCTTTTGTAATAGAATTCTCTATCTTGCTGTTTCTTTTACTTAAAATTAAACAAATCCAGGATTTAATGTTTATTAACAGGCCTATTCATGAATTTCAGCACTTAAACATTATAGTGTTATAAACAAACAGTTGGCAATGGCTGTATTCTTCCAAGCTGGTGCATGTGTGTGTGTCCCAGACTCTGGGCAGAAAGGGGAATTTTTGTGGCAGATGGCCAAGATGCCTTTGGTGGGGCAGAAATATGGTCATACAGTGGTCCACGTGTCGGCCTATCCTCAAATGGCCCACCTGATCCATTGCATTTAAAACAGACCAGACAAGTCCAATGCTTAAGACAGACTCCCTAAGGCTGAAACAAGGCTGTTACACAGAATCTTTATAGATTTGGTACTGCATCTTTATACAGAGCTTAATTTGACAGTGAAAAAGTTATTCATAATATCGAAAAAATAATGTTCACGATCAAATCAACACCAACACACAGAAGGACATTAAGGCCCCCCCAGAATATATGCCTCTAACCTTTAACTCCAAAGTTTTAGTTTTATTTTGACTTTAAAATATAAGTTTAACAGGTATAACTGAGACCCTATACATGGCAAGGTTACTTACTATAGCTCTATCTCTGCAGATTTGCATTTCATTAGGTCTAAAATAAAAATTGTTTAGATGCATCAACCTTTAGTGGATAATTCAGATCTTATTCTTCAGAGATGGTCCTTGTGCCAGACATTCGTCAGGATTTCACAATGACTGTCGGCAGTGAACATGACCTTTGTACAGCTGTCTGGGAGCAAAGGGCACCCTTTGGTAGACTGCTATCAAATTCAGCAGAGACCACATGAAATCGCACAGGTCAGCGTGGACACAATCACAGACATAAACTGTTACAGCATGCTTCATGCAACAAACTGTAATTAATATCCTCACAGATACTATATACAGCAACGAAGATGTGTTTAGTTTCAATGAACAGCAGATGGAAATTATTCTGACATTAGTAATACAAAGGTTGAGTAACAGATTGGAAAGTGACATGAAGAACATAAAGAGTGTGTGCCATTAAAAATTTACAAAAGAAAAGACACAAATAATTCTTTTCATTATGTAATTATAATATATATATTTTTTAGAATTCATTCATTTTAACTCTAATTGCATTTAAATTAGCATTTAACAATATTGAATGTGACTCCAAAAGTCAAAATACATAAACTTGCAATAAACTAGACTTTATTGTTTATTGTATAATACTAAATAACACAACACCCCCAAAAGTAAGTTTTGAGATTTAGCTTTTCAGATTTAGGAGCATATTATTGGCTGGAACCACACAGACAAACGTGAAAATCTAAATCTAAATCTCTTGAATCACTTATTTCTATCCTAAACGAAGTTGACATCTGATAATTTATCACTAAACCCTCTTCTCATCACTGACAAATATTTTCAACCAACCTGTCAAAAAGACAGGGGTTGTGGGAAGGGCAACAGACACAAAAAGATGGAAGGGGGTAGAAGTGATAAACACTGTCCCACTCTATCCCAGTCTGCCGCAGAGAGCACCCTGACATTAAATCAACCCTTATTAATGCCATATGCCCATAATCCTCCAAAGCCCAGGACTACATACACACACATACCTCACACTTCAACTACAAACACCACTTATTCAGCCATATCATAAACTACTTTATCAGCACAAGCTGTGTTTCTATGTGAATAATTAACCTACACAAGCAAAGTCAATTTTATAGCTGGTAATAATCTTATCTTTACCACCTAAACATCTCATTCACCATTCTTTAAATGAATAAATATTAATTACATGCTACACACACACACACACACAAATGTAAAAAGACACACAAGCTCATGTTTTTCTTACCAGAACTGCTGAAATAGAGCATTATATTCATGTTCATGTCCCCAGAATCGCAAAGGTAAAAATGAGCTGGACTCATGCAGGCCGCAGGAGGTCTAGGATATGTTTACTTTTTTATGGCAGTATTGACATCTGTCTTACACTGTTACTATTGAAAGGGTTTTTTTTTTTTTTTTTTGAAGGACTCGTGTGTTTGAGTGTGTGTTCTGTTGCTAAAAAAAGTCGAAGGCCTGTAACTGCTGCTTTAAGTGGAGACAAAGTCAGTGTTTGAAAAGGTAAGAGAAGTGAATACTAAAGAATGATAGAGGACTATCAAGTGAAGAGACATCATTCAGTGAACCAGGCATGCACTCCGAGTGTGTCCTGTAGTAACCTCTGTTTCACTCTGTTCAAAACAAGCACACTTTGTCACATGCATCACACACGCATAATCTAACTTATGCTGACAACTGCTTTATATGACACAAAAAAAGAGAAGTAAAATAAGGACAGACAGACAGATAAACATATAGACATCTAATACTGTACACTAAATATTACTGTCTGAAACTGGACATCAGATAAATGCTGACTGGGTCGATATGTTGACATTTGGAAACAAACTTAACAGGAAATGTTAAGCTTCAAAACATCCTATCATATCGTGATCATATGACAGCTGATATTCTGTGGCACTGAAGTGAACTTGTTTAAAAAAAACCTGAGTAATGATTGTGACATCTTACATTTGATGACCCCTGTTAATGTCACAATGTAACGATCAGCAGGGACTGTTCCAATGAACATTGCACAAGAGTTTTGAAGTAACTGTTCCACCAGACCTCTTGTATAGTGGATGAACTGAACTGAACTGTTACAGATTCTAAAACACTTTAAAGGAACACTACTTTTTTTGAAAATAGGCTAATTTTTCAACTCCCTTACTGTTTTACTGTTTTTGAATCCATTCAGACGATCTCCAGATCTGGTGGAAGCACTTTTAGCTTAGCTTAGCTTAGCAAAGATCATCGAATCTGATTAGACCGTTAGCATCTCGCTCAAAAATGACCAAAGTCTTTGTATATTTTGTCCTGTTTATAACTTGACTCTTCTGTAGTTACATCATGTACTACATTGTGATTTTCTAGGCTGATATGTCTAGGAACTATACTCTCATTCCAGCGTAATAATCAAGGAACTTTGCTGCCGTACCATGGGTGCAGCAGATGCAGTGATATTACGCAGCGCCTGAAATAGTCCCAGCTAGGTAACTTCCAATAAGCCTATTTTCAGGCACTGCATAATATCAAATACATAATTTATATGCATTTAAAATATATATAGTGCGCCAATTGTTAATATTAAAATTACAAAAAATACATTCATGAATACTTCATGAAACTAAATAAATCGTTTTTTTTTTATTAATCTTGAATCGAGGTTGCGATCTTCTAACGATTAATCATGCAGTTCTAGTGCAAATATATCAATATTTACATATAATATTTACATAACAATATCCAAGTGCACACACTTTTTGACTAAAAGCCCTAATAATAGGACTATATGGACTATATTAGGGCTGCACGATATTGGGAAAAAATGACATCGCAATATTTAATTTTTCTGCGATATATATATAGCGATATGAAATCTAATCTAATTTTTTCTTACAAACAGCCGGGGCTCGCTCTCTCTCTCTCTCTCTCCCTCCCTCTGTCTCTTTCTCTCACGCGCACTCTCTCGCTCTCTCTTTCTCGCGCGCTCTTGAAAAGGACTTGAAAACATCCATAATGTGTTTGATAAACATGATAAACTTTCACTCTACGATGGTTAAGCTGTGCAATTAATCCGCGAATCACATTCGTCAAGGGCCAGGGAGCAGCTGGCCCTTACAGTTAATGAATAACGTATCAACTATGACAGCCTACATCAGGGCCGCGGGAAGTAATTTTGAACAGGGGGTGCTGTGATTTTTTTTTTTGTTTGTTTTTTTTGACAAAAAAACCTATGAGCCTATAGGCCTATTTAAAATACATTTTAAAAATAAATACATTGAGATTTACTACTTTATTGTCATATACACTTCAGTGCACAGCCAGCCAGGGTCTGAAACACAGACATCAGTTCTCAGATATGCGCAATGCGTTATTAATCTGAAGCAGAATCAGAAATAATAGTTTAATAATCGAAAGAAAACGAAATAATTACTTTCATTACAATTTCAGATAGCCTATACATACATGCAACTTATTTAGATACAACAAATAATATTACAACAAAATATAATATTAATCAAACTTCACAATAACGCTAAAACAATGCAATCGATTTGGTCAGCTGGCTTGAGTCACTGCACGTTTATTTCACACGCAACTCTATTAACTCCAAAATCTTTTTACGCACACCACAAGGAAATAATCTCTGACTATTTAAGCAATTTGTTTATTGAACAGTTCTCCACATCCATTACGCAAAGAACACACGCACAGTATAAAGCTTTTTGTCTCCATCTCCAACCTCTTTACACAAACAAAAAGGAAATAATCTCAGACTATTTAAACGTTATTTAACAGTTCTCCACAACCATTACGCAAAGAACACACGAACGAAATAATACTCTCCATCTCCATCCCCACCACCTTACAAAAATACTATAGTGTACTACTTACAATTGCTTCGCTAGTCAAAGCTGATCCCACACTTGTTGACAAAAAAAAAAATGTTACAAGCGCGGCAGCACAATGCTCTTACCTGAGCTACATGCAGGGGGGGGGGGGGTGCCCGGGGGGGGTGCCCTGGTTGCAGGTGTCCAAATGTCGAGGTGCGCTGTATTATATAAAGATGGATGTATTCTGCATGGAACGAGCGGGAAACCTCGTTACTCGGCGACCAAACCTGCCTGCCTGACGTTGACAGCGTAACTTCCGAACCTGTGTTGATTAGGCCTCAAAATATGAAATTAAAATCCAAAATATATACGTAATAGCCTACGTGTGTCAAAATCATTTTCTAAAATATTCATAAGGAATTTATAAATTGTGCAAAATATTTTAATAGGCCTACTTTTTTTTATTTTTTATCTCCCTTTCGTCACTAGGGGGTGCTGCAGCACCCCCAGCACCCCCACTTCCCGCGGCCATGGCCTACATCGCACATCCTGCGATGTGACTATTGTGGATTCGTACATCGTGATATCGATGCTTAAATGACACATCGTGCAGCCCTAGACTATATGAACACAAATAAACCACAGCAGATTATTTAAGTACTGTGAGTGTACAAGGCGTAACCAGGTTTTTGCATAGTTTAGTGACAAATCGTACCAGCATACTTTTTAGGTCAAAATGTGTGCCTGCTATGCAAAATGTGTACAGGTTAGTAGGTCTGCAAATGTAAAAGCTTAACTTTTGATCAACTTAATATATATCCTTGCTGAATAAAATTAACAATTTCATAAAAAACTATCTTACTGAACCCAACCTTTTGAACAGTGGTGTATAAAATTCTCTCCTGTTGATTAATTGATCGTTAATTTAAAAGACGATCGATGAAGGAAATAATCGAAATTTGACATCCCTAATGTAAACTAATTGAATGTGTTACTAGGCAGCAGTTGTAAAAAAGTTCCTTAAGGCAACAACTGCACACAAAAAGTTGTTACCAACTGAGAGTAAATGTTAGGTTACAAATGGGATCTAACAGCAGCTGCATGTGAGAACCCACATAACCACATAACACATAACCATGAGTAACCTCAACAAAAGGGGGAGATTTAAAAAAAAAAAAAATAAATAAATAAAGAGGGGGAGGCTCTGTCTGTGTTTATATCAAACATATTGTACAATTTAGAAAGACTGTCTGAAGATAATCTCATCAATGAACAAAGACCGTCAAAAGATGTTTTCAGTTAAAAAAAAATTGATTCAGTAGCAATGTTTGATTCAGTAGCAATATCTGGCAGCACTGCTTTGCCGCCACAAAAGACAGCAATCAAAAAAGCAGTTTACAGAATGGAAGGAAATACGCAAAAACTAGCCATAAAAGAAGTCTGTGCTATGTCTTTCAGTATAGTTACATTTTCACAAATCATGCCATAAATTTTCATAAGAGCATTAGACAAAGTTATTGTAGTTATGTATTGTTGCATGAATAATAAACTGATCAAATTAATACATCCTTAAATATGGTAAAGTATTAACTAATTTTGGTGCAATAAAGTATTGTCAAATAAAGTTTCTTCTGTATTCCACAGAAAAAAGAAAGCAATACAACTTTAGAAAGACATTAAGGTGAGAAAATGATGACAGAAATTACATTTTTGGGTGAACTATCCCTTGTCATCACTAGAATTAAGATGCCTAGGCATATCTGTTAAGGCATGTCCACATACTTGTAATGTATGTTTCAGCTGTAGCTTCCAAAACATCATATATATATATATATATATATATATATATATATATATATATATATATATATATATATATATATATATATATATATATATATATATGTTATATTAAAGACCCATAGATGTACTCCAATGTAAATTAATGTAATCTTTTACGTAATATTAATTTGAAGAAAGAGACATACACGCAAAATTTAATGCAGACTCACTTACTATGTTGGTATTGTGCACGTTTTATTTGTTTTGTCAACACTGACGCCTCTCAAAAGAAAGATAGAAACAGAAAGAGAAAGAACAACAGAGCGACAACAACTTCTGTCACCGATTTCTATTGTGCGATCAAATAGGAGTGTGTCCTTGTCAGTCCAAGTATTTACACATACCCAACCACAAAAAAATGACCCTCAACAGAACTATTGTTAGAGAGAAACAGAAGAAAAGCAAAGCAGCGAGGGGGTGAAGTACAGTGAGTATCTGTGAGATATATAGGGATATACTGAAATAGACTGATCCAACCAGACCTTCCTAAAATATCCACAATACTCCAGTGCTACCTTACCCTGATCTATAACAGCTGAACAGCATTAGAGAACATAGCTTTGCCAAGTACTCTCACTGCCAACGGCTGAGAGCAGAGGTTACAGATTAATTACACACAAGCCATGATGACATGCCAAGCAACTGTCTAATCAATAGTGTAAATTCAACATATATACGTGTACACACACATATACATTTATATTTATTTATAAATGATAAATGCAGTCTTGGTGATCATAAGACTTTCAAAAACACTGTAGTGTTTATTACAATAAGATAAAATAAAAATCTAAACCCAAGCAAACTTTCACCATGTGCAATGTAAAAAAAAAGCACATATATAAATATAAATATATATTATTCATAACTAGATTTAAGCAAAATATATTATCAAATATGACATAATCAACCTGACTATTATATTTTTTTCAATGTTAAAATATACTTATGTCTACAACTTGAATTTGGGTAGGGACTATCCATTTGTCCAACCAATGGCAGACAAAGAGAACCGGAAACCTGTTTGAGAATAATCATTATTTTTCTAATTTCATTTGGCAATGTTAAAACAAACCAATTTCAATTATGAATGTAAGCTGTGTATTCCCTTGCTTTAAAATAACAACACCTTCCAGTTGTTTCCAACAGTATGATTCTCTCATCTTCCCTTAGGATGCATCAGCCGCGTTATTCCTGGGAACTTAAGTGTTACAGGAGTATCTTATTATCAGATACTCACGATTGTTGTAGTGATCGCCCTCTCTGCTGTGACTCTGGCCGTGAAGAGGCAACGCTGCCGGATGCCACATGACTGCGAGCACCACTTGACCAAATCTCACCAGGCACAGTAGAGCACCTGTCCGAACACAGACTCACTCTGCTGATGGAACAGATGGGATATGAGTGAAACAGGACGGCTGTAGTAGGAGGATCCACAGGGAGGAGTCTGCTCGTTTATGGGATTACTTGGATTATCAACGATTGAATCCAGCAGGAACCGTTTACTGCCACAAAGATCAGCCTCTCTCCAAGCTTTGACAAAAGTCCTTCTGCACAGACTGCAGTTTGCCTGGAAAGAGGCTCAGAATGTCATATCAGCCCAACCGACCACCTGTTGCACGGCCAGAGATGAAGTGGGCTTGAGTGTGCGTGAGTAAATTTACAGTATATCTGATTTTCAAAAACATTCTATAATTTAATATCACAATAATACTATTACAGCAGTGAAATGGCAATGGCCATGCTCTCTCACACATGCATGCACAGTTTACAGCCAAGCCTGGCAGCCTCCTCTCACTCTCGCACACCTGCTTGTGTGTTCATTATCTAATGCACTTGTAACTTTAGACACTGCCTGTGTTTGTGCCATGCTGCATAATGTACTACATTGGCAAAGAACAGTTCAAAGACAATTTACCTAAAAAGAAAAATGCTGAAAAAAGATATTTTAGATAATGTTCAGAAATTTAGAAGTTTTTTTTTAATTAATACAATTATTTATTCTGAAAGGAATGCATTCAATTGATCAAAAGAGACAAATAAATGCTGTTCTTTTTAACTTTTTATTCATTAAAAAAAATCTTAAACAACTTATCACACAGTTTCCACCAAAATATTAAGCAGTTTTCAACATTGGTAATAATGAGAAATGTTTCTTGAGCAGCAAATCAGCATTTTAGAATGATTTCTGAAGGATCATGTGACACCAAAGAACAAACAGTTATTTAAAAGTCTAATTAATATTTCAACATATTACTGTTTTTACTCTATTTTTGATCAAACAAATGCAGCCTTAGTGAGATAAAAAAAAAATACAAAAATCAACCAACCTCAAGCTTTTGAAAAGCAGTGAAAAATAAATAAATAATGAAGATAAATAACTACAACTTTATATTTACTGACTGAGATATCAGCATGGGTCATGCCAGTGCCAATGGAATTTTGAGCCAAATTAATTGTGCAGAAAAAGATTAAAAATAAGCTTTGAGGGATTTCAATCCAGTGATGCAATGATGAAGACTTTCTACTAAAGCCTTCAATACATCAATGCTGATGCTATTACAGTTTCACTGAAAGACAGTGGAGAGAACTGCCTTCATGACAGAATGCCTTCAGGGTGAACCTAAAAAAGCCTCTTTAATATGTCATCCTATAAAAGCAATGCCCCACATGGATATCTCTGAATGAGATGAGCGTTACGATCACACAGAAGATTGACACAATTGGAGCTGCCTATAGAGATATTAGGAGCTTCATCAACAAAACAACTGTATTAGATTTTCTATCTTCGTGCAATTCTTTTGCTAAAAAAACGATCAGCCACTGAAATATCTTTTATAGTAACTTATCCTACTGATAAACGTTTACATTAAAAGCGGAAATAACACACACAGTTTCATCTCATGTTAATCTTGAGTACCTACGGTATGTAGTAGTACTGCATCCTTCACATCTCTGAAGTGTCTTTAGTTTGATCAGATTTATAAAAGACCGATACAGTTGTAGGTGAGCCATGGGCTGAGCAAAAGAGTCACTAACATGCAAAGCTCTTGTTTAGCGATCGCCTGCAAGCTGTGACACTGACATGAATAAAACAAGAACAAAAACTTTATTGACTTAAATCAGATATGGCTAAAAATAAGATCCAGCAATATAAATTCGATCCGGAAGACTTCCGTAACCCGTATGAAGTACAATGATGGCCGAGCTCTTGTCTTTGCTCTTTCTCTTGCTGATGTGTGCGGACTCTTCCTGGAGTGTTTATACAACAGATAAAAATAAAAATTTCAGATAATATACTGATAAAGAATTTTGTATTATAAATGTTTTCATTCTTGTAGGTAAATACCATATCCACAAGTGTAATCTCCAATATGCCACATTGTAAGGTGTTTTTAAGGTGTGTTTATATCTTGAAATGCTCTCTGTATTGAAAAATATTTGGAAAACACTGACTTGTGCCTTTTTCAGGATTCCTCTTTAAAATAATTACATTATTACATTTACTACAAATGTTTTCCCCATGTGTTCCTCTTAACTTTCATATTTATTATCCTTTAATTTATTACTTTATTTAGTTTAAAATTGAGTTTTCTCAATTTCTCAAATCTCAAATCTGGCTGTTATTTTTATTCTTTGTTGTTATATTTTTTTATATTCTGTTACAGTATACTGTATTTGTATCTGTTGATTCATTGGTTGATTAAAAAAATAAAATAAAATAAAAAACCCTGAAGGAGTGTCTTTGACACAGAAATACTCTATCATATGTCCATCTAATATGTTACACAGTATGTGTACATTACCGTTCAAAATCTGGGGGCAGTAAGATTTCATTTATTTTAAAGAAATTAATATTTTTCAGCAAACATGCAATTGACTGATCAGAAGTGACAATAAAGATTCTTCTGAACGATAGTGTAACAGCTGACTTTGAGGGTCAAAGACACAACTGTCAGCCCGTGTTGACAAGCACTTGAACACAGTTCACCCGCTACTATGATGTGGGTCCACATCTAACCTTTCAAAGCACCATGTCCTCTGAGAAGCAATCAGGACATGAACATGTCCATAGGTCAAAATAGATTTCCACCCTTGCCCTAGTCTACTTTACCCTAGAATGTCTATGAATCAAGAACAAGGAGCTTAGGGACAAAAAAGCATCTATGTTAGTTTGTTTATCTATAGCAGCTGCACTACAAGGGTTATGACTGTGCATAAGAATTGTTAAACTGCTGTAAAAAGGGACTAATGTCAATAATCATTTAATTGATAGAATACATAGGCCTACACCCCAATAGTGTTATGATGAGGACCCTTTTTGCAAACACTTTCAAAAAGAATACATACACTCACCCTTCCAATATGTTATTTTACCATCGACTACATATCTTCTGTTTCCCCTGGCTAGGCTTCTTTGACTCTCTAAGCCAAGCATGTGATGGTTAGGGCGATTGTGCTCAGTAAGTCATACAGGTGCATCTCAATAAATTAGAATGTTGTGGAAAAGTTCATTTATTTCAGTAATTCAAATTGTGAAACTTGGGTATTAAAAAAACTCAATGCACACTCAAGTCTTTGATTCTTTTAATTGTGATGATTTTGGCTCACATTTAACAAAAAACCCACCAATTTACTATCTCAACAAATTAGAATACTTCATAAATATATTTTTTTAGTGAATTGTTGGCCTTCTGGAAAGTATGTTCATCTAGCGCACTCAATACTTGGTAGGGGCTCCTTTTGCTTTAAATTACTGCCTCAATTTGGTGTGGCATGAAGGTGATCAGTTTGTGGCACTGCTGAGGTGGTATGGAAGCCCAGGTTTCTTTGACATTTTTTGGTCTCGTTTCTTATTTTCCTCTTGACAATAGCCCATAGATTATCTGTGGGGTGAAATTAGCATCTTCAAAAAGCTGGTCAGTAGAAGCAAGAATTAAGTGCTCCAAAATTTCTTGGTAAACAGGTGCAGTGATTTTCAAAAAACACAATGGACCAACACCAGCAGATGACATTGCACCCCAAATCATCACAGACTGTGTAAACTTAACACTGGACTTTAAGCATCTTGGGCTATGAGCTTCTCCACCCTTCCTCCAGACTAGGACCTTGGTCTACAAATGAAAAACAAAACTTGCTCTCATCTAAAAAGAGGACTTTGGACCACTGGGAACAGTCCAGTTCTTCTCCTTAGCCCAAGTAAGACACCTCTGACATTGTCTGTGGTTCAGTAAATCTCTTGACACGTCTGTGTGTGGTGGCTCTTGATTCCTTGATCCCAGCCTCAGACCATTCCTTGTGAAGTTCACTCAAATTCTTTAACTGATTTTGCTTGACAGTCTTCATAAGGCTGTGATTCTACTCAACTTTATGTTAACATGGTTGGATATAGTGTTGTCACGGTACCAAAATTTCAGTTTTCGGTACCGATACCAGTGAAAAGCCACGGTTCTCGGTACCAATTTCGGTCCCAAAGCAAAACACAAACATACTCTAATTAAAAAGTAAACACACTTTTTATCACTAAAAATTAAACCAATGCCATTCTTTATAATTACAATTCTTTACAACTGTGTTTAAAATTTTTCTACAAGTAATTTAATTATGAAAAACAGTAAATAAGTTTCACCCAAATTTTATTTGCTTTTTAATTAATGAAACTGAAACATTTTATTTTTTGGTAAATAAAGGGGATTTGCTATTAAAATTAAGACACAGAAGAAATAGTGTTGATTTATTTCTTTAAAAAGTTTATTAATTTTTTCAAAAGTAGTAGCAGTATCACAGTACCAGTGTCCATATTAAAATGTAAGTTTCAATTTCATGACTGGATTTTGAGATTCCGACCATGTTTTCTGCTTCACAGAAATCATAGTGCCGTATGCGTCAAGAACCGGGTTGACCAGGCACTCGGTACCACCGGTACTTAAAGAAACTGGTACCGTGACATTTACATTTTTTAGTACCGACTTGGTACCAAAGTACCGGGGCCCGTATTCATAAAGAATCTTAAGGGAAAAGTAGCTCCTAGTGACAGAATTCTAAGAAAATTCTTAGAAATGTGGGCGTTTACTCATTAAATTAAAGAAAAAGTAAAGAAAAAAGGCCCTAATTTTCCTTTAAGAATGGCCTTGTGATCATCCACTAACTGGGCTAACAGTAAACACTGTTCCTCTGTCCAGTTTGGCTTTCTCGCCCTTCATGGTTTTGATTCCATGTTTGATACATTAAAACCAACATTCAAACTGCCACTTAAATAGGACCGCAAACACTGTAATTGGAAAGAGTGGAAATTTTTTATAATTCTAAACCAATCAAATACCTTATAGGAAATTAAAAGCATGGTAAATAAAAAAAGGATTTATATACACGCATATAATGTGTGTAAAAAAAAAAAAAAAAAAAAAAAAAAAAAAAACCACTCTTTTTTTTCCTTCTTGGACAACCAACCAATCACAGTCTTCAAAAGATTGTGTCATACATGGCAAAGGGGTCAACCCCGCCTCCTCACTAAGATGAAAGTTTTTGTCTTTTCCTTACTCAGAGTTGCTCTCAGATCGGTCCAGAATTGCTCTTAAGCCAAGACTCCTATGTAAAAGTTTTTTTTAAGCTAAATTAAGAGTTTTCTGAGAGGATGCCCAGGTCATTTGACAACACTAGTTGGATACAGCACTCTGTGAACAGCCAGCTTCTTTTGCAATTAAAGAGCCACACAGATGGGAAATCAAAAATTACCTGTATTACAGTGTATGATGTAGCTGTAAACAATGTGCAAAGTAATTAAACCAAAAAGTGTAATGATTTATAAAGTTATTGGCTTCTAAAGTAAGGAGTCGACTCTGAATCGCTGAAACGAGTCGTTATAGATTTCAACTCTTTTGCCCATCTCTATGTACGTCACTAGGAACACTTTGCATAATAATCTCCGCCTACCGTGTTGGGAGAAACGGAACTCTGAACTCTTAAACCTATTGTACAGGACTTATAAACAGTGATAGGAAGCTTAGAATTTTCATCTTACTGGCTCTTTAATGATTGTTGCTTACCCTCCTTGTGAAGGGTGTCATTGATTGTCTTCAATGATTGTCCTCAGATTATCTTCCCCATGATTGTGTAGCCTAGTGAACCAAACTGAGAGACCATTTTGAAGGCTCAGGAAACAGGTGCAGGTGTTTTGAGTTGATTAGCTGATTGGCATGTCACCACATTTTAATTTGTTGGGATAGTGAATTGGTGGGTTTTTGTTAAATGTAAGCCAAAATCATCAAAATTAAAAGAACCAAAGACTTTCTACTTCAGTCTGTGTGGACTGAATTTATTTAATACAAGAGTTACACAATTTGAATTGAATTACTGAAATAAACGAACTTTTCTACAGCATTCTAATTTATAAAGATGCACCTGTATGTTGAAAGCTTAAAGCACATATAGGAAATATAAAAAAAAACACTGTGAGCAGTTTGAAAGCATGTGTACAGCTGACAATAACAAAAACCTCCGAGCCACTCCTGCCTAACGACTGCAGTATATGTTGTTTCTGTGTCTTTGGACTTGCAGAGTGGGTTTGCATTGTTAAAGGCGGTGGAATGTTGTCAGCTATAGGCACTTCTCAGAAGACCTATGGCAACAAGAAAGAGCTGAGAGTGAAGGCTCAATGCTTCCTTCATTTACATAAAAAAATTCTGTAGCTTAAACAATAGGGCATGGCGCTAGCAATGTCAATGTCGAATACAGTTGAATACAGCTTTTACACTTCTTTTTAATATAATATACAAAAAAAAATGTGTTTGCACTACAAAACCCTGACCCGGAGTAAAAATACATCAGCAATATGTAATACATCTGATATTGCCTTAAAAGCATATGTACAGTAGGCTGAATTCTTGCTCAGCAGGAAAATCCAGCTTACAGGGTTCATATGACATTGCTAAAAAGAACATTATTTTGTGTATTTGGTGTAATGAAATGTGGTTTAAGGTTTAAAAAAAAACATTATTTTCCACATACTGTACATCATTGTTTCTCCCCCTTTCTGTATATTTTTACAAAGCTCATTGTTCTGAAAAGCAGGGTGTACGCTGATTGGCCAGCTATCCAGTGCATTGTGATTGGCTGATTAGCTCAAGCATGTGACTGAAACGTTATGCCCTTTACCATACCATGATGCCATCTCCCAGCACAAGGAGACAAAATTTGTTACATCCAGTGGGAACATAATTATGGATTATAATGACTCAAACTGTCTTTTTACACATTGTGTTGTGTATCGTGCATTATAAACATCTGCATTTGTGATCGGAGAAACGACAAACAACGAACGATACACTACACTAATCAAAACTCATGTTTAAATTGTCAGGGGCAAATTATTAAACACAAAAACGTACTTGTTATAGAAACAACCTTTGTGCACAGCCAGCACTGTAGGCTACTCTCCCAGGTTCAACAAACAGTTCTCCGTAAAATGCGCTGCACACATCTGAATATTTGGGTTGAACTGTTCTGGAACAGTATTGTAAATACAACTTAACCACTGATTTCTGGTTGTGTCCTCTTTTGGAAAGCCAAACAAAGTAGTTTCACTTTCACAACGAAACACAGCATCTCCAGACATGGCAGCGGTAGCACCAACTATACTACAGTGAGTATAAAAGTAAGGCCTCCTTTCTTTGCCTGAACATTTGGGCGGCGTTATGCAAATATTCCATTTCCGGCTGGTCATTTCATGGTGTAAGCTGGGTCTTTGATAGCTGGTCAACCAACTTGTAAGCAAATATCTTACATTGGATTTTCCAACAGTGTATAATGCAATAACACATGCTAATCTATTGTATTCCAGTTAAGTTTTTAATATAAATAATAATTATAACTAAATTCATCACATCTTGACTTGAAAATGTCATGTCAGTTGGATTAACAGCATCGAGCACTTTAATTAGGTGTGACAAATTGGCAACTCTTTATATGAATGAGTCTTATCACTTACACTCAACACAGTCACACCACAACTTGTTGGAGTTGTCCTTGACTTTGCCTAAAATAACATGTCATTCGCACTCACTCCTGAAACAAGCCGCGAGCGTTGAAATACAAAGTTTGCGCTGAAATACAAGCCTATACACACACTCATTCCTATGAGAAGTGTACATTCTATACCCGACTGGAAACCATCTCAAACTCAATAAATAATAATCCCGACACAACAGGCGTGTTTTAAAGGCGATCGATTAGATGAACGCAATTAAAGTAACAACCATGCTTGTAAATCGCGGCGCGATCACCTGACGGATGTCAACGCACGCAGGCTGATGGGACTATTATCTGTCTGAAGTTCATAAGCGAAGTTGTTTTAACGCTTTCGCGGCATGCACATTTTAATCAAACAGCACGGACAACTGCGAAAATATGACACAGAAGAGCAGAAACAGGAAATGAAGAAAGACGGCGACTTACGAAATTGTAAATATGTGTCGTGAGTATCCATTCCGAATCGGTTTACTGTATGGTCTTGTCCTGGAGAAGCACGCCACTACTCTCGATTCCTCTCCCCAGGCCGAGTGAACTACACTCTGGCGCTGCTGGCTGGCTCGGGGCCCCGCTCAGGGGGAGGCGGGAGGAGGGGTTTCACCAACGACAACAATCAGATAAGACACAGGCAGATGACTTCAGCACATGTGTGCATCACTTTTGCATATGCTTTTATACAAAGCATCTTACATTGCATTTTTTTATTATTATTATTTCCTTGTAACTGAACCAAAAATCTTGGTTTCAGTGGCTATTAAACCATTCAACAATGAAAATTAACAGTATCAAGATGGAATCAAAAAAATTTAAAATGTCAGACTTGACTAAGTAGTTACATCAGAGTTCAAAGAATCAGGGCTGTGTTTTCTAAAAGCATTGTAAGCCTTAGTTTCAAATGGTTATACTTAACCACTATTAGTTTTTACTAGGCTTGATGTGCTGATTGTGGGAAATGCAGCCCAAATCAAGTACAAATTCCTTCTCAAGGTAACAACGGAACAGTTAATTTTTTTTTACAGTGAGAGCCAAAACAAATATCATTGTTTCAGTCAGGCAAAGGGTAGGCAATTTATCAACCCGATCTAAGAAAACAACTATTTTACAAGGTGGAAAATTCATATGAATTTTTGCAATGTTATTTGTAGTGAAAAGCAGATAAAAAAAAGTATGATTGATGGTCTAACTGTTAATGCAAAACCTTTATTATGTCAAGATTAAGAACTAACAAACTTTTGTGATTGAGATATGTCTGTTTGCCTGTTTACAAGCATTTATTTTCAGTGTGGTGGCTCAAAGACTCCTTGTGATTCCCCCCAGACTCTTTCTCAGAGTGTGGGGTCATACAAGGGTGAGCCCTCACTACCTCCGAAGGTTATTCAGGAGTCACCAGCATTCACCAGTCTTGAACTAGTGTGGGGTTAGTGCTCAAGATGACCAGTGATTTCACAAGGGCCCTCCCTCTAGGTTTGAGGATAAGCCCATCCCATCCAACAACCCCCACATACTCTGTCCCCTCATTGCAAATGACCTATTAAAGAACACTACACCATGGTAAACAAGATGAATGGCTTTTTTCCTAACACATCTCACACTAATCAAGGCTTTCTGTTGGAACCCCCTTTCTTAAGTCTGTTAGATCATGTTAATTTATTAAAGCTGAACCAAAGAATTAAAAAGGTCATTTATCACTGCTGTCTTTGTGTGGGCTTAATGGTGGCACATGGTGTAAGGCCTGTAATTTGTTATCCTCTCCTTTTTGCTCTTATTCTTCTATTATTTTTAAGCAATTTTTGGGATAAACACAAAAGAAATCAAGTTACACCCAGTTTCTTGTGGCATAACTGTCTGCTGATGATACATTTAAAAAATGCTATATGTGAAGAAAAATATTATGTTAAACATTTGTCAATTAATCAATTACATATTTAATCTACAAGGTGATGTAGAAACAGCTCTGTTTTTTTTTTGTCAATTTCAAAGCAAGCTTTGCTCAATCTGTTCGGTGTTATTAACGGGATAGTACACCCTAAAATGAAAAATCTGTCATTTACTTATCCTCATTTCATTCCAAACCTGTATGATTTTCTTTTTTCTATTGAAAAACAAAAGAATATATTTGAAAAAATAATATTCTGAATATTTTGTCCACGTAATGGAAGTCAAATTGGAAGCGTTAACTCTTCGGTCACCAACCATCTTCAAAATATATTATTTTATGTTCCACAGAAGAAAGTAAGTCATACAGGGAATGACATAAATGATAGAATTTTCATTTTTGGATGGACAATCACTCTAATTTAAATTGTTGTTTTTTTGTCTGCCTGTTTTAACCTCCATGATGCTTCTTTTGCCACCTTATCTCAAAGATAATCAGCCACACTCTTTCTAACACACTAACAAACACACTCACACAGTCAGAGCTGTCAGTGAGCCAAACCATATGCAGTAATCCCTTTGTATTCACAAACCCATCCAGACAAACAATGTGTCTCAGCCATGTCCCACCCCCAGCACCCCAGACCTAGGCCACCTGCAAACTCTTCACCATTCATGCAAACACAAACCAAAGGATGAAGACCAGCAAGGTTGTGTCAGTGTGTGATTTACTGTAACATCTCTCTCTGACACTTGTTCATGTTATGAATTTTATATCTATTAGGAAACTGGTAACCCGTGTGCAAATACTCTCCCTCCAGTTTTCTTCTTCTCTACACTCCACTCATGTATTCTCCAAATCCTCCACAAATCCCCCTCACACAGGCTGAGATGATAAGTGATACTCTTCTGTTGTCGCTTGGAGGAGACAATGCTCAACAACTGTGTTCAACATCATCAATCTCAGAGGACATCCATCACACAAACAAAAGATGAAGTGAGCAGGGGGGTATGTTTGTGAAATGCCTGTTTGCTTACTTTCTTCTCTTCTTTTACCTCCATTTTCATTTAAACCTCTGCTTTCTCTTGAGTGAAAACATCCACAGAGATGCAAGTGATATTGGAGCACAGAAATGAGGAGTGGGAGTGATTTTATGGAATTGTGATTGCATTACTTGTTGCTTTTTTTTCAAATATAAGATCTCTCAAAGTAAGTTTTAGTTGCATTATGCTTTTTTGCCTGCTTGTCAATTTACCTTTGAACAAAAACTAAGTTTGGCACAGTAAGCAGGATTTTGAATTGACAAGTTCCTGTGGCAATCTAAAGACATGGTGGTCAAAGCTGTAATCCATTCCAAATGGATGTTCTTGACGTGTGTTACTTTAATAACCTGTTAATCCTCAGACTGTTTGTAAGAGGGGGCTGGTGGGTTTATATACAATTTACTTGAATAAACCATGGTGTTTCATGATTGGCCGAAACAGGAAAAAAAATCAAAAACATCTCACTCTCACTAATAAGTTCGTCATTGGATGCTTTAATAAAAAAAAAAAAAGCTTAGAATGAATGCCTTTTATAATGCTTAACATGGCTGTTTTCTGCTAAAATAAAATAAAACTTATGTTCACATAAACCGGTGAGTAAAGGGAAAAGCTAATATTGTTTTAATCCGACTTGTTGAACCATACACGCTCAATCTATGCACATTATGTTTTATTTTCAGTAAGCGATGGGTAAATGAATTTTTTTTGTAGGTATAGGTTTTTGTAAACACAAGAATGAGCCATGTGTATAGAATGTAAGAGGGTCAGATCCAGCTGAGATTGTTGTAGACCACCTCAGGTTAAGCTGACAATGTCCTGAGAAGACCATCAAGATTATAGCTATGAACACCTGTTAGAGATCTTCAAACCAGCCAGTGTGACCCGCTGCTCTGACATTTACTAACTTAAAAAGGAATATTTAGAGCCTATGAATAACCAGCCTGTTCTACCTGACAGATTAGATGGTTGGTTTTTACAAAACATAATTCTGACATAATTAGTAGCTCCTGTGCCAGCTAATAGTTTTAGTAGATTCTGCTGTCACTCTAATAAAGAATTACAATTATTCTTACTGTGCGAATAGGGTAAAAAGCTACAGATCTTGTATAATTTATCTAACATTGATGCTTTAAATAGGATACCCAGTGGCCAAGTTTGACTTAGTAGCCTAACACATGCCAAAATGAAAGTGTCAGCTTTCAAGTAGTAACAACATGTCTATATTTGCAAATAGCCCACACTATCTTTAATAGGCTACAGTGATAAAATTCACATGCTCACTGTTTTTCCTATTCAAACGAGTCATTTAACTGAAAGGCATATGATATAAAAAAATTAATCGAGCATGAAAAAATATGAATCTTCAACGCAATGCCAATATTTCATCATATCTTAGCTGTCAAATATAAACGAAGAGTGTATGATTGGCTAATCAATCGTTCTTTTAAGGCAGATCTTTGCAACTGATCAGCTATAAAAGGGACTTTTTTTTTCTTTTTTTATTATTATTATTAACCAAAAAAACAGAAATATACAATAATAAACATTAATTTACATAATAATGCACAGAAATGTACAAACCATTGAATGATTCATCAAAAAACTGAATATTCTTTAAAAATATGACAAGTGTTCCTTGCTTTTTTATTTATAATGTTCTCCAATATAAAAGGGACTTATAAAGTTCCACAAACCGGTCTGAACGATTGAATCACGAGTCGGACAGAATTGGTCCGAGTCATTGAATCGAATATACGGTAACCAATTCGTATCAATTGACATAAGAATTTATGAGTGAGCTATGTTTGGAGTGAACCGACGATTTGGCTGATGAGACGGCAAGTGAGCAAAAGTTACAAATAAAACGCACTGGAAATGGGACACATGAATGATACAATATTACAAGTTTAATAAAACTGAATTTAAAAAACGTTGAAAACTGCAATTTGTTCCGACATACAGCATTGCTTTACTGAGACGTTTCAGGAAATATAAACATGCTGCTAGGCATGGACCACGACCACGAATGACACTCAAGAGTTTTTCAACCGGCTCTATAAAATGAAACCTTCAAAATAACCGATTTGCCAAAGAGCGACTAACTTCTTGAGCGCGAAATTGCTTGGAAGGCTTTGCTACCACCATGTGGCGTAAAGATTAAACACAAAACAAGAAGGCCTGTGTATGACCCACTGCGGCACCCGTAGAGTTACCGTCAAACTAGACGTGTACTTGCTACATTGTTGTTATGTAATTTCATCAGAATCGGGAAATGCGTGTGTTTACAACTCTACACAAAACTCATCGATAATCCTCATCCGACTCCTTTTTAATCCTTACTAATGTGTTCGTATCATAATGTCTTCAGATTTGATGTTAGATTTCGTGAATTCATCGATGATGAATAAGGAAGCGGAGGATATTTGCATCGACCAGGATGGAGAGTGGGGTAAAATAAGTTACATTATCTAGAAATATCCATGACAGCGCGTGCTGCTCGCGATAAACACCAACTTCTATATTTACTTTCAGTAATATGTCTTTATAGGCTAGTAATGAGGTTATTTATGAAGCTAACGTCACTTGTATACAGTATTCATTTTCGATTTGCTGTGGATAACTGACTGGTGAACCTGTCTCTCATCCGTGTTTTTGTGGCTTCTGTTTTAAAATGCAGTTTAAACGAAATTAGAAAATTAAAAAAAATGTGTATTATTAATAGAATATAACAAATACAACTTCGATTATTTAACTTTGTCACTACACATTTGTTTTGGGATTTATTTTATTATACATTCATGTTTATATATAATTCATATTCATTCATATCGTATTTTGAAAAACACAGGTCTAGTTATACTATTAAATTACAGTGTGTCAGTTTTTTTTAGTTTTCAGTTTTGGTTAACATATAAAAGCAACCAGAATTTAAACCAAATTATTTGTTACATCACATCTAAGGGTGAATGGTTGCAGGTAGTTTGACCTGGTTAGGAACAACACAACTCAAAAGATTATGAAATAGATACTTTTTTTGACTCCCTGTACTGCTCTCATGCTTTCAGGACTTTGTTGGTTTTACTTCATTGTGCATCACTGCCTTCGGCTGTAGTTCACAACAATGTCTTTTACTTGTGTAGATATCAGTTTGTTTGATGAGCTGGAGGATCTTGGGAATGCTGACGAGCTTCTGGAGGCTCTGGTGGAGAGTGTAGGCTATGTGAGTCAAACCCCTGCAAAGACAAGCTGGCAAAATCTGTTCCTTGTATATCACATATAGGTTACATTTTTAGTTTTCAAATTGCATTTTGGAAATAGAATTGCATCTTTTAAAGACTGACAAGTTTGTTGAATGCTTTTTTTTTTTTTTTTGATTATAGCTTTAACCAGATAGTTGTAGCAATTTAAGCATATATCAAAAGCATTTTGGATCTACCCTCTATTAGGGCACCTCTGTCCCTGACCTGAACTTTGACCTTGATATCCCAGCGTGGAACTCAGATGGCTGGAGGGAAAACGGTAGCCCACGCTCAGGTACTAATTTTAAGTTATCAGTGGACTGGACACTGAATGTCTATAGCAGGAATGAATTCAGAGTAATTTGCTATTCATGAGACACATTTCAAGTAGCTATTACCAAAATGATATGTATGAAAGCATTTCTATCCTTTTCTGCTCTCACAGATGGTGATGTAAGCATGGACTCACTCTCACCAAACCACACGCTCAGTTCAGTGTCCTCCCCAGCGTCAGTAGAGCCCAACTCACCTTGCTCCACACATGTGAGTCAAACTTTTAACGAAAACCTAAACGCTTAAATCTCAGTGGCACTTGTGCAGGAAACTAAAAAGCTAAAGTAGTTGAAGTCAGTGTGGTATTTAACGTGCCAAATATTGTTATAGTTTGCATAACACATATAGAATGTTAACGCATGTTGTTCTCAATGATGCAACAACCTGTAAAGGGACGTCATACATGCATACAGGAAGGGACGTACAGGAAGCACATTCATGCTTTCTGAAAGTAGATAGATGGGCGAATGAAACTAAATGCAGGGGACTAGATGCATTTTAAAAGATGAACTATTTTTAACATGTTTAAAGAAACATGACCGATTATAACCAATGATTGAATTAATATGCATTAAAACAAAAGGCAGTACTGGGTGGTATCATAGGTGTTCTGTAGCTGTGTTCTGTCGTTTGATATGTGCAAACAATTTAAATAATGATACTGTAATGTATATAGACTTCTAGAGTAGACCATCTGGATTCCCACCCCAGTATTCCCTTGCTTGAGTGCTCTTTCAGTTCTCTTTTTCTATGTAAGGGCTCTGAAGGCTTTTCATGATTTTTTTCATATTGTCTATGCTCTTTTTAAGGATGAGGCACTGTCTCCAGTCTCCTGGAATTCTCAGCCCTCTCCGCTGTCTGTCTGCTCTGACTCCAGCAGCTTTGCTGAGGCACCTGCTGAGAGGAAGCCTTCCAAGAGGACCAGTCAGTCAAAAGGTAGGTGTAGTACATTAATTTCCTCATTTGAATAATTTTTCTAGTCTTCTGTGTAATAAGATGATATATTTGTTCACACAGCAAAGCCTCTCCAGCCAGTGAAGAAACTCATTCAGTTTAGCCCCAAGGTTTCCATTCAGCCTAAACCACTCTTTACCTCTGGGCCCATCTCCCATGCTGCAGCCCCCCTTCAGACTAAGACCATCATCATCCAGCCTCTCCAGACTACCGTTCTGCCTGTAGTGAAACCTCCACAAGTCACCATTCAACCAGTACCCCATACAGGTAATGAAGAACCCCATTCTGCCACACTTTAGTCTGATAAATTCTGGTATGTAATAGAAAGTATTGGTATATTTGATATTTTTATTAACCACATTTTATTCAGTTTCAAGGTGAAATGAGTGGTGTGTTTTAAGTTGTATTGCAGCTCTCTCTTCATTGTTACAAAAAAAAAAACAGCAGATGGCACTAGCAACACATTTGTGTTTGTCCTATGGTGGGTGTCTCGTTTAAAGTCTCTCTTAAGGTAGGCAGGGAATTGTTCTTGAACTGCTGGTACATCCTTTTGGTTAGTAGAGTCTGCCTTGTAGCTTGCCCTAGAAAAAACAGAATAGAAGTAGATATGAAAGACCTGACTGGCTGAGTTATTGACCCGCCAATCACACTGATGTCTTTACACTTGTTTTTATGTGGTGGGTAATTGACTGATAAGCATCAATAGTGTAATAGTGTATCTTAAAAAATATTCAGAGCCATGAAGTCTGTGAACTTTGGCAGTTGCTTTTTTAAATTAGAAATATTGTCTTTAATATCATGTGCATAGACATAGTACCATAATAACAAAATGCTAATAAGATTTATAAAATTAGTTTAATTAAAAAAGTGTGTGTGTGTGTGTGTGTGTATGTGTGTGTATATATATATATATATATATATATATATATATATATATATGTGTGTGTATATATATGTGTATGTGTGTGTGTGTGTGTATGTATATATATATGTATATGTATGTATGTAAAAATATAAAATATTGTAAAATTATATATAAAATTAAATAAAATGCATACACTATTTGATTTGTTTGGAATGTTCTTAGGGCGACTGCTAATTACTCTATTTGTATTTAAATTAGTGCATTCATTCTTGCAATAGTCAGTCTTGATTTATTGTGATTGAGCACAGTAGGAAAAAGTTTTCTGAGTTGTCTGATAAAATGGGTGACTCTGTTTAATGTTGAGTGTTTAATGTTCTGACAGGAATCAGCAAGCTTCAGTATCCGTTTCCTCGTGCGTAGTATAAACACTTACCTCATTCACCTGAAAACACAAATGGAGCAGAAGGCAAAAGCAGCCTGAATTCAGATATTATCCTGTACACTTATCTGAAACATGAGAGACATGATTTTACTGTGTTTTCCAAACCATCACTTCCCACTTAATATTTTGACAACTGTGTGACCCGTTTCTCAGAATGAGGGTCAGTATAGCTTGGTTTGTAAATGTTACTTCACACAAAGCACTACACTATATTTTTGTTTTCTTAGTAGGAGCCTTTTGTGAAAAGAGAGAAGTGCCACAAGCTGCTTATATGTATTGAATCCATCTGTGTGAAACATTGTGGAAGTGCACTTTGAACTGATTGCGTTCTGCTACAGTAATTATAATCGCAGAGTTTTGATGTGAGGTTAATTGTAGTTTTTTGGAAGACTGATGGGTAAGTCAGTTGGTGGCTGAGAGAATGAAAGTTGTTCAGAATGACCCCTGCCGGGGAGTCACCGCAAATTCCTCTCATTTAACTCAACACCAACAGCAACCCATCATGCCTGACAAATTTTGTTTGTCTGTGTTATGTGGAGGTGACGTGTTTGGCTCTGGGTGAAGGATGCTGCTTAGCACAACTGTTTCCTTTGTGATTCAAACAGTTTATTGTTATTAAACCAGTTTGTGCTGTGAAAACTTTTCTTGCAGAGTCTTGTAATTAATGAGATGTTAAGTCTGTAAAAGGGATGAAATATAGCAACAGGTTGGACTCACTTAATTTGAATGGTGAAGTGTTTAAACTCTGTTTTCTCTTGCAGGTCAGCGAATGTTGCTATCTCAGCCTACTCAGGTTGTCCAACTTCAGACACCTCAGGCAGTGCCCACACATGTAGTCACCGTGCCCACACTGACTCAGGACAGATCCATCTCTGTTGTTGGCTCGGTAACAGCATCTCCTGTGGTCGCCATGACAATGCAGAATTCCACCCCTGAGGATGATGTAAGTTTCTACACAAATGCAAAAACACTTTGGGTGCATCTCAGTCACTGATCAAGGACTCATTCGTGAAATCCTTCCAGTGCACTGGAATGTTCGCTCCCTGAAAAATCGCTCAATCCACTGCAAAACTAGGACACATTGATGCTCACTTTGCTCCCTTAAACATCTATAATTAATATTCGGGCTGAAATATTTTATTAATATAAATTATAACATGTAACAGAACAAAGAGAATATTAAAGAGAATGTAAAATAATATCAAAAAGAAATTGGTCCTTCCAGCTGTTGATTAATTCCAGCAGTGACATTCTACGATGCTGTCTAATGTTAGAGATGTTGCTGGAAATTGAGTAATCACTGTCCCAATGTGCAGTGAATACTTACCAGAGACCGGATTCATGCACACGATATACTGATTCATGAGCTCAGGAGCTGATTGAGATCCACCCTTTGTCAAGATCAACCTTTCATTTGGTATTAAATTGGTTAAGGGAGCTTTTGATGTAGTTTGTGATTTCTAAATCATCACTGCATATGATTCCAACAGAGTTCAACTGGCTTAGTTTTGATATTTTGGCAGCAGTGCTAATGTGCTGACAGCTTGCATTTCTTTAATTTAGACTGCACCATCTCTGAGAAGTTGTGTAAGATTGCTAAGCCAAGTCATTTATGTCAACTCACCCAAGTTTTTTTTAAATGTACACTACAGTTAAAAAATTTGCTTTTGGTGAAATTGTTTAAATTTAGAGAAATCTCTTGAAATGCTCACCAAGTCCGCTTCGGGTTTGTTCAAAAATACAGGAAATGTTGTTGAATAAAATGTTGTATTTTTGTTAAAGAAGCACTGAGTGATTTTTGAAAAACACTTTTGATCACTGTGTCGGACTGAATCCCGGAACAAACTGTCAGCCAATAAGCAGTTAGGGGCTGTATTGGCTTTTATCTTGAATATGCTGCAGGCATAGATGGCAGATTCCGCCAAGGTTGTGTACAGATGTGTGGGCCATAGTTAGCAAAATAGGGGTGAGTTCCTGTTGGGGTATGGGCATGTTTGTTTTGATGCATCAAATATCAACATCATTTGGCAAAAATCGCTTAGTGCACCTTTAAGCAGTCAAAAAGATTTTTTTATGGTAGTGTACTGGTAGTTTTGCACATCCCTGTTTAGTATGCACTTCTTCAATTCTCATATCTGCACCAAAACAAGAGCTGCTATTAGGATATAGTTTTTCATGAAAGCCAGATGTTTGAGGTGAAAGTAAAAGACTTGGTGGTATTCCACATATTCAGAATTCCAGTATTCCACAATTAGTTTTCGGTGTCATATAACCTGTGAAATACAGATAACAGAAGAGCAACAATTTTGTTGGCAATGGACTGATGTACAAGCCAACATGATTTGCCTTGTAGATTTGATGGGTCTGCAGTCATAATAATCTCTGCACAAACATTCACTAAAGTGTTTGCAAATATTTAAGTTTTATAGCAATAACTTTAGCTTGGCCTCATTGTGAATTATCTTTAATAACCTTCAAGAGGAATTTTTAAAATCAACTATCAGTGAAGTTGTTGCTACAAAAACGTGCTCTTATCTGGAGTACCTTGTTACAGAACATTTTTGGCCTGATAATTCACTTTGGGTCCACATACAAAAAATTCAAAAGTTACGGACCCTGAAAGTTTGAACACTGAGTGTATTTTAGGCTTTAATTGGTAAAAAAAAAAAAAAAATTCTCAAACTTTCCTGATATTAGCAGCAGTAACAGTATTAACATTGTAACAGTAACTTTTAGACATTTTATGTGCAGATGTGTATAATTTCAGTATGGAGTAAAAACAGCAACAAAAATATTTCCTGTAGCATCAGTTTCTAATTCTATTGTATTTGCTCAGGTACTTACTGTATAGCTTAAGTGTTATTTCCTCTCCTAAAATTGATTGAGATTCCCGAAAAGTGTGACTGTGCAGTACTTTCCACATTGCTTTGTTTGTTTTGGGTGTCTATGGGAACACTGGCTCAACCAATAGCATGATTTTGCTGTCTGACTTCTTGTTTTTCTGTACAGTAGAATGGGGTGATTTGGAAACCTGTTTGATAATAATATTTATTATTTAATAGTGCTACTGTGCTAGTTGTGTGAATTACACACTGTGACTTTAAATAAATATTGAGAACAGGAAAGCTGGAAAGGGATCCTGAATTACCATGGATCTGGTCTTACTTTGATAGTATCTACTCATCAAATGGTTTCTTAATCAAAAGCTTATGTTCATCCAGATGTGCTGTCCTGACATCAGCAAAAAGCCCTACACAGATGTGAAAAATAAATTATTTATAGTTGAGATAGGAGGAGGGGGTGTTCTGGTAGAAATAGGAGAGAGACACATTAGGACCTCTAGGTGAGAACAGGACATAGAGTAAAGATAACGCTGGATAAAGAGGCAAAGCATCTTAAATTGTCTTAATATACCATATAAAGGTGTTTATTGTATTGTCACCTTTTTTAATGTTTTTTTTTTATTTTATTTATTTTTTACAAATAATAATTTGAGATTAAACAGTAATTGGTAAACCCCTGCAGTACTGCTGTGGACTCCCTAGGGGTCATGAAGCTCTTGTTGAAAACCCATTTTCTTTAGGATTTGGCAATGATAGTGAATGTAGGTTTCTGAAGAATCATGTCACATGCAGCTTTGCCATCACATGAATATAGTATGTTTTAAAATATATGAAAACAGAAAGCAGTTATTTTAATTTGTATTAATATTTCACAATATTATTGTTTTTACTGTTCGTATAATCCCTGTGTCCTTCGCAACAGACCAACAGTGAACTCATGCTCTCATCATTTTCCATAGAAGTATTTGTTCCGAAAATACTGTCGATTCAACTGAACTTTAGATTTAATTAAATAGAGTTCAGGATTAGTCTCAAATTCTTGTCCATTTAATGCTGTCCTTTCCACTTTTGGGGTTATTACTGCTTTCATTACCGGTCCCTTTCAATTTCCAAGTTCTCTGGATTGAAAAAAATAAAAAATGCACCTGTGTGTACATAAGTTTGGTTCATTTGTAGGTTGGCTGGCATTGATTGGGAGAGAATAGTGAGGGAGTGGACCTCCATAGAAGTACTGATAAACACAGGCTACGTTGTAAACAAAGCTGGGTAATGTCAGAAATTACTGCTTAACATCAGACTTTTTAACTTCAGTTTTGTGAGAAATCACAGTCTGTGATTGATGTTTAAATCAACAGTATAGTTTTTTACAGTTTTACTCATTTTTTTTCTGTTGATGTATATGTGCCTTAAATTTAGTCAGTCATCATGCAATATTATTTGACAGATGGCATATACTTTGTGATTGATTGACAACAAATTTCAAATATTCAATGGAACGATAAAATTGTTATAAACCGGTTAATGGCCATTTAAAATTTTCGATTCTGTTCGGAACTAGAAAATTAAATTGTTTCTGGTTCTGTTCCTGTCTAAATTTAGTTCATTTCCGAACCATTCCTTGAACCGGTTCAGAGCCCTAATACATGGTAATTCTTTGTCCCACCTATGTGGGTGATACATTGTCTAAGAGCCTTTGCACCAGTAATGACTTTGACTATAGTGTGGGATTATAGAGCGCAGTCATGGTCTAATAGTTAGAGAGTCTGACTTGTAACCCAAAGGTCACAGGTTCGGGTCTCGGGGGTGAATAACCAGTGCTCTCTTCCACCCTCAATACCATGACTGAGATGAGACCCTTGAGCAAGGCACCGAACCCACAAATGCTCTCCAGAAATGGATACCAACTGCTCCGGATGTGTGTTTACTATTGACTGCTGTGTGTTTGCACCTGGATGGATAAAATGCAGAGCACATGCATGTGCATTTCATTCCCATCTGTATGTTTATGTGGTAGTTCATGGCTTGTATGATTTTATGCACAGAATGTATTCAGTCCACACAAGCTGTCATTTAGACTCGGTTGTGAATGTCTGGGCAGAAAGAGAAGCAAAAAAAGTTCACACATTTATAGCAACAGTTATTGTCTCCATATTCACCAGTGGTTTCCTTGTAAATCCACATCTTCTTTGCATGGTGCAATTCCGCAGGTTTCAGATTTTATTGTAGTCTGTAATTCTCAGTTGCCTGATGTAATTTTAGAAATATCAAATTCTCCAAAATAAGTTTCAAATGTTGACATAAATGCTGTTTTTGGAGTTGTGAATTGACTTTAAAGTGTAAAAAATATCTAATGTGTTTAGTATGTAAGCCACGACTCTAGAATGATCTGACATTAAGGGGAATATGAAAGACTCGCCTCTGTAGCCTCAACGTCTGTTGGCTTTCAGAAAAAAAAGAAACTATTTAGCAGAGCACAGCCACATGTTCACTTTCTCTCCTGCTTCTGTTTTTGTCCTTCATTCTGAGCTCTAGACACTTGGTTGGGGTATTGTACTCCTACGTGGCAAACACACACACACATGCTCATGCATGAACCCTTACACTCAATCAAGCCACTCTCTGCAGCAACGAGAAAGGGGAAAAATGGAGCAATGCATTTATACATTTCATTCATTTGGGGTCAAGGATGAGAATTTTTTCCCCTGCTTGTAGGATCATGTATACATACATATACATATATGCATATATTAATACATTGATTTATATGCATGTGTATGTATGTGTGTATATATATATATATATATATATATATATATATATATATATATATATATATATATATATATATATATATATATATATATATATATATATATAATATACACACACGTGTGTTTGTAGTTCATACACAGATGTGAGTGAATACACACACAAACACACACACACACTTACATATATATATATATATAATTTATTTTTTTAAACCTCTTAAGTTTTTTAATTATTTATTTATATATATATATATATATATATATATATATATATATATATATATATATAATCTCATTAGTTTCATTTTAATACACATACATTAATACATTTGTGTGTGCGCGTGCGTGCGTTATTTTATATACTTTTCTTTGCAAAAAAATATGTACAATCTAAATGGTTCTACATATTTCTTGGGGTTTTTTTTTTGCGCACTGTTATGATAGTTAAAATAATAATTCCAACCCACCCGTGTCACAGACAGTGATGTAAGGATTGTTGTTGAACTGTTCTGTAGAAATATTTATTCAGTGAATTGTATCCCTCAATTAAAAGCCAACAGGTTTTATGGGAGAAAATTGTATTTTCAAAAAAAAAAAAAAAAAACACAATCACTTGATGCAATAAATTAGTTTAGACTCAAGTAGATTAAAAATATGTCAGAGTCTATGTTTGTCTTTCCTGTCTTTTTTTCCCCCCTGCGCTAATGTCATGATTGTGCAGCGGTAAAATGTGAAGCCCATCGAATCTGTCAAAGCCCATAAAGAGTTGTTGAGTGTGTGTGTGTGTTTGTTGAGGGTTAGCACAGCTGTGGTTTAACTAGGGCTGCTTGTGGTTTGGCCTCAGGGGAGATTTGGGGTTTGAGGGGGTTTAGAAGTAATTGCAGTGCAAAACTAGCAGGTGGGGCAGGTGTCTTTGAGAGTGTGTGTTTATGTATGACTGCTTGTGAGTTATTGCGGCGTGGGATGTTTGAAACAGCTGAATGCTGATGACAGTGTAGCAGGTTGTATGTAATACTTTGTTTAAAGCAGTTTAAGATTAATGATCTTTGGCAAGACAGCTTGTGCATCGTCGAGCAGATTTCAGTTCCCTGCCCTGGAAGACTAGGCTGAGATTCTTTAGGCTTTTTCTTATGCAAAAAGTCATGCACTACACACTATAAGTAAACCAATATATTACCTGGCTTATTAATTGACCAGTATTGCTTATTTGGTGTGCTGGCAAATGTTTTTTGAGGAAACCGTAGTACATTTTTCAAGATTCTTTGAATAGAAAGTATTATTTAATATTAAAATGGTAATATTTTATAAAATTATGCATGTCTTTAATGTCAGTTTCAGTCTGTTTAAAGCACTATTGCTGACGGAAACTATTAATTTCTTTAAAAAATGCCATGGCCATTTGTCTTTTGAAGTTATACTGTAACAAATGTAGTAAATTGTTATTAACATTGAACACTCTTCTTTCTAGATATTCGATAATCACAGTAAGGGTTGGGTATCGATTAGGTTTTGTATGATACCGGTGCCATTTAGATACTTTTAAAGCGGTACCAGATTGTTGAATTCACAAGCAGTCTGACAACAGACTGCCTATGATTAAGACTTTTGCACAGTAGTTTATGTATAAAGTACGTATAATTAATTTAAGTATATTTAAATAAGTGTAATTAATGTCTTTATATGTGATAAGGGCTAGATTGTCGCTGTAGGAAACTACTGTGGTGTGATGAGCGGTGAACGGAGAAACCGATTGCTTTCTCATGACCTTTTGTAAACTTTATTTATGACTGAACTGCAATATTCTAACAATCTATCGATAAACACACAGTGTGTGTCCTGTGTTTGAGTCTGCTCGGCCGCGGTCTGTGGATTGAAGAGTGTGCTGAAAGAGGGGGAGGAGACCGGCCTGACGCCGGTTTCATGTGAAATTTAAGTGGACTAAATCTGAGGCGATTGCAAATTTGTTTACTGTTTATGGAGCTAAATGCAATAGCCCCGCTAAAAAAGCCTAGCGACTCCTATGCTTCTTGTGTACATTTCGGAGAACCAGGACAAATATTTCAATCGATCGCTCAGGCATTTAAGGGGCACCGAAATCTGTGTTCTTATTTGGTTCGGTGCATACCTGTTCATGTTGGCACCGGTTTTCGTTACTCAACCCTAATCACAGTCTCTCTTGATTAAACTAGTAGGTACATAGTAATGGGGAAGAGGATGATCTAAGCAACTCTGTAATTCTGGGTTACCTCATCATCAGATCATTACCCCCATCGTAAGAGTGTTAACCCAATAAAAATTATATATCACGTACTTACCACAAATATATAGTTGCATACCAGCTAAAACATAAAAAAGATGGATTACTTTTATGATGCATTGTATATCATTGTATGGAAAGGAATTTTGAGAAGATTCTGTAAAAATTCTGCATTTGTATTCCATGGAAAAATAAAACGTATGGGTTTGGAACACATGGGGGTTAGTTAAAAACGACACTGATTTCATTCCTGGGTAAATTGTTCATTTAGTTTGGTCGCATACGCCATCCAGAAACTAGGACATTGCTCCAGAATGCAGATTTAGAGATTATTTGATCTAGGGGAAGTTCGATAATTCTTGTGAGAAGCATATTCTCACGACACTCAGCATTATGAGCAACTCTCTTTAGCACATCTTTTCTAAAGCAGATTCCTTAGGGTAAAATAAACTGTGATGGATCTCTGAAGGAGATGCCAAACAAAGCAGCTTTCAAGCTCAGCTTCAACTGTCATTTTGGTAGAATACTGCTGTATCAGCTTTGTGGATTTGGGTAATAACCATGAGCTAACAAATAAATTCACCAAGAATGTGTCAGAGACTTGGTTGGTTAAAAGATGGTTTGACATGTTTTGATCCTACTTGACTCCACTATTAAGTTTCCCTTGAGTTGTACAGTACAGACTCATATTTGTAAATGCCATTAGTCTGAATGTTGGGTGATAGACCTTTGGTTTGAATATACTGAGGTTTTGGTTTAAGGATATTTCCTAAGTCCTATATGGGACTGAAACATCATCAACATTGTTTCTGCACAATTCCTCAGTAATGATTCATTTTGGTGAACTGTGCCAGCATCCACCAATCCTTCTCCTCCCACCCGATTTGATCGCTATGGTGATTGCACCCCACACACTGTAACCAAACATGTTATTCATTCCCAGGCCCTGGCTGTGGCCCGGTTCCCGGTTTTAGGAGCGCTTTCTCATGAGATGGGAGCATAAACAGGCACATAGAGATCCAAACTGTTGAATCACCAGGATTATTAGGCCCCAGTCTTAAAATAGTCTGGCTGCGAGAACTGTCCCCCTCCCCCCCAACTAGTGGTTTTGGTTTCCCTTTAGACATTTGCAGTAAAGTTATTTTGTTAAACTTCGTCTTTCTTTTTGGTGTGGTCTGTTCTCAAACTTGTCTGTTGCAAGCATCTGACCACTGAGTTTTGTCAAGAGTGGATGGAGGTTTAATTGACCTTGCTTATGTAAGCTTAATTAACTGTGTTTAATTGGGAAAGAGTTTTAATCCTGCTCCAGAACATTTTTAATATGGAGCACACATAAATTCATCACTTAGTTTGTTTTTGTATCTGTAAGTCTCTTATGCTTGTCTAAACTGTATTTATTTGATCAAAACACAGTAAAACAGTGATTATTGTAAAATATTCTAGAAAAAATGTAATATATATTTTTATATATTTTAAAATATATTCACTTATAACTTATATGTGATGGCAACGCTGAATTTATTCCAGTCTTTAGTGCCACATGATCCTTCAGAAATCATTCTAATATTCTTATTTGGTGCTTAAGAAGCATTTCTAGAAAAAGATTCTTATTATTATTATTATTAACGTTGTAATAGAAAGTTTAAAAGAACAGCATTTATTTGAAATATAAATATTTAGTAACATTTCAAATGTTCTGATCAATTTATTTTGTCAGACAATATATATATTTATTTTTTTTAAACAAAAATAAATAAAATTAAAACGTATTTACGTCATTATTTTTGCTAATTCTTTTCCACTTATAATTCCAGCCTGTAATGAGCAACAAAGACATTCTTATGACTTTGAATGGAAAATAGAAATGTGGTCTTTCTCTGTCTTCACATTCCTCTATGCTGGACAGTATGCCAGATGGTCCTGTCTGCTATTATCTTTAGGTGGAGTGTGTGTGGATAGGGGCCATGGGTATATATGGATGGCCAGCCACGCTCAGTTTGTCTTGACAAAATGTATAGCTAGTGCCAAAATTGGAGATCCTAGCTGCAGTCACTTTTCTAATATGTTTGCACTATAATCAATCTTTAATATGACTCCACTATTTTGAAAAATGGTCATCGCTGGAACTGTTGGGATGTGTCTGGTACAAATGCTTGATACAAAGATCTCATTTGTGTGGTGGAGGGGAAGTTCAGTAACAATCTGCCTTGCCTGTGTGTCACAGCTTATGAGCATAGACTAGTGTATTCACTAGTTTTGACCAGATTTTTTTTTTTCTTCCAGTCAAGTGCGTCTCGGAGACAGCAGCGCATGATAAAGAACAGGGAGTCTGCCTCTCTCTCCCGGAAGAAGAAAAAGGAGTATTTGCTGACGCTGGAGGCCCGTCTGAAGGTGGCACTGTCAGAGAACGAGAAGCTGAAGAATGAAAACGGCACATTGAAAAGACAAATGGAAGGCCTGATGAATGAGGTTGGCATCTATAATATCTACCTTGATCTCTTTGCAGGCTATAATTTCAAGAAAGATTTCAGATTATTAGCTGATCTTCTTAAAGTCACCATAAATATATCAAAAACATTTAAATTCATGTTATAGACATTATTGTGAACAGTTCATCACTCTTCTGGTAAGATGACATGTTAACATTCTCTGTCATTCCTTTTCTTATAAGAACTCTGTGATGAAAGCAACCGCACCAAAACGGAGAGCTGTGTGTCTAATGGCAGTCCTGGTCTTCTTGGTCTTTAACTTGGGTCCAATGAGGTGAATAATTTATCCATGTATTTTAATTTATCATGTATTACAAAATGACTGCACTTTTAGATTGGTAAATGAAGTCACATTTAATAAATTAAATGCGTATAATCTTGGTGGTCCCATTTGAAGATTCCTAACTACAACTCATATGCATCTTATTTGAATAAACCAGAAGGAATGTTATATAAAGGTTTATTTAATGTCCTGTCTTGTTTTGTTTCCTTTTCTGTCCCACCCAGTCTGCTTGGAGGAAATAGAGGGTCTACATTTCCTGCTGCCCCTGCATTCAGTGGCAGACACCTGCTGAGCTTTTCCTCAGAGTCTGGGAGAAACCTTGTGCCAGACAGGCCTCAGACTGATCCCTCTAACCCCATTAACGGGTAACAATATTCTGTTTTCTACATTTGCCTAGTAATGCTCAAAGCTCTGTGTTTTGGCTGGAAACACCTGAGAACCTTACTTATTGAATCTTGCAAGTCCATTTATTTTTTTGAAATCACATAAGCACAGGTGCTGAGTGACTCTTTCCAAATGCCTGCATAAGAGAACAAGGCTCTTGTTCTGCGCTACACACAAGTTTACATACTAAGACTTGACAGTTCGCTACATTTGTTGTTTTATCTACCCAGAGCAGTGTTTTGAAAGGTAATACTGGTTTCTCTTGTCCAAATAAATTGTTTCAACAATATAAAAACTTTTTTCATGTGAGTTCAAAAAACCCACATGAAAAGACTTATCTCAAAGATATTCATCAAGCAGGGTCTAGTCAAATTTTAGTTACTTCACTCCCATGGGTCTGGGTTAGGCAAGATCACCAGCATTGCTAAGATTGTGAGAATTGTTTGGGGCTAAAAAAGGTGGTGTTCCACAAGGCTTAATTTTAGGTTCATTTTTATTTGCTCTACTTGTCAGTCATTCTCTGGTGCATCCATTTCTGCTGTGTTTTTTCCCCACTAACAACTGTTCCTCCGCTGGACTAAAGTTTTATGTTCTAGATTAAACTGTGTAATTGGTTCTTTGAAAGACATCCTAGGGTTGGATTGTTTGAGATCATTATTTTTTTAGCTATCTGGAGAGCAAAGCTGGAATTCAGAGCTGGAGTATGAATGAAAGCATAAAGATTATGATCCAGATGTTGTTTTTTATAAACACAGTTCATAAACACCTGCAAGAGTTTTAAAATCTCTTGTGAAATCTCTTACCCCTGTATCATTCATCGGGATAATGTTTATCACATTCCTAGAAGGTTTTATCCTCAATTCGCCTGCATCCCAGTCTGAGTTTGGATCTGTGCAGAGACAGTGTTTCAAATAGCCCAGGGTTCGTCCTATTTAAAGTATTTTTATTGTTGAGCATTAAACATTTTAAGAACAGTTTAGTCTGGTGTCTTAATATATTTCCTTCTTGAGCCCATAGAAAGTAATCCAGACTGCCACTCACTATTTCTTCTATGGGATGAGTTTCTCTGTGTCAGCAAAGATTGTGAGACATAGATCCAGCTTCCCAGAGCTTCAGTGTCACTCATCCCTAGCCAGAAGTTCTTGAGATTTCATTTCAGAGGCCACATATTTCCTTGGCTATTACATTGAAGTGTAAATGATCAGGGAGATTTAGTGTTTTGTTGTTCATGATGTCTTGGCTTTATTTTAACTACAGGTTCACTGTACCAGCGCCAAGTGTGAACTTGTCAAAAGTTGTTGGCAGTGTTCATTTATAGATTTTACAGAGTCTGTCTTTTCCCATGGACGAGATAAGAAAGAATGATCTTGACTTGGACACTTCTACATTGTATTCATTCAGATGTTAAGCCAGCAGTGTACCAAGAGATGATTAAAACAAGAGCCTTGTAAAATTCCTTACGTTTTCATGGAATTAAAACATCCTTATAAAGATTCTGAACCCCCTTTTTCCATTCTTTTCTTTGTTACACTTTCCTGTTTTTAATGTTGTTTTTATTATCCCTTTCTCATAGGTTAGAGGATGTGGTATCAGAGCAGAAGGCTCTGATGGTGGTGAAGGATCCTCTGTATTTCAGAACACCCCCCTGCCAGCCACCTGTCAACAGGACCAAGTGCATGAAGTCAGTACTGAGCATGCTTTACAGCAGTTGATATTACCCCACTCCCTTTGATATTCAGTGGTGTTTAACATATGTGACCCTGGACCACAAAACAATTTTTCAAATTGAGATTTGTACATCATCTGAAAGCTGAATAAATAAGCTTTGTTGGGATGGAACAATATTTGGCTGAGATACAACTATCTGGAATCTGAGGGTGCAAACAAATCGCCTTTAAAGTTGTCCAAATTAAGTTCATAGCAATGCATATTACTAATCAAAAAAGTGTTCTTTTACCTAAGAAATTGTACAAAATATCTTCATGGAACATTATCTTTAAATATTATCCTAATGATTTTTGGCATAAATGAAAAATCTATAATTTTGACCCATACAATGTATTTTTGACTATTGCTTCAAACATACCCCAGTGACTTCAGATTGGTTTTGTGGTCCAGGGTCACATACTGTATATTTAATAGTGTTAGTACTTTCTGGCAGTTCTGTGACAAGCCAGTTCTTCTCAGATTTAGATTACAGAACATCTGGTCCAGAGTGCCCCAGATTTGCCCAGTCTGATCTGATCTCAACCGAACCGAAAAGGAATTTTTATTATAATAGCCCTTAAACAATAGTTCTGGTACATAAACATCTGAGCTCTGTTGTAATGACAGTAAAAGATAATTGTAGCAGTCTTTCGATCAGCCGACATCCATTAGGCCGACTTTTTATAAAACAGTTCTGCTTCTTGATTATGATTGGCTGAGCCATGTCTGAAGCGGTTATAAAAACTCTATAAACACACACCTGTGTCCTCATTAATCAGTACCATGCAAATGATTTGAAATATTGTTTTGCTTTTAAAAAATGCATGCTTTTTTTGTTGCTGTGTGTAGTAACCACTAAGAGACTGTATCCACAGCTTCTTTGAACTTTTTGCTTTAATAAGCACCAAACTGTATTTTTTTTATTAATTATTATTCCCTGTGTTCTGTTTATTTATTATGTAGTTTGGTTGTAATTTTCAAATCCATTGTCCAGCTATCCATAAAGAAATGAATAAGACCACAACATTACATCTTGTTGACCATACCTTTTTTATACTAAACTACACAGTTTTGGATGATATAATTCTTCATATTACCACCTGACATCTTATGAAATTTAAAGTGATGTTTCTGCTCTGCATAACTATAGGATAGCACATGAGCTGAGGGGCTGGGTACATCGTCATGAGGTTGAGCGGACCAAAACCCGCCGAATAAGCAAAACTCACCATAGAGGCAGAACCATCCCGGTACGACTTAATCACTTCTGGTTTCTCCTCCTTTAAAGTTGAATTGTTTTCTGAATTTATCATTCGTTAAAAAAAATCCTCTCAGACTAATTTCTTATTTTCTTTTTTTTTTTTTTTTTTTTTTCAGTCATTGCTAAACTGAGTCTGATTGTCTTCAAACCCACTGTCAGTAACTTTACTTGATTTGAATGTGTGTATAAACCCTCTAAGCTTCAAGTCAACAGTTTCCACAATTCATATTATATATTCATGTTAATATTACAATACCATAAAAAAACTGAGGTTGGTAAAACATAAAAAAAAAATATATTTTTAAGTCTCTTATGCTTACCAAGTCTGCATTTGTTTGATCAGAAATACAGTAAAAACAATAATAAGCTGAAAAATTATTAAAATTTAAAAACGGCTTATTTTGCAGCTCTTTCTCGAGTCTTCAGTTTCACATGATGTTTCAAAAATCATTGCGATATGCTGATTTAATGCTCAAGAAACATTTCACATTATTATTAATGATGAAAACAAATGTACTGCTTATAATTTTTGAGGAAATCATGGTAAGTTAATTAATATAAAGTTAATTTCTTTGAAATCTTTAACATCTGTGACATCATATATTCAGCATGGACACATTATATTGATTAAAAGTGACAGTAAATACATATAAGTTTTAATTTTAGTAAATTTTACTGACCTCAGACTTTTGAACAGTAATGTATATGTATTAACAGTGGAATCACAATGGTGGGAAAAGATGAATGGTTTCAGTTTATTTGCTGTGTGTCTCGTGCGCAGAGGACAGAATGTTCTTAATGCCATGACGACGGCACAATGAAATTATCTACTTATGGTTGTCAAGGGTTAGTCAAAGTGATAGCTTAAACTTACATGAAAGGAGTGAAAGGTGACAAGGTGTTGTAAAAATCATAAAGAATTGTCTTGAAATGTATACAAAAATGTAATATTTATTTTATTTCCTAACCATACAATATATTGACTCCTGGAATGGTTACAAGTTATACCAACAGCCACAAATCAGTGAGATCATATAAGAGCAGAGATTAGCTGCATGGATGAGGATGGAGTAGCTTAGTGGTTTAAGATCTCGCGCTGGAAGCTGAGGTTCAAATCCTAAAAGCGGTGATTCGTAATCTATCACCATTGTGCACTTGAGCAGGACTCTAAACCACACTGTTACTCTAGAGAGTCTTTTCTGATAAATTATCATCACTGCTTTCCGTGGCATAACGCCACATAAACGTTTAACAAATTTCGCCAGCTTGGGTTGCAGATTGTCCCCTCAAACCTGTATTAATAATTTTATATAAAAAATTAACAACCTAGTTCCATAAACCTTTCTTTCAGCCCCATTCTGGCTTAATGTGGAGCTGTACAATTTATGCAGGCAGAATTAATCAGACTGTACTAGTTTGTATTTATTTTTATCAGATAACTAATAGTGAAAGCAGTTGGATGGACGGCTTGTTATGATTTAGAGAAGTATAATGTATAGCAAGTTGATTTGTTTGAAGGGTCTGCCTTATGTTGGGAAACTGCCCTGACAGACACAAGGGCAAACATATCCACTGATAGCATTTTTCCACTGAAAGGTTCCCATCACCCAATCTGGAGCCCGTCCATGCATTTCCACCACATTAAAGGCCTTCTGATCTGGAAAAATCTCCAGTGTAGGAAGTATTTAAACAGGAACCTCTGACTCCACAGAGAAATAATGGCCTAATCATAAACATCAACAACTTCTCAAAGAAAACCAAACTAGATTTCTTCCATTATAATCAGCAAAGATGTGTACTCTGGTACCGTCACAATGTTTGCTTTCCATCACCAGGATTGAGCCTCTCTGTAAATACGGTCATCATCCAGGATGCTGAGATGTTGGGTGACTGAAGATGGATGGGTGTGTTGACAGATGGCAGTTTTCCAGATTCTGTCCACTGTCAGCACAGAGCACAGAACTAAACCCAGTCTGATAGAGGTGCTCTTTATCAGTATATCACACGATAACAGAAGCTCAGGGGCAGAGATATGAAAGCACGCACAGTGAGACACAGGGAAATGTGCATGAGCTCCTATTTGCTTTTATAATTTGGTAAAAGGAAGTGTTTTTATTTTTTTTTGTCCAACAGAAAGCAGCAGATAAACGGGCTGAGGTACCACAGATCATGACACAGATCCAGTACACGGATTCCTCTGAAAAGTAAGTTGTGAAGAATTTCCTGCAACATCATTCAGGCGAAACAGTGTATTATTTAGTTCCCAGTCATTGTGGTATTACATGAGTCATTTGTCAGTTCTTCAGTCTACAGTGTTGTTTCAGTGCTATATAGCTTTTTTTTTTTTAATAGGGTATTTGCTCAAAAACTTTGTGTAAATGCTGTAATGTTTACTAATGTGCATTTTGAGATTTTCTGAGGACAGTTTGAATTTATGTGTTATAAGACAACACAGTAAAGTTTGAAAACACGTACATTACAAAGTAACAAAGCCCAGTAGAAATACTTGAGGGGATGTTCAAACTATGCCACACATAATAAGATTTTTATTTATTTATTTTGCTGGTCTTTTTGTGCAAAATCATCACTACATGCTGTTCCAAGAATAAGTTTTTTTCTTTTCTTTCTATTCTTAATCTTAAATAATGAAGCAATTAACCCATAGCCAAACTGCTATTTAGGCATCGTTTTAGGCTGTTGTTGCAGGACATGCATTCTTTAATATAAAATTTTACCAGTAGTTAATTCAATAATTACGAGATATTCTCGAGGGGGAAATTGATTCCAGTCATATCCCAGTCTAATAGCCTTTCTGCAAGTGAATGCTGGTGTGTTTTAAGAGAGGAGACCTCCACAAAGGACTACAAACTGCCTATTGAAATGAGCACTTTTCACAGGGCTATCAGTTCCAGATGTATAAAATCAATTCACTTGGAAATGGCACATAACAGTACAATGAGTTATGAATCCCATTTCTGTTGACTTAAAATCTATCCTGGCTTACTGGAAAAAGCATACAGACATGTCCTCGTACATTTTTTTTGTTTGTTTATATATATATATATATATATATATCTACCAAAACTCAACATGGCTGTCATTCCATTGCTTCACACTGACAACAGGGTAAAGGCCACATTCACAAAGGAAAGAAAGTGTCTTTTCAAGAGATTCATGAGAACCGTAATTAGGCTTTTCGCTTGCTCTGAGGTATTTTATTATAATAGGTAAACTAAATTAAGTTCTTTGAAATTAAAATAAGTGGAGTGTATAACATTTCCTATTTAGTTCAATTTTTTACCTGCAGTAATAACATTAGAACAAGCACAGGCAGTTGTTATCTCAAAATGTAAATCCGAGTTTAAAGTGTTTTTATATCCTGTATGCAGGATTCCCAGCAGCGAGCTGCAGGTGTATTACGCCCCTCACCGCACCTACAGTGACTTCTTTGATGAACTCAACAGAAGAGGGGACACATTCTATGTGATCTCTTTCCGCCGGGTAAGTTGACCTCCCCATCTGTCCGTCTGTTCATCCTGCTGTCTTCATTCTGTCTGTCTGTGGCCACACATGGATGTGGTTAATTGTGAAGGGACACTTGAGACTCTCCCACCTTAATGGCATGTCAGAGAATCTTCAAGCATGTGTCCCTAGATCTTGGGAGGTCTTCAAGATCTATGAACCTCCTGTTTTTTTTTTTTCTTTTTTTCTTTTTTAAAAGATCGTTCTTGTTTGAAATGAAGCACACTGTGGTTCTTGTTATGCCACCTCACTAGCATTTACCATGTGTCCATGATATTGAAATTAATGCATACAATTTAGTAAGCTGTTCTGTTTTTTTTTTTTTTTTAATGTATACATTTTTATACAAATTAAATTATATTCTAAAATATATTATAATATGATTTTGCTGTACAGTAGCATTCAAAGGTGTGGGGGCAATAACAAATTAATAATTTATTCAGCAAGGATCCATGAAATTGGTCCAAAGAAACAGACATGTATAATAAAAAATAAAAATTTTTAATTAGATGTAACAAATTATGGCAGTATATTACAACAGTATTATACAATAAAATAGTTAGGTTCACTCCCACTTGCAAATTCACTCCCTGACATTAGGTGGCACTTAATGAAAAACAGAAATAAAACGGTACACATCGAATCCTATTTGATCAGCAATTCTTCTCCATATCAACATATTTTTGTATTCGCTGTTGCGTTTGTCATAAAGCCCTTTGTGTTCAGACACCAATGAGATCAGCAGCTCTACATTCATCTTGCTTCGATGCATCTTCTTGGTCTACTTACTTCATCTTCGTTGTTAGGTATAGGTATAGGTATATCAGGAAAATGAACAAAAGTGCAAATCTCATTGGTCGGACAGTTTTTAACGGTTTAACACAAAACGGTTAGAAACTGTAACCAGAAATATCATCAAAGTTTAACATTTTAATTGTTTACGTATTGCAGCCATGTTATTAATTTGACTGTGAAATGTGCTACAATTGTGCCTTTCCTATTACATTTTCAAATAAATTTAAACTAGCATCCCTCTCAGTCTGGTATTCCGGGGGGGGGGGGGGGGGGGTTATGATTCATTGGCACTACTGGATCCATCAATTCATGGCATAAATAGAATCATCAAAAATCTATTCAAGATTTGTTTGAGGCTGTACGGATCAACTAAACAACTTTTTGTTTGTTCTTTGCAACATTTTATGGACACATGCTGTAACCACTTTGTTGCACAATATTATTTATATTAGTGTATACAAAAAGTGTGCTGTGATGTGGCTGTTTAAGTTCTCTGAAAAAACTTCTTTGAAATGGCCTAAAGCAAAATAAGCGCACTGAATTATTTCAACATATTGCATGGGATGTGATGGGATTCTCTCTTTTTTTTTTTGTGAAACTAAAACAAAGAAATGACTCATAATCAGAAGATAAAGATGTTTTGCAAACTACTTTTTTCCCCCAAACTTAACTTGATTTAAAACTCAAAAATGAAAGTTGGCATTGTTTTTAGTATTGATTAATCTCAGCCCAAAACAATGAGCTCCATCATACTTGAGTTGAGCCAGAAGATGTTTGATCGGTTTAGTCATATTCAGACACTGCCCTGTTTTATGTTTGGTTATTTCTCTAGGTTTATTCAGTCTTTTGGGAAGTCAAACGTTCACAGTATTGACTCCGCTTCTCCAGAAAACCTCTTCAGATGGTGACCTCCTTTTAAGAACCTACAAAAGGTCAAAGCCTAACCCATTAGGTTGCAATTCTAAACTCAAATGCATTAACTTCCAATGTGTGACCTATTGTTTAGTTAAAAAAAAAAATCAAAAGGGTTTTGTTTTTGCTTTTCCCCTAATGTGGACCTGGGGTCCACAATGAAGTATTCTATTGAAGAAGAAAAAAATTATTGGACAAAACCAAACCGTAGGAGTACAATATATTAGTATTAGTATTATATTTTAAAACCGCAAAACAAAACACTGAATAGAAAAAATGGATCGCTCAAAAATAAAAATTGTCACATACCTTTTTGATATAAAAAAAAAAAAGTTCAAATAACATCAATGGGGAAATTAATTGTGTATATTTTTCTTAATTTATGATTTTAAAATTATTAATTTTTCCTAGGTTTCTGGGTATGTGTCTTTTTGTGATTTTGCTTGTCCTATTTGGTTTTTTCTTTTCTCCCCTTCATGTGCAGTGAGTCCTTCATCTCTTTCTGGACAATGTTTGCAACTTAATAGTTATTATTTCATTGTTCTGTTGAATCAAGCTTATTTTCATTGTCATCCTCATGTAAGCCTATCGTAATATCCTTTGATTATAGCTCCCTTTGAGCCTATCCCACTTCGGAGTTAGCTGGAATTTCATATCTGTCTGATGAGATTGGTATAACTCATACCTTTCTCCATAGTCACTTGCCCTTTCACTCTTTATGTCTCGATGGCACTAGTCATGGAGGTTTCAGATATGTTCCAGGTCACCTGCTGGACACAAAGAAAGAACTTGGCCACTGCTCTTCCTAAAAGACCTCATTGTCATAATCTAGTCTAGAGAACCACAGAGGTTTGGGGAAAAGGAAGAATAAGCCAGAAGACGGTGTAACACAAATCTAACAATCTTTGTGAAATTTAATGACGTATTTGATATTACAAGCACATATTTTTGATCAGGAACCGAAATCAACACCCAAAAGTGAAAAGCAGGTCTTAAAAAGGTATCAAGAAATCCTAATTCAACCTTCCACAAATAAAGGCCTTGAAAATGTCTTGAATCAGAGCAAAAAAAAAAAAAACTTGAATTCATAGGAATGCCAATAAATGCTTCATTAAACACTGCAAAAAGTAAAATCTTCCTCAATATTTCTGAAACTGAATTAGATTTTTAGCCCATTCTTAGTCCTATCTGTTCTTGTTTTAATTAAATTCACTTCATTTTGATCAAATTCTCAGATAATAAGACTTGTGTAATTTTGCTGCTCAATATCATGAACGATCAGATCATGAATTGGGATTCATTCTGTTCTTCCGTTCTTTGATGTTGTTCCAGTACAAATATCTGGAAAAAACTAGAAACAAAATTTTCAATTAAAGAATCTTTATACATTTATACTGTAAAAAAAAAAAAAAAAAAAGACTAAAGAAAAAAACATGACTTTCTTGCATCGTTTGAGAAGGTACAGTAAAAAGTATATATTATTTATTTATTTTACTGGTTGGAAGCAAGTATTTAACCTTAAGTTAAAAAGTAATGGGCAAACATAGTTTTGCAAATACAACTCATTGTGTATGCCCTCGACATCTACATTTAAATAATACATTAATGCATTGTTTTGTCTTCAATTTGCTCCTTTAGTTGTTGTTTATTCTTGGTCTCAAAAGGCTCTTAAAAATTCCATATCATCATGTTGTTCCGAAACAGTTAAAAAGGCAATTTTAATGAATGGGGAACTTAATTCAAAGGATTGGAATCAATTAAAGAATGGAAAATAAGGATTTGGATTGACATGAAGATGAATAATCAATAACAGAATTTTTCTTTTGAGGCAAACTATTTGAGTCCCATTGTGAATTCAATTTCCTGCACATCTTTAGTTCAGTGACAACAGATGCTATTAATCACAAACCTCACAAATCCATGCCCCATTTCCAATTCCATCACAAAGACATGGGTGTTACTACAGTCTCCAGCTCGTGGGCGTTCCTTAATGTATGGTTTCTGTCTTCAACTGGTGTGTGTTCTGACATGAGAACATGTCCAGTTAGTTCTGAGTTAGACTAACACAGACACATTTCTGAACTCATTAAAGAAGTGTTACGTGACACTCTCTAGGTCTTCGAATCTTATTTGGCTCGCACTAAAAGAAACTGGCTGCTTTCTTGAGCAAGTGTTAAGTTTATGTGTATCAGGACGTGAACATGAAAAATGTATGATGGTTTTCAAGCACAAAAATTAAGCAGGACAACTGCTTTCACCATTAATATTAAGAAGAAGCATATTTTGAAAAATCATGCGACACTCAAGACTGGAGTAATGGCTGCTGAAAATTCAACTGTCCAACATTATCAGTCTTTTTTTCAGCAACCAAATTGTTGCTTCAGACTTCTTTAAACGGTGACCAGAGCAATTTAGCAATGTCTTCAGCAATGTAACAGACTTTCCTCATGCATGTGTTTTTGTGGCTGGTTGACGGCTGTTCTTATTTTGCTTACAGGATCACCTCCTCCTTCCCGCCAACAACCACAGTAAAGGCAGTCGCCCCAAGATGTCCGTGGTCCTGCCAGCTATGAATTACAATGGTAAGAGAAAAGAATTGTGAATAATCTTATTTTCTAATGGACTGTCATCTAAAGGCCAAGCACACCAAGCTGACTTCAAAGAACTAGCGGTGACGAAAGCCGATGGCGTTGTTGCCTCGCGTTGGCAGCATTGGACCGAAAAGCTGCGCTGGAACTCACCGCACAGACTGCAGCCAACGGCAAACTAACACATGCGTTCTGCGCATGCCTGAGCGGAACAAGCTGTTCATATCAGCAGCTATTAATAGTATATATTCGTCATTCAAAAGGAGAAACCAAAACAAAGATATACGAGATAAACACAGATATATGAAATGTAAACCGAGCAGCGCTTGCTTACCATTTTGAATATCAGTAACGTTAATAACTTTAATCATTTTAAGCGGCTCATGTTGTTATGAAAACATTCACTAATAATAAATGATTGGGAAATTTTAATTTCTTTCCTTTAACAACTTTGATGTGGTCACAGTATCAGATAAGCCTGTTCTGATCTCAGGAATTGAAACATGATATATACTGACCTTGTGAAGGTCAGTATATATCAGAAGGATGTTTTGTTAAGCCATTTTGAAAGAGTATAGTCAGTATCATTCCTGCTATGATTTGTTTTGTTTTTAGTGCATCATGTGTGCTTGAGAAAAACTTTGTGCATATATCAGGACAAACTTTTAGTAGTTATCTCAGTTGCTTATTGGAGTATCTCTTCTAGTGTAAGCAATCATGAGACTAATCACAGAATTAATCACGAATCTTTCCGACCAGTCATCAGGTGTGCGAACTGTGAGCTAGAGAGCCACAGCCGATGAAATTGTGTGAAAGAAAAGTTTTGGGAAGCAGGGCTAAAAAAATCCCTTCAAAAAATGAGGGCATGTGTTTCATATTTTTTAATGACAAGAATAAACATTCCAGTTTCTATGTGCGTGAGTTTGTGAGAGAACGTGATGTCTGGGAAGAGTTTGATCTTCAGATAGACGCACAGAGTCTGTGATTAGTTGTGCAGTTTGCACACCAGCTTGAAGAAAACAAGAAACCTGCCATATTTTAAACATCATAGACTTAAATTGTTTATGGCCAAGCATGGTGTACTCTAAATCAGTTTTTTCTGCCTCCATCCTGTGTTGATTTAGAAATGCATGTTCAAAGTTAGGTTTCACATGGTTTTATAGAGAACAACTTTTGGAAAACTCTGAACAGAATTCTAGTTTGTGAAATTGCCCCAAGCTGATTCTGTTCTGTTATACACGCTCAAGCATGTGTGTTTGGATCGCGTTGTTTTTCACCACGGGATGCAGGGATGGAGGAGAAACCTTTCTGTTATTCATCAGTGTTTTCAAGGTAGTACATTTCTAAAGTTTTTTTTTTCTCCATCAATTTCATGTTTGGTTTGGAAACTATTGTTTCAGTGCCTGGCAGTGTCAGTACATATACAGTATGATCTGGTCCTTCTTCGCTATCTTCCCTGTGGGAATTCTGAGTCAGCATCATAATCGTTTGTCCTTTTTGTTTGTTTGTTTGTTTGTGCCCTTTCAAAGTCATGAACATTTTTACTCTGCAGTCACAGTCCTAATAAAAAAGCCTAATTCAGGAAAGTTCAGTCAAACATTTTAGTTTTGTCATTTACTGGCCCCAAATGGACACAAAAAGAGACTTATTTTCCAGTTCAAGGTGACATACAACAACATAGTACTTGTGTATAATATTCCAAGCCTTTTTAAGTTATAGTTCAGCTTATTTATTTATTTTTTTGCTGAAATGTCTGAAAATATAGAAATTTACTCCTAAAAAATTTTCTGCAGTGAGCCATTAACTCAAGAACCACTGATCGTTGAGTAGGTCAAATTTAAGAAACAAATCAGTGAACAGTTTATTGTTTTAAGACGGTTCTTTTTATTAATGACTTGGTTCGTCTGGTTCATGAATTGGACAGAACGATTCATATCGAATCAGAGTTCAGCTGTTCTCGATTTATATTTCATCCGTTTTTTGGGGGGGAGTTTCGTCTTGCTTTTGGGGTTCATCTTAATCTATCAGTCATAGGGGAAAGTGAGTTCGGCTGGAATCTCAACTGTTCTGAACCACAGCCTCATCAGGATTTTACCCTTGAGTCCACATGTTGCCTCAATCAGTATTTTAAATGGTGTTTGGAAAGTCAGGCATAGTACCAAAGGGAATTCACCTAACGAAAAGCCTTCTGTGAGAATGGAAAATGACATTTCTGACATATTGGAAACTTGGTGTGTGTGTGTCTGTGTGTATGTGTGTGTGTGTGTATATATATATATATATATATATATATATATATATATATATATATATATATATATATATATATATTATAGAGAGAGAGAGAGAGATGATGGAAAAAATTGTATTTTAGTATGCGATGACGTGTACAGCTCAGCAGTTCAGTGACATTTTAGTGCTTGCAGTGAGAAATGATTGAGATAATAGAGATGATTGCTGTAACCCATCATCTCTGATGATTTCTGCAGCACTGCTAAGTTTGATTTAAGCACCTGTGAAAATATACATTTTGTGAGATGTTGAGGCTTTATCCCAATCCATTGACTGTTCACTGGTGGTATCAGAGATAGATGGAATGATTTTGGTTTTAGGAACAGTTAGGTTTACAGTAGATCACCCGTTTTGAGATCATTATTATGGATATGCAGCTGAAGTGCTCGTCAGGAACGATTGAGTGTAGAATGCGTAAATGTATTCACCAGTAAGGGCTGGAAAAGTGCTTTAGATTCACCTACCGTGATGCTCTTTAGCCTATAAAGCTTTTTATCTGTCTGCTGTAAAAGTTACTTTCCTGCTGCCCATATGCTGTGCATTTATGTGAAGCACTCTTATCTTCTCTGGAATGGAGAGCTGTGCTTATAGAAGATCGACCATAGAACATTTGTAGTGACTGCAAACCATCAGGCCTTTAATGCTTCCTTACAAAATTTTAATTGCTTGTGTTTGAAGAGCACTTTTATGATTTTGTCAAAACAATTAGAAAAAGTCACAGCCTGACCTTCACTTCAAAGCCCCTTTCACACTGCACGTCGGACCCGGCATATTGCCGGAAGATTGCCGGGGTCACCTTCTGTGTGAAAGCAACCACGTCCCGGGATTGATTCCCGCATTGAACCCGGTCGGGGACCTAGTAACATTGTCGGGTTCAACCGGGGATGAGCGCTGTGTGAACAAAAGCCAGATCTAATTCCGTGTCGAAGTGATGACGCACGTTATCGAGCGACTCTTTTACCGGCTGTTTTGAAGGAGGATCATCATTCGCGACGAAAAAATATGTGCAAACTGTAATGAAGCAGAGATCAGTTTGTTCCTCACTTTCCACGCTAACGCAGAGATCGTCTGCTTGCTTCATTGAAAGTATAATGTGCCTATCGTTTTCGACTCATACATTACACATCACACCCTGATGTCACGTGTCGTTACGGGATCTTTACGGGTTGTGTGTGAAAGCACGCACATATCCCGGGTCATCACTGGCAGTGTGAAAGTACAAAATCTAGCGACCCGGGAACAATTGCTGGAACACTTTACCCCTGTATTTGCCGGAATGGCAGTGTGAAAGGGGCTCAAGAGATTAAGAATGATGGGGCGTCCCATCCTGTCAGTAAAACCAAAGCTTGATCTGTATCACTTGCGTATTTTAGAACACAGCCTCATTGATTGAAACAGATAGCAGTCTGGTACTTGAGTACTTGATGAGGAAATGTGCTATTGCCTGTTAACTCTTGTATGATACGACCTAGAAAAATAGCAGAAATTAAAATGGGCTTGGTAAGATTTTTCTAAAGTTCACCAAAGCTATATTTATTTAATCAAATGCAGTAAAATAGTCATAATGTGAAATATTAATACAATTTAAAATAACTATCTTCTTTTTTCATATATTTTAAAATGTAATTTACTCCTATGAATTCTCAGAATCATTACTCCAGTCTTCAGTGTCACATGATTCTTCAGAAATTATTCTAATATACTGAATTGTTCCCTTAAGTAATATTTCTCATTATTATCAATGTTGAAAACAGCTGCTGCTTAATATTTTTATAGAAAAAAAGAAACTTTTGTCTGATTCTTTGTTCAAAGAACACCAATTATCATTCTTTTGGAGCATTATAAATGTTTTTACTGATCACTTTTGAATGGTAGAGTACCTTTCCTTAACCCCATGTAGGAGTCATCATCTGTTGTTTACTAATAGGTGAAAAAGGTCACCATGACCTCAATGAACCTTTTTTATAAAAGGAGCCCGTAAAATTCCTCTTAACCTCTTCAGGCCACCCTGCACATCACCTGAATTTATTTAACAATTACTCCCACACAGGGCTGAGCACCAAGTGCTATTTTATACGATTGTTTGTATTTTCTTTGCTTATACAGTTACTTTTCTGTCTTACTACAGAGAGCATCCTAAAAGACAAAGAGTTTGAGGTGATGATGCAGATCGACTGTGAGGTCATGGATACCAGGATCCTTCACATCAAGTCCTCTACTATTCCACCCATCTTGCGGGCCAATCAGACAGACACAGACTCTTTCTATCACGGGGCCCCCAGCAACAACCAGCCTGTGGCCCCCGTTGGAGTCCTCGTGGGTTCTTCTTAGTCTCAGCTATCCTCTAACCACAAAAGTTGCTAATATTTTTTGTTACATAAGCATTTTGTTTCATTTTTGTGACTCTTCTTGTTTGATTGGCAAACCAGGATCTTGGTAATCAACTACCAAATCCACAAAATAATCAACAATAGTCAAAAATTTCTCATGAAGGCACCCCTTTAAAATGCATCAAGAGCCATTTAATACTGATAAGCCATTCAATACAGATTACAGTCTTTATTCTAGGCTATTGATTGACTATTGAGGCATTTATAGGCATGTACACTTTATACAAAGTGACTTCAAGCACATTCAGGATACACGTCTTTTCAGTTTGCTTGTGTTCCTAACAGAAGCATTTATTGTCCAAATCTCCCAAACCAAAGTGTGTTCTAGTTTGAATATTGAACAGTTTGCTGTTTTATGTGGCAGCTGTCAGGAAACTGTTTTTGATTTTGCTTGCACTGTGCTTGTTCTGTTTTAGAAATTAATAAAAATTTATATTTATGAAGATTTATTATTTGTATCAAGCTTGTTTGGTACATATTTAATTGTACTATTCAGCGACATATGCTTCAATAACACTATCCTCAAACAACCTGCATTGCCAGTGACTTTTGCTTTAGTGTTTTTTTTTCTTTCTTTCTTTTTCTTTTTCTTTCTTTTTGTTTGACATTGTTATTGAATACAAAAGTAGAAAATTTTATTATTTACTCTTGAGTCAGTGGAGGCATTTTGTATAATTGACTTGCAGGATTCAGTGCTGTAAATATATAACTGAAAATAAGATATTTTAAAATATCTAGATGATACTTTATACTTGTTCTTTGAAGGTTAATCATTTTAGACTAAATCTAATTGGGATAGCAGTTTGGGGTATAGACGTTTTATGCAACATCTGTCAGTTTCTTTTGTTTTATGCCCTCAAGTTTTTCTTAGTGGCTTAAATTGAGCTTTAAATGAGGTGTGCTTGACAATTACAGCTGTATATCTAATACTGGTTTACACAAAATATTAATGTTAATTTGTACCTCATCTGTCCTTGTTCACTGTGTGTTTGTCTCTATTATTCTGGCCTATTTTCTGCATTCTGCTTGTTTCTTGTCCTGTTTAGTTCTCACTCGAAAGCAATGTGATCATTAGCTTGTTCTTTGCAACCTGTCGTCACTCCCCTTCATAGACGAACTGAATTTTAAAATGCAATTTGAATTTCACAGATTATAAACAACTCAGGTGGTCTTTTCTTTCATTCAAATTAGAGTAGTATATCACATTCAGTCCTTAGCATTGAAATCTAAATGTCTCTCAATGTATAAAAATAAGACAGTTATTTTTCATCAAATTCCATTTTTGCCTCTGAGCAACATATATTTTTTATATATTTAATTTCTGAATTTTTTTGGAAAAAATAAATAAATTGTTTCTTCTCACAGTGACAGCGATGTTTTGTAACAATGTGAAGAAATAAACACTGGACTCAAGGTTGTGGGTGATTTGTGTGCATCTTTTGTTTTTAGGACGCAGACCGAGTCTTATGTCAGTCTGAATTTTCTCTCTGAAATTGAAGGTTTGTGTAAATGTGGGGTCTGAGGTGCTAGAAAGTGGTGATTATAGGTAATTTCAAAGGCTGGGGTAAACAATGTTTTCGGGTTAAACTATGGTAGATGTGTTTTGTTTGTCCAGATTTAGCTCTGTGGATCAAGGGGTTTACAGGGTCACATTTTGCTCTCATCTACACACTCTCACTTGACATCCACTACCAAAGAAAAACCAGTGTCATATGCTTTATTTCAACTCATTTTATTGCAGCCATTTTCAGTCTGACAGAGATTTGAATTTCATAAGTGCTAAAAGAGTTTCAAATGAAACTGCAAAAAAAGTATGCACAAAAAGATTACAAACAATACTGCAATTTCATAGAAAATAAAATATGGAAAAACAACACCACGAAAATGTGCCCAAAACACTGTCTACTCCTGTTTTACTGAAATTATACAAACTTTTTTTAAAATATATGCAAGTGATCGTTTGTTAAAAAAGAGATATGTTTATGAAAATACAAATTGTATTTTTTACATTCATCAATCCCATGTTTTAGCTTTTATATTACAATATATACAATGTATTCTAATGGATTTAAGAATACAACACCTCAAAACTTTATCATAATTCTGCTAGTGGTACGAGAGGTATAGCTATAGACATAAAGAGGTTTGTGTCCAGAGTGCAAAAGCAAGCGACAATACCTAAAGAAATGGCCTTTAATGCAAACCGCAGAGCTCATATAGCTGCAGTGATGGGGTCTTAAGATATTCAGTTTTGAAAGTTGCTTTGCTTTGTTTCCGCCATAAATGTAAACGTATAAGTTCATTTTTACACTATGAAAACATAACAGCATATTAATAAGAATGTTACATTAAACTACATGAAGTTAAGGCAGGCTGAGTGAACTGATCCACAATCCACTTGAACACATTTACGGTTTTTCCTATTCTGTGCAAAGGATGTACTTGCTCTGCTGTTAGGGTCTAAAGTGGGTCTACATATGCAAACTGAATATTATAAGTGACCTGATGTCCGTTATCCCAGGCGTACAACACCCTCTCTTTGGGGTTGTAATCAATCTGAGTGATGTAAGTATAGTTGTTGCTGAAAGGCAGGTCAGGGATCACCTGAGTGTTGGTGTGGGTGTCAAAGGCATAGGACAACTTGGTGTCGTGCTGATTGTAGCTATCTGTCGCGTAAAGAACGCCGCATACGATGAAGCAATTACCATAACGATTGCGTCGGAGTCCGGTCCTCCATGTGGTTTCACGCTTCATGCTTAAATCATTAGGGTTCAGGCGACTCAAGACGATCATTTCCTGCAAGAAGCCCTCGTCGTCCAGCGCTGGGTAGATAACCCAAAGCCCACTTTCGTCGATGGCCAGATCCATTTCTGAGTTTCCTCTCCATCTCCACGTAGACACATCATCATTATCAAACACCGCATCATGGAGCATGGTCCAGGCAGCCACGTAACGCAACCGCAGGTCATACTTAATAATGTCTCGAGAGAATGCGCGGTTGTAGTAGAAAGCACCTTTGTAGACCACGTGGCCAGTGCCGATCCAGTTATAAGGCAGCTTGTAGGAATTAGTGAAGCGGCCTTGAATGAAAGAAAGAAAACAAAACAAGTAAAATTAGAAAAATTGCTTTAATGTTCCGAGTTTGTTAATTTGAATTAAACTTAACTGTCACAACCCAACTGTGGGACACTTGGCACTATTTTCTATCAAATCTTTTGGTAATCATCATAAATTATATATAATTTAAAAGCTTGAGGTTCTTCTTCAAATCCATTTTAAAATCAGACATTGCGTTACCACAGAAAAATGTTTCTTTAAAAACTTATAGCGGTCTCCTCCCCTTTAATGGGCAGTGTCAAGTGTCATATTACAAAATGCATTATGTCTTTTAGAATCAAAACATTTTATAATCTTGGCAACAAACACATCTAGACATTTTTGACAGAAAAATGCTTTACATTTTTTTTGGATTGTTATTTGTGGTATGACGCCCTAAAAAAAATCTCACAAGAACCTCCATTTTTTTCATATCAACTTCAGATTTGGAACATAAATTATTTAGACATAAGGCTTTAATTGTGTTAACAATTCTAGAGTAAAACCTGTTATGTAAAATATTTATAATAAATAAAATAAAACTTAATTAATATAGCGCATTTTATTTAGAGAAAATTTGAACTTCTATACATTTTTGATACTTTTGGAATAATCTACTGATTTTCTTCTTTAAAAATATACCAACCTTGGGTCTATATAAGTTTGGACAGTGCACTTTAATGCCTCTTTTTAAAAATGGGGATGAAAGTTAAGGGGTTTTAAGCGATACCTTGTTTGAAGACATCCATGTTGCGGAATTCCAGTAGGTTGTTTCCGTAATAATAGTTTGTGACATAGATCTTGTCATCTCGAGCCAGTGGATCCTTCATCCAAGCGCCCTCGTTTCGACCGTATGTATTGTGTGTGACAGGCTCTGAGATAGTGGCCAAGGTGTCTTTACACATTCCTGCAAATAAAATCAGAATTAAAACCACAGTTATGTTGGTGTTTTATCAGTTTTGTGCTAAACAATGCAGAGTATTTCTTCAATGCAAAGATCCCATTCTGAATATACATGTAATTAATCATTGTAATTATTACTTTTACTTTCAGAAATGTATTGGTACAATCATTTAAAAAAAAATTGGATATTAATACTCAAAATATATTATATTATATATATATATTTTAAACTGTTTAGAATAAATTTGAAATCAGCACTTCCAAAAAAACATCATAAATCTACACCTGGCTTCCTTTGAGGTTTCTCTCCCACACTCTCTTCCACCACAGTTTTTACAGCTTTCAATCCTTCCATTTTCTCCTCTACCACTACCTCTTCCTCCTCCTCTTCATCCCAGCTTATGCTATATTTGCGTTTGCCAGGTTTGCTTGTGGTTGTTGTTGTTGTAGTTGTTGTTGTTGTGGTCGTTTTTTTAGGGGTCATCAAGGATGACACTGAGGTTAATGTCTGTTTAGGAGTCATCTTGGGTAAGGTATTGAGTCCACCTTGCTTTCAGTGACATGAGTTGTTCTCCCAATACTGGCAGCAACTCTTGTGTTAGCAATTGATCCCAGTGAGCTTTCTGTGACTGTTAAAGTGTCCGAATAAAGAGTTGGTAATGGTTTGTGTGAAGAAGCATTTTCTTTCAGATTTCCCTTGTTAACAATTCCACTTTCCGTCAGAGAAGATACAGATGTTTGTTTTTCAACAGTCCCGTTGGTGGTAATCTCTGTTAGGGTTTGCTGTGTCGCCACGACTTTAGCAGCAGCTGCTGTGGCTGACTCATTGGTTTTTATGTGGCCCAGATTGGATGACCTGACCAACATGTTTTGAGCTTGTTTTACAGCTGGAGTTGAGGGATCCATGTTGCTTGCCTCCATTTTTTTGACGATGGTTTGATGGTTAGTATGTTCCCTGGGAATGGTGACCTTCAAATTTTTCATCACAGCAGGTGTCGCTGTGGTTCTTTCATCTCCTGTAGAGCTGTCTGTGGTGGAATGACTGGTTTGAGTTTGAATGGATACTGGTTCAACAGGTGTTTTAATCGGCAAGGCAGAATCCAACAGTTCAGTAATCTGAGTTTGAAGACCATTTCGTGCATCTCCCCCTTTTGAAACTTCACTCTTCGGTTTTGGTCGGACAGACCACGCTTTGATGATCGGCCTGAAGTGACGACCTTTGTGATGAAGGAACTGCTCATCGGCAAAGAGATCAATTGGGCTGTCACCACTGTGATGATCATCAACTGGAATGCAGAATAAAATATTTTAGAGCAGCTGTAGCGATTGTATTAATATTAATATTAATAAAAACTGCTTTCAAAAAGCAATGCCAGAGAAGAACTATTTTAGGTTCCCCAGAATCTTTCAGTTAACCTTTTTTTTCTTAGTGTAAAGAACATTTTAATATTCTAATAACTATTTTTCAGTACAGTAACTGATAAAGAACTTACATTTTTTTAAGATTATATAGGCACATTTTTTCAGACTTCTTCTGAGAACTTTGAATGTACAGTAGATGTCGAAATCACACAGTTATACTTACAGTTCTCCTCTGTGTCTGGCTCATCCACTTGGTCAGATTTATAGTATGTGATCCCCCTAACAATTATTTTTGGTTGCTTCTCCCTTCCTTGGCGCTCTTGTTCTTGCAAAGCTATGACGGCCTTGTTTAGGTCTGATCCGCTTCTCTTCAGAAGATCTCCCACAAACTTTTCCTCATATTTACTCTGTTAAATGCATCATAGGACACTGTGATACTGCAGCCTTCAAGATATTATGCAATAAGTTGATAGTTCACCCAGAAAATGTTATTCTGTTATCAAATATTCACTCTCAAATCATTCCAAACTAATAAGACCTAAAAATATTTTTAATGAAACCTGAAGTTTCTGTCCCTTCGTTGAAAGTCCATGTAAACAAAAGTTTCCAGATCCAAAAAGATCATAAAGGCACTGTAAAATGAATCCATATGAACTGGTTTAATCCAAGCCTTTGAAGAGATCAAATTGATTTATAAAATGAATACATTTAATTTAGATGTTTTTTCACATACACATGTATGTATTTTCATATATACTGTATGTGTTAATGTAAATAAGCTTTGAGTACCTGGACTTTCAATGGGGGGACATAAATTTCTGAGATTTCATAAAAAATATCTCAACTTGTGTTGTGAAGATGAATAAATGCTGAAAGAATTTTCTTTTTTTGGTGAACTAAATTACAGATTATTATGTAGATCGTGCTTTGGATCTTCGATAGTCCAAGTCATTTGGCTTATTTCATGCCAGCTTATGTAAGAGTTGACAGTGGAATAAATTAGTGAGAGTTTCAAGTCACAACATGAGGTCACTTTTTGACTCTGACCCTAAGTAAATAAATAAACGCTCACAGCAGGTGGGCCATTTTACTTCATGGCTTAACAATGTTTGGATTGTTCCATTGCAATACTTATGTAATGCAACATTTGTTTTAAAAAGCACCTCCCACCTCTATGGGCTGAAAAGCAGCTGCCTCATCATTCTGCTCTTTCAGACTCGTGTTCTTCTCCTGCAGTTGTGGAAGCAGAGTTGCAGGTGAAGATGTGGGCAGCTGTGGATTTGGAGAGGTGCTCCTTGTGTTCGACTTCTCCTCGTTCTGGTTGTTTAAGACCATCTGTCAATAATAAAACACATTAATAATGTGTTTAATATGTATAAGAAAATACAACGTGTGTATAAGAAAAGGAACGACCACATACTTTTTCCACAGTGTCCATGCGATCAAGCAGCTTTGTAGTGACAGAATGCAATTTCAATAGATCCATCCCATAGAAGGAACCCTCCAGCAATTCCAGTATAGCGGACAGCTGTAACGATGAAGTAAATTCCGTCATGGCAAGAGCTGGTTTTTATTTATTATGCATTCATATCCTGCCATATTTTGAACTTATTGGTCTATGAGATCCAACTGCAGAGGTTCTGGTCACCTTAATATTATCTTTCCCCGCCTGCTGCAGCGTCTTCAACCGGAAGTCACCCTCACAGGGGTTTAAAGCCGATGGAGGTGCAACACACGCGCATTTGCAGTGAGGTCCTGATGTGATGGTCTCCACTGTATAGAAATCCTGAGGCGTCGCGTGACCATCCTGGATCCGCTGGCACGCGCTCGCGCTCAGAGGTCTGACAACACATTTACAGCCACAGTCAGAGCCTTCCGCAAGCGCTTTCACTTTGTCATAATCACCCAGCAGCTATAAAGAAAAGAGGACGGATGCATTTTCCAGCCAGCAAAATCACTGAACGTTCTTGCATTGTAACACAACTGGACTGTTGATATTTGAATATGGATGTGCATTTTAAAGGGTTAGTTCACCCAGTAATCAAAATTATGTCATTAATAACTGACCCTCTTGTCGTTCCAAACCTGTAAGACCTCCGTTTATCGGAACACAGTTTAAGATATTTTATATTTAGTCCGAGAGCTCTCAGTCCCTCCATTGAAACTGTGTGTACAGTATACTTTCCATGTTCAGAAAGGTAAGAAAAACATCATCATAGTAGTCCATGTGACATCAGAGGGTCAGTTATAGTTTTTTGAAGCATTGAAAATACATTTTGGTCCAAAAATAGCAAAAACTACAAATTTATTCAGCATTGTCTTCTCTTCCGGGTCTGTTGTGAGATTTCAAAACACTGCAGTTTAGTGATATCCGGTTCACGAATGAATCACTCGATGTAACCAGATCTTCTTGAACCAGTTCACCAAATCGAACTGAATCGTTTGAAATAGTTTGTGTATCCAATAAGCATTAATCCACAAATGACTTAAGCTGTTAACTTTTTTAATGTGGCTGACACTCCCTCTGAGTTCAAACAAACCAATATCCCGGAGTAATTCATGTACTCAAACAGTACACTGACTGAACTGATGTGAAGAGAGAACTGAAGATGAACAATGAGCCGAGCCAGATTATGAGCGAAAGATTTACTCGTTCTCGAGTCAAGAACCATCAGGCACATTAAAAAAGTTAACAGCTGAAGTCATTTGTGGATTAAAGCTTATTGGAGACACAAACCATTTTAAATGATTCAGTTCGATTTGATGAATTGGTTCAAGAAGATCTGGTTACATCGAGTGATTCGTTCGCGAACCGGATATCATACACTGCAATGAACACGCTCACAACAGACCCGGAAGAGAAGACAATGCTGAATAAAGTTGTAGTTTTTGCTATTTTTGGACCAAAAGGTATTTTCAATGCTTCAAATAAATTCTAACTGACCCTCTGATGTCACATGGACTACTTTGATGTTTTTCTTACCTTTCTGGACATGGACAGTATACCATACACACAGTTTCAATGAAGGGACTAAGAGCTCTCAGACTAAATCTAAAATATCTTAAACTGTGTTCCGAAGATAAACGGATATCTTACGGATTTGGAACTACATGAGGGTGAGTTATTAATGACATAATTTTGATTATTGGGTGAACTAACCCTTTAATGTGCATTATTGTTTTTATGTTACCACCAGCGTTGTAAAGTCTGTTAATTTTATAGTAACTTTCATTAATAACATTAACAAATTTAAATTCAAACAGTATATATATATTAACAGTATTAAAAAGTTTTTTTTTCTCCCTTCGTTTCGCGAAACTACGTAGGCCTACTTGTCGCTCCAGGCACATTAGCAAAACTATCTTAAGGATTTTTAAACAAAACACAATTTTAAACAAAACTTAATGATATGTGATATGAAAATTGCAGTGAAGCGATAAATGATGGCAGCTACTTGTGTGAGTGTGAGTGTGTGTGTGTGTGTGTATGTGTTTTGCGTGTGGGTTCAGATACTATCCTGTTCGCGATATTTTATATGCTCTGAAATTTTTTATTTTCTTTGAAAATGCTGTTTAGACGCTGTTTAGTTTATGTTTTATTTACAAGCATACTTTTGAAACCCCCCAGTTCGCACCCTGCATTCAAATAGTTAGAATTTAGAACTGTCATAAAAATTCTTCTATAGGCCTAACGTTATATATGTTATCATATTTTATAGCCTGTAAAATATATCAGAAACTTATATGTTAAGCATTATTAAGTTATTAATGAAAGTTATCACAATAGGTTGATAAAGAAGCTGCACAGATAGACCTATGATATTAAGTGGAATTATCATATCAAGCGCTGGTGAAGAGATTCTTACCTGACTTAATAAATTTTCTTGGTTGTCTCTTTCAACTTGCAAAGTGTCGTTCTGTTCAGTCGTCTTCTCCAGAGGTTGTTGGGGTGATTTCGGAGCGGCTGAAGTGAGTGCGAATGTCAGGAGCCATAAAACGCACCAGATTCCCATCGCAGTCATCGTGCAAGGTGTGCGATATAATCCTTACAAACATATGCTACTTTAGATTGTGCGTTCAAATCGGGCTGTTTTCCTCTTCAAAAACGATACAACGTCAAACAGATCTCCATTTGCACTGGCCTCCAGGTGAAATAACTGAAACGGGATGAGGTTTTGCAAAAGTCCAGAAGAGGTAAAGTCCAGATGAGGCAAGGTGCTTGGTGCCCAGCATGAAACTGGTTTGAGAAGATGCAGGAGTGACGTGACATTTGAGCTGAAATGAGGGGGCTGGATGGAGAGACGCACGGAGCGCGCTGAATGTTGCGCGCACGGATCCATTGCAGACATCACGCATTAGCAGAAATGCCACTTCCTATTGACTTCTATTTCTAGGATTTATGTGTGGAATTTCTTAAATATGTTTGTTGCTTAATACATATTTTTTTTACATTGACATATGGACCTAAAAATTACCCAATAACCCAAATATTATTTTTCGAAATTCGTTTTACTAGATGGGTCCATTTAATGCAAAAAGTGTGAATGAGCGTTTTAGCATTGCTTTCATAATGCTTTCATAATTTTTTTCTTAGAAGAATATCTAGATCAGAAACATCACGCAGGGTAATCAAAGTGTTACAGCGCCACCTAGTGTATGTAAAGACAAGTTCTATCTTTTTCTTATGCAAGTCCCAAGTGTAACACTACTGTTATCAACCACTAGGTGTCAGTGCTGCTCCATATTACTGTTATTACTGCGTGAAATAGAATCTACCACCTCTCTCGGGCCCCGGTGGCAGTAAACTATATAGTACAGGTGCATTTCAATAAATTAGAATGTCGTGAAAAAGTTCATTTATTTCAGTAATTCAACTCAAATTGTGAAACTCTTGTATTAAATAGATTAAATGCACACAGACTGAAGTAGTTAAAGTCTTTGGTTCTTTTAATTGTGATGATTTTGGCTCACATTTAACAAGAACCACCAATTCACTATCTCAACAAATTAGAATAATATGTTATAATAGTTTGTTATATTTGTCTCAACAAATTTGAATAAAATTGTATGAGGCCCTGGGTTCAATCTCGGCATCTCCTACATTTCACTGCTTGTTGTATGCCATATACCTTGTACGAGATAAATACAATCTTGAATCTTGAAAAAACCATGTTCATTCTGACCAAATTAACTGTTAGAAACAAAAAGGTCTACAATGTTATGAAAAATAAAATAAAGAAATAAAAAGTGTATTATGAATAATAATAATTCATTTTAACAACAAAAAAATTATTAAATGTTATAATAATTTATATTTATTTCAGTTGTTATTAATATTATTGCATATTTTGTCTCACAAAAGTGCTCATTTGTATCTGTGAACATCATATTTCCCCATCCACTTCCTATAAATATAAGCCTATATTATTTATAGGCAAGGCAAGGCAAGTTTATTTATAGCACATTTCATACACAGTGGGAATTCAAAGTGCTTTACATAAAACAGAAGAAGAAAAAATCACAACAATAAAACAAGGAATTAAAAAATGATTTACAATTATTTAAAAGGTTTAAAATTGATTATACATAAAATATATTGCAATCAGTTTGGACATTGCACAGTGCTCATTCAATAAATGCACAGCTAAACATACTATAGCATATTATAATCATAATAATATTTAGCAGAATAATACAACATAATGAATTTGATAACTATAAATAGGAAATTATAAAAAAATATTTAAGTATTAAAACAATTTATCAAAGTAGCCTACTCCAGCTGATTCTCACGCTTCTCTGATTCTCAGTGGGAGCATTATGTGTTTTCTCTTTTTGTGTACTATCATCAATATTATGTTACACTTTATTTGAAGGTGTCCTTGTTACAGTGTAACTATGCATTTAAGTATTGAGTAATATTCATTAACTACATCTAAGCTACTTATAAGGTTAGGGTTTGGCTTAGGGTTACTTCCATTTAATTATGCATAATTTTTATTATAATAGTAAGTACATGTACAGTAACATGTATAACAAGGACACCTTCAAATAAAGTGGTACCCAAGAATATATACAACCCCTGTTACATGTATTAGGCTATGTACTATGAACTGTCCTTTGCCCCCCGATTCACTTCAGCTTTATGAGTTGACTGGCCCTTTAAGAAGCGTCGTCTGTTTCCACTACTACATGACAACACATTACAGCAACAGCAGCACTACATAACACAAGCCTCCCTCTGCGGAGCGGAACAGTCAGTTAACCACTGACTGCATATCCACTGACGAGCACATCCACTATCAGCACCATTTTTGTTTGTGACGATGTAGTTAATGACATAAAAATTCGTTAGGACTGTATTATCATTGTTAGCTAAGCTTTCTATTATGGGATTCCAATCTTGGCTAACGGCTATCAGCTCTAACAACAGGTTCACCAAAGATGAGCAAATAAAAGTAATGCACCTCCACAACGAATGAGCAAAAGCTTTATCGAGCGGTAACAGGACAGGTGGCAATCGACGTCAAGATGATGAAGAAAAAGAAGTTTAAGTTCAGAGTTGATTTTGAGCTGGACGAGCTGTCGTCGGTTCCGTTCGTCAACGGGGTTCTGTTCTGTAAAGTCCGCCTGCTTGACGGCGGGTTCTCGGAGGAGTCATCGCGGTAAGGAAGGATGGATATGTTTTGTTATTATGGTTATGGGTGATATTGGGGGGCTCATTCTTTATTGCTTTTTAATAAAGCATAACCAAAACGACATGCTGTGGTGCGCATACAGAGCTGTGAGATTAACTGGTCTTGGTGTTTCTGAAAGATGATAAAGTTAGTCTTTTATGGCCAATAAGGTGTATAAATTGCACATTATTTCAGTCAAGGATGAAGTCAGCACTTTTGTGTTTTTGTAGTATTTATCAAATTCAATGGAGACCTTTCACACTATGTGACGTCATATCATATCTAGGCTAAATAAAACCTCAACAGAACTTCGGAGGTCAAATACTTTGCCCAAACTACTTGAATATCATCGTGTATATTATTTTCATTTATAAAGACAGTTTAGAACTTCATAGTATATGAGTAGTTTACCATATATGACCTAACCTTACATGACTACATTTTAGGAAATGGCTAGGTGCTCTAGAAGATCAACATGCCATTTGTGTAAAAGTTTAGTTACTAATTATATGTCAGAGGGCATGGTTAAAAACAAGCATAGGTAGCATGCATAGCATAAGTAAGTGGACTGGTCTTTAATTTTGTCAGTGTGTACAGCTTATAGATTAAGATAAATTTTTAGCCAGAATAAACAGAAGTGGTCTAACATTTGGTCTAAGTTTCCTTGCTGTTTTTATCTTTTATTAATAATTGCAATATATTAAGCATATCCTGTGTGCTGTTTGACTTTATTTTATAGCAGTTCTTGTGCTGAGTCACACGCTATAACTGTATGTGTGTGTGTGTTTGATGTGTAAATGAGCTGCGTTGTTCTCAGACCTGCACACGGGTTGACCTGCATGCAGGATGTTGATGCATCAAGTCTGAGGGGGCGGTTTAAATGTAGAGCAGTGAAGAGAACTGTGCAGTGTTACAGATTATTACTGCATGGTGAATGTCTTGTATGACCCCATCAGAGGTGCAAACGTGACAGTCAATTGCTGCACCTTCCAAAATGACTCTATATTTATTTATGCATTTGGCAGATGCTTTTATCCAAAGCTATGTTCAGGGAATTTATCAGTTCATGCATTCCCTGAGAATCAAACACTTGATCTTGGCATTGCTTGCATCATGCTGTTTGAGCTTCAAGAGTATTATCTCACTCCTGTTTCTATCCCTATTTTAGCATCTCAGTCTAAAAGCGGACTGAATTCCTAAAAGGCCATGTGTTTTTTTATTGAACATAATGGGTGAACATTACCCAGCAGAGAGGAAAAAATTACTGGAACTACTAATTAATGATAAAAATCAATTATGAAAAGTACTGACTGCTAATTGCATTGTTGTTAAGTCAGGTTTGTGGGTTGGTAATTGGTAATTGTAATTTTTGCACACGTTTGGGGAAGTCGTGGCCTAATGGTTAGAGAGTTTGACTCCTAACTCTAAGGTTGTGGGTTTGAGTCTTAGGGCTGGCAATACCACAACTGAGGTTATATAGACTTAATGTGCAGCGATCAAGATGTTGAATATCCAGTTTTAAATAACTGACAGATTAACCAAGCCCTATAAAACAAACAAAAAGGATGTCTCTACTCTTCCCTCTCAGTAGAGATATCACAAACCCTTTGTCTGTGTCTTGCTGTAACGTTTGTCATTCACTCTTTTTTTTGGAGCTCCGCAATACAAAGGCTTCCCACAGTTAAATATTAATATGTCAGGCAGTGGAAGTGGGCTGTCAGACTTCATGACAAATTCCCTTCAAACAACTCCCCGACAATGCTTATTCATCCAAACAGAAAGAGAGCTGTAGACCAAAACCACAGCAGCTTAGAAGATCAAGCTTGGGTTACATCAGTGCTTCTCTTTTCAGTTATGCAGTTTGCAGGGAGTATCTAAGGTTCATGAGTTTATTCTCCCTCCAGACTTGAGTTTGCCTTCATCCGCCTATGGTGATCCTTTTGAAGAAGTCCTGTTTCATTGCAGACATCCTGTGGGAGAACCGGAGCACACTGAACCTGAGCACTCTTGCTCTCATTCGCTCAGCTGACTTTGCCATAGCAACGGCATATATTCCAAATACAGAAATCAGACCAGTGGCTTGTCATGGTTCTTTATTACAATATTAAACCTGTTGCACATTTTGGCATAAGCATTGGTTTAACAGCTCGTTTTTCCAGCGAGAGCAGTGATGCTAATGTCTCTAGCACATGCATGCTGCACTAATTGTGTCTGATGGACCAATGAACAAATAGTACTGTGCCATTTTTCCAGGAAGAAAATGAGTGCAAATATGGTAGATTGTTTTCATTTGTGGTAGTAATGCATGCCATTAGTACCTAATGCTACTGAATTCATTATGTCCTCTGTGTTTTGGCATCATTAGTGGTTTGTAGGGAAGGTATTAATGAGTCATTGTGATGCTAAATTGTTCCAGTAAGCTCTGTGCGCATCCAATGAAGTTTATTAGATCAGAGAGTCAGAGGCTAAACATTATTCATCATGTGATAGCTAGAAAGCAAAAGTCTGAATTTGACCTGCGGTGGTGGAGTTATTATGAAGATGGAGGCGTCCTCTATCGATTGGAGCTCTGGCCTTGCTCGGGTTGTATGTCTGAATTATGAGTCTGCAGCTTTTCGTTTATAGTCTCACTGCCAGTAATTTGCCTATAATCATATCGGTCAGGAAAGGAGTCATATTACCTGGCATTATCATGTCCTCCTTTTATCATCATTTACAGTGCCACCTTTGTGTTGGTGAGAGAAGAGGCAGCAACGCGGGACCTTGGACTGATACAGGAGCACTAAAGAGAAATAACAGTTAAAATCAACATGAAATCATAGTGTTATATGATTTGGTCTTGGTTAGCCTTAAAAAGACTTTCCTTTTTGGCAGACATCACCGTGTGAGCCATTGGTTAAAGTGTTAACAAGCCACCAAATAGCAGTTTAGACATTATTTATAGGCTACTGATGCAAGTTCTAAAGTTAAAATGTTAAAATGTGTAATTATCATTAGTTAAAATGTAATTTAATTTACATGTGATTAAGATATCACAGCGATTCAAGATATTAATATCAAGTTCCGGCCTACAGTTTGTGTTATCCTGTTTACTCTGAAACATGTCTCATTACGGAAGTAAAATGGATTTCGAAATGCGTTTCACATTGATTTTAATCTCTTAATCTCGTCAGTGTTTTTATTATTATTATATGCATGTCTAGAGCTTAATTTAAGTGAAAGACCGGTTGTTTACAGTGAGTGAGCAAAGTCGAGGGTTTTCAGTCTAAAACACTTTAAGTCCTCTAAGATCTCTGTCAACACAGCAAGTCTCTATAACCTCTGCCCAGCTTTTGTAGGTAAAAAAAAGTGTGATACAGTATTTTGAGCGTTACAACAACTGTAGAGTAAATCCAGCTGAACAAGCTTTTGCATGTGTCATTGTGTTGTTATAGCTTGAAAGAAACTCTATCAAACTGTTTATTTCCTCAGAAACCACCCACGTTCAGTGTTAGGAAAACAGTTTTTCGTTGGTAGGAGAGATATGCTTGCTTTGTTTAGTGAAGTCATTGGCCTCTGCTGCTATGGTGACAGAATCCGAGGTGAGGGTTTCATCCAGCTGTTGTTCATTCTGGTTCATGCTTTAGAGGCTGTTTTTTTCACCCAGTGGCTCCCTCAGCACGAAGCACGAGCCTTATTGTAGAGAATCTCCCCAGCTGGATGGGAGGTGCCCAATTATGTGTTATTTTGGCTGTGTTTCCCAAAGATTGTCATTGTGGAACATTAGGAGGTAACAGAAAAAGTGGAGGGACTCTGTTTATGTAAGGGCAGGTGTACGAGCTCTGGATGTTTGTTCGCTAATATTATATTAATGATACATCAAATGCAAATTCATGTTTTCTTTACTTTTTAAAGAAATTACTCTTATTTAGGAATTCAGCAAAGTACGGAGCCCCGCACATGACATGCAAGAAAAAATAAATAAATTGTGCGCTTCGTTCCCTCACTGTACTAAAACCTGCACACATTTAGCAAATCGAGGGAACGAATTAGCAAGTCAAGTGAACGCAGTAGTAAATCGAGGGATCGAAACAGTAATCGTGTGCACGTTTTAGTACAGTGAGGGAACGAAATAGTAAATCATGCACACGATTTAACCTACAATTTTTTTCCTGCTTGTCATGTGCGGGGCTCCGTAGCAAAGAATACTGAAATAAATACATATATTAAGCATCATAACTATTTTCAACATTTTTAATAATAAGAAATGTTTATTGACCTAATCAGTGTATTAAAATGCTTTCTGAAGAGGCTGGAGTAATACCTGCTTAACATTCAGTTCTGTCGTCACCGCAATTAGTTACATTTAAAAATATGGTTACATTTTTTTTTACATTATTTGTTTTACTGTTATTTTTGATGAGGATAAGAAACTTATTTTTTAAAAAACATTACAAAATCCCAAACCTTTGAAAATGAGTAAACTTATGTTTTTAATGAAAGATGTATTTATTAATATGATACACCCTCTCCTCCATACCACAGTGTTGCTTGGTCAAAGCAACATACAGTTAAGTACATTACCTTGCATTTCCAACATGCATCTTTGTGTTAGCACTGTCCTTTGACTTCCAACAGGGACAAAACACTTCATCCTGATATGTTTATGCTTGCAGTGTTGTGTTCACTCTCTAAGATGTGTATCATAGCATCACGATTTCCCTGAAGCTCATTTTATAGCCCTCTGGGCCTCGCTTGTCGTCTGCCCTGTCTGCAAACATCTGTCTAATTGAGAAGTAGAGCACCTGTACAGGGAGGTCCATTTTCAAATGGGAAATTAATGAAACCTCTTTTTGTCAGTATGGCCTTCTGACTCCAGGCTTTAATTAATCACAGAATGTGAGTCAGACTCTTTTAATGCAATCCACTTGAAGTGAATATTAAAACTCTCTATGAGGCTGGATTGTGAGTGACTCATTCTGTTGTGCAATCGGTTCAAAATCTCCCTGAGGAGCAATGCTGCAGGAACTGTCCACCCCTGTTGGATTTAGCAAATGCAGATGTGGATGAGTGGTAAACTCTTGAGCCAAGTTTCTTCTTTTACAGTGACCTTGTTATAACAACCTGGTGTGTGTTTGCATTTCACAGCGAGACGGTCCAGGCAAACTGTGTACACTGGAAAAAGAGATTCTCCTTCCCCTGTAAAATGAGCGCTAATGCTGGAACCGGAGTCCTTGACCCCTGTGTGTGTCGAGTTTCAGTCAGAAAGGTAGAAACACACTCATGCACCCTTTTTTGGTTTACAATAAACCGTTTGGAGTTTAAATACTGAGAATGATTTGATTTGTTTTTTTGGTTGTTTTTTTATGTAACAGGAACTGAAAGGTGGAAAGACTTATGCAAAGGTAATTTCTACTTCTTTTTTTAATTTAACATACCAACACATTTCAATTTGCTTTTGTGTAGTTGACAAAAAGCAATGTGTGACATTCTCATCTAATACTATTTTAAAAAGCGTTTACTAATTCTTTAGCAGTTATTTTGCACGTGTTTTATTTTTATACAACCTGATGTTAACTGAGAGACTGTGAAATAATTATAAATATTATAATACTAGTCACTCTGCAGGACTATTTAAATCAACCATATAAAAAAGGTGAAAGGGTGGGTAAAAAAAACGAACTCCCAAAACTAACTCCCATCCACGTGTGGTTCAGGCTAAAATCTTTATGAGGCTAAAACAGTGCATTGGTAATTCATCAAGTGGACAGTTCTGTAGAGGATTATAAAATATTGATAGCAAAGGAACAGCTGAAAATAGATCAATCTGGAACACTGTGTTTGTGTGAATACTAGTGCACTTCCGTTCATAAAAGAATTAACCTTATTATTTAGCTTTTTTCTGGCAAAAATACATTTCTTTCCTGAATTTGTACTGCTTTGGCTCTCTGTACAGCTGGGTTTTGCTGATCTTAACCTGGCGGAGTTTGCTGGATCGGGTAGCACCACACGCAGGTGTCTACTGGAGGGTTATGACACCAAAAACACTAGACAGGACAACTCCATCCTTAAGGTACAGAATAACTCAGACTTCCTTTCAGGGTCTTCTCAGCTATTTTATTGCATTCTTTGATTTACGTAATTTTGTGTAATTTTAGTTATTATTAGTGGTCCTTTTGGTCACTATAAATCATAATCATGGATAAAATCCCCATGAAATCAAAGTGGACAAATCTTAATTTTTAATGTAATATTACATTATTTATTATAAATGTTTTTTTTTCCACATGCACATCATCATTTTTTTTCATGTGCCCTCATAATACTAACTTCCTCAAAATAACATTCCCTCCATCTTGCAACGTCTCTTTTCTTCTCTGATGACGTGTTTATAGGTGCAAGGGTCACTTATATGAGATGGCAGCAGTAGCATTCAGTTAGGTTCAGTCAGTCAGTTCCCAATGGACAAAATCAAGAAGCCTTTTCATTTGGATACATGTCACAATAGGGAAGAAAAGACTAGGACAGCTTCTTTAATTCCAGAAAAACACTAACCCCAGATGGGTGTATCTGAAATCATGCAATTTTAAAGGGGAATAAAGTCATTTGAAAACATGAGCCTTTTTACCTGGCAGATAACAAAAAAGTGAAAAAAAAAATCCATCTGTTCACTAAACAACCATCCAAAAAACCCTGGAAACCATCCAAAACATGCATGTGAATTTGCATCATCAAGAGCCACACACATTCTCAGAAGAAAAGGAACCATTTTAAATCTTAAAATAAAATGTCATACACATCCAGTTTCTTACTTTTTTTTATTTGTCTTTGCCTGCAGGTTATTATCAGCACACAGCTGATGTCTGGGGACCCCTGTTTCAAAACGTGAGTGTTACTTTTAAAGAGCCATTAAGATGAAAATTCTAAGCTTCCTATCACTGTTTATAAGTCATGCTCAACAGGTTTAAATCCATCCAAGGTTAAGAAACATTGTCATTTTGTCAAAATATCATTTTAAAATTACCTCAATTCTCAGAGATCCCCAAACGGTTCGCGCAAAGCTGTTCAAAAGATTCAGTTTCCTTAAACCCCACCTTTCGGTAGCATACTGTGTTCTGATTTGTCAACTGACATAGTCAGTTTTGATTGGATGTTCTGCACACAACTTTACGGTAAAAAATGCGTTAGCATCTTTTTGGGGTGAATTATGTCTTGTTCCTCTCATCGCGAAGCAAACAGTAAAATAAAAAACTTGAAGAACAGTCTCGCTTCTTTTTCTTCTGTGTGTGTGTATTCAAGCCGCGCGCTTCAGTTTGAATTTGAATAGCGCGTTCAGCGCGGGGGCGTGGTCACGATGGGAGACATGAAAAACAGATATCGTGTTGTTTTCATATGGTTTACTTTATCACAGAATATCTGTTTTCGGCAGCACTTGTTTAGTTTTAAAGTACACATGTCAAGCTTTCTATAGATATCTCTCTCATGTCTCTTCGTTGAGTATTCACAGAGTTACACTTCATTTTAATGACGTGTTTGTAAATGAAGATCAGCGCAGACGAAGGCTGCAGACAGCACATCTTGTTTGTTATCTTTATTTTATAAGTGCACAAAGTTATGTCTGTATCCAAAAAAAATAAAACTTTTACAGATTCGATTGATGTATTGCTCTTACCTGTATGATTAAAACTGAAAGTGTAATTTAAGTTCTTTTCGGGGTTATCAGGGGAAAATGACTCATAACACACTGTCTCCTCGACATGATGCTATCACACCAACTGCTAAGCAGAGCGTTTGTGTGGGGGGTGGGGCTGGTCAGAGTTCCGTTTCTCCCAACACGGTAGGCGGAGATTATTATGCAAAGTGCTCCTATTGACGTACATAGAGATGGGCAAAAGATTTTAAATCTATAACGACTGGTTTCAGCGATTCAGAGTCGACTCCTTACTTTAGAAGCCAATAACTTTATAAATCGTGTACTTTTTGGTTTAATTACTTTGCACATTGTTTACACTGATGGACAGCTACATCATACTCTGTAATACAGGTCATTTTTGATTTCCCATCTGTGTGGCTCTTTAAATGCTTCTGAATGTGTTAGAGTTTGGTAGGAGATGCTACTGACGTGAGAAACAATTGAAGTTTGGTTGTTAGAAGGCCCTATTTTTATCTCTACACCATGCATTTTTAAATTTAGTTTAGCTGAAGAACCACAGAGACCTTTTCCTGTTAAACATTTGAAGTTGCTATTATAGTATTTCCTCTGAAACGGCTTGTGTATAATGGGAAGGAGTGTGAATGAGCGTCCTGGGGAAATCAGAGCTTTGAACACCGTTTTGCATACTGGGAACCAGCACTGTCCACCCACACATGTACACACACACTCGTGAAGGCAAAATCCTGCTTAAAAAAATGTGTGTGGGTTGGGATTCTGGGGGCTGTTTTTGGACCACCGTCAGTGGGTGGATTCAGATGTTTTAGTTCTTTAATTCAGCTTTTTTTTTCAGTCTGTTCATTCAAATCCATTTACAGTAAACCATATTCTTGATTGCCCGTTCTCCATGTATTAGGCCTCCATCCACCGCAACAGTAATAGGCATTCAGGGTGATGTGGAGAGCCTGCTGGAAGACAGGAAAGGAGGAGACACACAGAAACCTTTTCTTAGTCTCTCAGGTAAACCTCACACACTCAAGCCAGGCAGAGTTTAAACATATGTCTTTTATGTGTGCTTAAAAGTGGTTGCATTTCTTGTATTTTTATGTTGGGTGCTCTAATTAAATGTCCAAATCAAACACCCTTTGAGAAGCTCCTTATTAATTCTGCTTCCAGTCTTGTTGGAAAGAACAGGACTGTGTGTTTGATTTGATTCAGCTGAACTAACGGGAGCTTGAAAGAGCATTCTCTCTTCCGCTCTCTCTTTTATCGTTTCGTTGCACTCATACATGCTGTGTGCCTTTTCTGTCCAGAGGCTGGCGAAAGCATCAGTCTTTAATGTATAATTTAGCCGTGTGCAGCTCTTGACTCTGTTTTCAGAGTGATTCAGTATGACTGACTGCTTATGATGAAGGCAGGCATACAATTCATAAAATATGATTAAGTCCCAGTGCCGCTTCCACTGTGATTTTTATTTTCAATAATTGAACAATAATAAAGCCATCTTAAAATTCACATTAGGCCATTTAATCTGAAATATTAATTAAATAAAACTAATTATATGAGTTAAATATGAGTTAGCATGAGATTTTGGCAGAGAAATGCTACTCTTTTGATGAAGCAGATTAATTCAGATCAGGAATGATCAGCTACTCTTTCAGCATCTGGCAGGTCTCTTAGTGAGAGTGATTTAATGTAGATATTTTCATTTGTTTTTCAGCTTTAATATTAGAGTATTGAGGGTTTTCATTTGTTTGTTTTAAGGCAATGCATGTGCTATATCTAGTATTCTAGTACTAGTTGAAATTCTAGTATTTCAAAATTAATAATGAAAAAAAAAGAATGACAAAATTATTAAAGGGGTCATATTATGCTTTTAATGCCCCTTTCCATAATCACGATCTTCATCTGTTAAAATAAATATAAAGTCAGTTAATAATGTCCTTAGTTTTACCATGAGTTCAAGCCAGAAAGAGGAACAGAGTGGTGTGACAGACACAGTGATGAAGCTCCTATGTGTTTGCAGAACACAAGCCACGGACAGTTAAGATAGCTGACTCCACTGTGTGACCCTGTCTCTTTCTCACGCACAGATGCGTGCAGACACACACACACACACACACACACACACAACGCACAAAACTCTGCATTTGAACAGTCAATAGGAAATTCTTAAACTAATAACAAAACATACTTCCAGTAGCTGGTTCAGAAGCGCCAGATTGTAATAGCAGTCATATATTGACCTCTTCTCCTAAGACTACGGAACGGTCGTCCATAAAGTACGTTGCTGTTCTGTTGTAAGTAATCGTAACGATTCCTAAATGCATCTACTTTCTGAAGGCCAAATAAAGTGCTTTTGCTTTCTCCTAGATACACACAGCATCTCCCTGACATGGCTGCTTCAACACTAACTGCGGTTACTGAAACCACGCTTTCTTTCTTTGTGTAAACATTTGGGGGCATTACGCAAATATTCCCACAGTGACGTAGACATGTGGGGGGCGTGTTTTAATGAGCTGTTTTAGAGGGGCGTGGCAGAATCTTAACTTTGAAGAAGAATATCTCTTTGGATTTGAGACTTTAGTCTTTGCAACTTCAGGGATCTTATCTATGCACAATCAGCTTGTAACACTCCAAAGAGAAAGGGAAACTAGAATTCGCATCATATGACCCCTTAAATTGTGGTATGTGCACATTTCTAGCCAATAAAATGCTTATTAGAAAGTGAAAGTCCCTCCTTCTAATGCACCACCTGCTGTCAACTAGAATTTAAGGCTAATTTAAAAGTCCTATTAATATCCATATAATGTTTTTTAATTAATTTTTTGTAAGGACTAAAGGTTCAAGTTACAACAATGGTTAATATTTATTAAATAAAAGTATTTAATAAAAATATATTTATTAAAATGAGCTACTGAACTACACTTGCCAGTTATATGTCCCTTATATGTCTGATCAGCTTCCAGTGGACAATGGACATGACCCTAATGCACTCTAATTATACTAGACTTCCGCCAGCTAGTCAGTATTGAACACTAATAATTGACAGCCCTAATTTAAATAGTTAAATCATTAAATGACTGTATACCACATGGCTACATTATATGCACAGTATAATGTATTTTAAGGTTTGAATCAGGAGAAGAACAGGTTTGATTGGCATTGAATCTCATAAAGTGATTAAGCAGGCTTAATTGAGACTGAACTGCATCCCTTATGTCCACAGAGACATCAGGGAAGTGTGGCTCTTTGCCTGATGAGCTCGGGCTGTTCGGACACTCTCGAACGTCCAGTTACGCTAGTCAGCAGTCCAAAGTATCAGGTAGGCTTTCCCTTTCCACTATTTTCTCACTGATCGCTCAATCATAACTCTGTGTGATTCTGTTGTCTTGCTAGATTTGAATGCATGCCTGATTAGTATTTTCTGTAACATTGTCAGTCAATATGATGCAGTGGTATTGCATGATGAATAAATTAGGCTGCATGTCATGTGTCTCTGTTTTGTGCCATGGAGTGAAGATGAGTGTGCACATATGAGAGAGAGAGAGAGAGAGAGAGAAATGTGTGTGCAAATCCATTAGCTCACATTAAATTTTGTTTATATTTATTTTGATTATCATTTTTATCGATTTAAATTTTGATGTACTCTATCATTCAAAGGTTTGGGGTCAGTAAGGTTTTTTATGTGTTTGAAAGAAGTTTCTTAAGCTCACCAAGGCTGCATTTGATTGATCAAAATACAGTAAAACAGTAATATTGTGAAATAATATTATTACAGTTTGAATTAAATGTTTTCTATTTCGGTACATTTGAAAATGTAATTTATTTGTGTGATGACAAAGCTGCATTTTAATTAACCATTTCTTCAGTATTTATTTATTCTAATATGCTGATTTGGTGCTCTGCTCAAGAAACATTTCTCATTTATTATCAATGTAGAAAACAGTTGTTCTGCTTAATATTTTTGTGGAAACTGTAATACATACAATCGGGTAATCTGATGAATAAGTAGTTCAAAACAGCAATATTTATTTGAATAGAAATCTTTTGTAACAAATGTCTTTACTTCTGATAAATGTAATGTTTCTTTGTTGAATAAAGGCATTAAGCAATGAAACAAAAATCTTACTGACCTCAAATTTTTGAATGGTAAGGATGTAAAATACCTCATATAAAATAATACAAAACAGTTTATATAATATATTTAAATTGACCATTTTCATGAACATTTTAAAATATTATATTTTTAAGTTCTTCAGACCCTATTCTGTTTCCCTTTTATGGAAATTGATGCTTGCTTTATTAAATAATTAGAAATGAGGCTTTTAGAAGGATTCAGTGCCATCACACAGTAGCTGGATTAAATGTCCCAGATCTAATTTTATAACACTACTTCCTCTAGTACTTTAGAGAGGAGACAGCACTCAGTCCTTATTTCATTAAGATTGGGTTACTCATTGCTCACTTTGACCTTTTCCATTAGATTATCTCGAAGTGTAAAGTTAGTTTTAAAGTCCCACAATGCAAACAGAAGTGTTCATCACATATCTGGCTCCGACTGGAAACTGGAGTTGCTGTGTGTGTATACATGTGTAGGAGGATATTCCCTCCAACAGCTGCCCATACTAGCATCATTTATCACTTTTTTTTTCTTTAAATAAAAAAATAAAAATAAAAATTTTACAATACATTTTTGTTTTTTCAGGCTATAGTACAAGTCACTCACGTTCCTCCAGTCTGTCGGAGTTCTCCCACAGGAGGAACACTTCAATCGGCAGCGCTTCCACCGGCATTGCCAGCATCCCTGAGCCCAGTGAGGAGAGTGAACTACAAACTACAGTGCCCCCTACAGCCCCGGGGGTCCGCGCTGCTGTGCCTGAACACCCATCGACCCCTGACAGAGCTGCCAGCAGGTCAGACTGAGCACTGCTACTGCTGCCTGCTCTATGTTCACCAAGCTTTAGATCCAGGAGATGAAATAAATGTAGATTTATCAGGTTTATTTTCTCATATATATACAAGGTACCCAGTGAAACAGGATTCAATGGAGTCTCAGCTGAAAAGGGTGGATGCCACACGGGTGGACGCCGATGACGTAGTTGAGAAGATTCTGCAAAGCCAGGATTTCACCCACAGTCTGCTGGACTCCAGCACTGAAGGTAACAATGGCTTCTGTATGTTTATTAACAGACATAGCTTGAAGTTAAGGCTGGTGCTATAACAGGAATATCGCAACACTGCACTATTAGTGAGCCAACCACAGAGGAACACAAAAACTGCAGCAGCCCCAACATTTGCGATTTTCACTTAACAAGCCTAAACAAGGTGTAAATGATTTCAACAGTGTGTTTCATTACATCTCTCTTTGAATGAACCAGCTTTTTTTTGAACATGTAGATGAATGAATGGTTTAAAGACTCGCTCAAAGACAGTCCCCTGCAACAATGTTAACTGCACTGACTGACAGCCCGTCTAGAATGCACAAATGAAATATCAGCAGAAAAAGTCTCTTGTCCAGTTAGATTCGAGGATCAAAACTGTTAAACATATAGGCTAACAATTAATATTTTGTTTTTATTCGATTACGTGGGCCCTTATTTTGACATTCTCTGTTTTCTTTACTTCCTGTTTCAGCGCTCTATTTAAATTTGGTTTAATTGGTTTCTAAATATAACCTTGTTACATGTAACACACACACACACTCACACACTTATTTCAAAAACAAACAAAAAAATCTTAATGACCACAAACTTTTAAAATGTAGTGTAAGTGATGCAAAATACCTATATAAAATAAAAAATAAATAAAACGGGTCATATTATATTTAGTTTTCACTTCTGAGGAAGTGTTGATGTAGGCTTTTATAGACGACACTAATTTTAAATAGATTTTTTATAAATCGTGTATAATGGCCAAATTCCCAGTAAAGAACAATTAATAAAGCAGGCAACACTTTGAAACCACCAATCAGAGAAGTCGCTGCTACTATAGAAATGAGAGCCTCACCAAAAGAGCAGGGAGAACTGCAAATCATGTAATCTAATTAGTCTTTTTACAATCTCAAACATCTTAATTTACTGTTATGTGTCTCTTTCACATCAAGCATGTCTCGATGTGTGTGTTCTATTAGTTTTTGTATTATTTTTAGATGACCTAGAGACAGGTTCTCATTAGAAATGGACCGGTTTGGTTTTTGTATCCCCAGAGAAGAGTCGTGACGTGTGTGTGTGTGTGTATATGTGTGCAGAATGGAGGCGATATCTATTTCAAGTGTGTGTTTGTGTGTGTTTCAGAGGAAGGTCTGCGCTTGTTTGTGGGCCCTGGTGGGAGCACAGCACTTGGTAGCCATCACCTTCCTGCCAGGTGAGTTTGAAGGAATATTCCAGCCAAAAATGAAAATGCTGTCATCATTTACTCACTAAAATGTCATTCCAAAGCTATATGTCTTTCTTCCTTGTAACACAAATGAGATGATAATTAGTAGAACACCCAAGTTGCTCTTTAAATCGGGGATTGAGTCTGCTAAGCTTTAAAACATTATCAGAAGGGACATAAATGTATGGTTTTATTCTATATTGAAAGTGTTACAGAGAAAATAAAAGAGCATCTCTTAGAAGTAAGAAAGACAAACAGTTTTGGAATGACACGAGGGTGAGTAAATAACTATTTTAACGCTCGGGTTACTGTCTCTTTAAATAACAGAGTAATCAATCAGCAGTGGTATTCCTCTATGCTCTAAACAAAATGTAAATCATCTCATTTACCAGGTTCTATGTAAACGCTGATTGCTTCTCTTTTCAGGGTTGGAGCTGGTGCCTACGAACAGGTGGTGATCAAACGTTAGAGTTGAGAGATGACAGAAGGAGAAGTGTCAAAAACCAAAGTCTGTTTCGTGGGAGGAGAAAGGGACGAAGAGATTCAGACATGTTGGTCTCCTCTCACATTAGGAGTGTTTGTCACAAACCTGTTTCATCCTTTTGATGGAATGGTGTCCTCTGCTGGCTACATGAAGAACTGACAGCTCCTCTGTAAGAGGCTGCTATTATAGGTGTCTGTGTTTCACTGTGAGCTCAAGTTTGTCTCCTAATACTTCCGCTTCGAAAATCAAAGTTTCTCTCTATTTTCCTTGCAGATTTAAAAAAAATATATATTTCATATTAGTGTTTTAGTTTGTTTTAACCCATGTTAACATGTTTGTGAGCCATGTCAGTAACATTTGATGGATTGTATACATCTATTACAGTACATATGAGGTGAATACTCTCTCTGCAGATGACCCCTTTGCAAATTTTTTTTTGTCATCTCATTACTGTCAGTATGGAAATCAAACCGTCCTCACTCTCACTTTTTGCTTGTGAGAAGTCATGATGCATTGGACAGATGGAGGCGTTTTCAGACTTGTCCATTTGAATAGCACTTTGAATTGAAGGACTTTCTGTGCATCTCCAACACTGTAGGGAGTTTTGAGGCTGAGCTGCTGATCAAGTTTACCCATACACGGGAAAAAAATCTTCTTTTTTCATTGTCCTAAATGACTTTCAGCTTGAGAACTTAAAGATAGATGAAACTCCTACAGCTGCATTATATGTTGAATGGGACTACTTATGAAATTTTGCAGTTCAATATATTCACATTTTAGCTACCAATTTCCAAGCAGGTGAATATCTAATAAGTACGCCTCTGGCATCATTAATGATATCTCGTAAATTAATTGGCTTTCATGCAAGGACATGATATGATATGAGCCAAGCTGTTCTCAAGCTACAATTAGTAAAATTGCAGCACAGAACAAAGCATTTAACTATTTCAGCAAAGCTTGAAACATTTAGCACAAGGCTCTTGAGAGATGCGTAGCTCTTTTTATCCTCTCTATAACACTACAAAAACTTTTTTTTTGTAGTTACTTGATGTATCACTTAAATGAAAGTATTGCCTATTTTCATAGTATCTCTGTCTGTAAGATCAGCTATAGGGCATATCAGAATCATACATTAGTGCTTCTCTAGTTTTATGTGACCGTATGCCCATATCTTCTCAGAATCCATTCGCTGTTTTATTAATATAAACTCACTTGTTTCTTCATTTGGAATGCGTGAGGATTCGAGGTTATAATATAACCACTTGATTATATTATAACTGTCTAGAGTTATAGTGTAGAAATGCATGGGTGTCACACCTACTCGATGTGTCCAAAGCTTTTTGTGTAGTCTTTACTATCTCCATCAGATTTATCCAGATCTGTTGAAATCCAAACACTAAAAAACACACACACGAAAAAAAAACTAGTCCATACAGCTCAGGTTTATTTTATCTTTTGAAATTACTGCACAAATATCAAAGCACCACACTGCGAATGTAGAGCCCCTACAGAGACATGGTGATATGTCTAAATAAGAGATGGGAGGAAAAGTTAAATATGAGTGCTTTTGCGTTCTCTCACAAATGTTTTGGATTGCTTAGAGAAATGTTATGTTCACTTGAAAAGAGTGAGTGGAAAGCTTGTCATGGGAATGAAAAGATTTTGCATGCAAACAAGTTTCTTGCGGGAAGGAACAATTTTTGCAAGAAAATGCAACCTTTTCTTGTGAGAATGCAAACATTATATGTATTGTGGGAATGCAAGCATTATGTGAGCATTATATTGCACTGTTTCTCATAGGAAACCTTTGTAAAAAAAAAAAATGCATAATTTATATATACTTTATTCTCCCATCTCATATTGTTCTACATCACTTATGTCCCTTTAAGTGCTCCGTTGCAAATGTTTGCAAATACCAGTATATTTATTATATTATAATATTATCTGCAATATTTCAGCTTCATTACTTTTCATCAGACACTCAAAAATATGAGTGAGTTTAAACTTGATTTTTAGTTTTTTAATTGATCTACTGCCAAAATGAAAGTCTATTTTTATGTATTTGAGCTTTAGTGTTACTGAAATTGTCGAGATCCACTTATTCTCCCCTGGTCCTAGTAGGTCCTGGTACTATACATGTTGTAAAAACATGGTGGCTTTATCTCTTCTGTGAAGTTTTTGGTCCTAGTAATTGTACTGTGTCTGATGTTTAAAGGTGACATCGCAATGTTGTGTTCTAACTTTTGGCTTCCATGCCATGTGTTCTGTTATGATGCTGGTAAGCTATGTACCATGCACTGTTAAATAAAACCACATTTCAAAAGGTGGTGTCACATATTTGCATTCTTAATGACATGTTTAATGGTTGTCTTCTCCATCGATCACACAGGTTTGGCCATATAATTGAAATATGTCTTTCTGATGATCATACACATAGTCAAAAACTACACTAACAATCATCTTAAGTGCAGCTTGTTTTCTTTTATTCTGGTTTCAGAGCTTTCTGGATCTGTTATACATTTCCTTAACTCCCAGTCCTCCTCCATGTTGTTTGCTACACCTGATATGGTTTTCACATGATCTTTTTCTTCCACCTCCTCATCAGTAGGCAGGTTTAACACCGTTTCATCAGCACTCATCCTCACCGGTGAATCCTCCTGCAGTTTCTCCCTGAGACGCTGCATGTTTCCCACACATCGCTCTGACTCTGAGGTGTTGTGCCTCATACAGGACCTCATTAACTAAAGTCTTCTGGTATGTTGTTATCACACAGGCTTGGATACACCACCTTGCAACAAAACAAGGAACAGCAAAGAAAGATAAGGTGTGACTGCAAATATCAGCAGTTTTAGACAAAAAAAAAAATGCTTATCTGTGAAGTCAGCATTAAAAGAAAAGTTCACCATATTTTTGAAATGTTAAGTTATTGCCAACAATTCATCCGTGCTTGTTATGCATTTTGAGCTCAACCTTTCAACAACCCATGAACAGAACCAAGTTCCCACCCTACATTCTTTCATTTTACAGTAGTTTACAATTAGGAAGAATATTCCTGTTTCTACTTCTTCTCCATTGTGATTTCCAGAGCCATGTCAAATCTTTTTTTTTTTTTTTTTATCAAAGCTTGTGCTGTTCATGGTGGTGTGAGCACCTAGAGCAATGTAATGAAACAGACTGTTAAAACAAAAGCTGTTCAATGTATTCGTTGTTGATTATGTGGGATGGATATCTGTATACAGACCATTGTAAATAATAATAATAATAATACAATACATTTTAAACTGACTAAATTTGGTCACCAGAGAGAAATCTGTCATTCCATTGGAGGATGAAGTTAATATGATATTTTAATTAAAAGTTGCATGGATCTAGTCATGCTCACATGCATGCAAAGAAATTATTATTATTTTATTTTTTTTAGAAAGTACAGTATATATGATTCATATATAATAACAACTCCAGTGAACTCCACAGAGTTAGACAATTTTGTGTCAGTCAGAGATACTTTTTTGGGTTTGTAAACAAACATGGTTTACATGTTTATTTGGTTAACTTATTTTATTCAGTTATGTAATTTGAATTAGTGTCATACCTTTACCATAATGTTCTACGTCAGGTGACTTGAACCTGTCAACAATTAACTTGACCATCATCTCTTCTGAAACAGCTTTTCCTTCAACAGCAAAAATGCCTTAAGAAATGCCTTATTTGAAACCATTATATAATATAACTATTTTTTTTTTTCAGTTCTTCTGTAATCATATATGGTTAGATGCGTTCATTAATAATATTTTGCTGTTTGTTCATTGATTTTACTCTATTTCAATAGTGACTGCAACAACAATACGTGTCCATCCGCACTTCGTTTGTTGAACGGTGTCAGCAAACAACTCACAACAAAACTGACATGAGACAGAAACAAGATTTTACGAGCTTTTTTATTTTCTTTACGAGGGCTGCCATAAGATATAAATGCATGCGTTCCATAATTATATGATCCTACTGATTATTAATACTATAGTTTTAACAAGAAATCTGCCAAGAACGTTTTCACATATGCTTAAAAATGAACCCATTCAAAATGACCACCAGAGGTCAGTGTTGCGCGTTCACAACTGACTGGCAAAGCACTTCTCTATAATATATATAGCAGTGCTGACAATAGGTTTATTTAAAGGGTTGTCAAAAGTACACACGCGCAGGAATTAAACTCTTAACCACATAGCGACACAAAGTAAAAAAAAAAAATATTATTATAGTTTTTTTTTGACTGGGATATGTCTTAATATGCCACAAACTATTAAGTAAATGCCTCAACCATAATATAACCCCTACCTAACATCACATTGGAGCAGCAGAAAATTCATTTACCTGTTTTTTTAATGACAATTGATGCTGGATTATGGCAGTTCTCTCTAGTCTAGTCCAAATAAATTAAGCAAGCTAAACCCTGGGGACCCTTTTCTGAGACCTGTAACAAAATGCTTCCTCATTCCTAACATTAAGACTGTGTGCAAGAAGTGGGTGTTGTCTGATGAATAGCCTATTATATATATATATATATATATATATATATATATATATATTTTTTTTTTTTTTTTAATAGAACAGATAAGGTTTTGCCACATAATTTGGTTACTATGTATAGATTTAACGCATATTTAGGTAACATGCATGACAATAAAAGTTTCTGTCCCTCAGAATGGTGTCTTCAATCTGTGTAGCCTACTTTTTTCTTTATCAGTATAATCGAAAGCTGTTGGCTGATAAGAGATGTCATGTGTGTAGTCTATGATCTGCAGTGTCTCATAAATTACAATCCGTGTCAGCAGTTTCCATTGACACAACACCACCAAATGTCTGTGTCCAGTCCTCATAGGGAGTGTCAAGTAATGCAGAGTAATAAGTTAATGGAATATTAGCATTACAACATATGAGGGCCCCAGGGTTTTTATTATTTATTATTGGTGTCATAGTAAAAATTAGCACTTTTAAGATATTTTAAAAAATGCATGGCTGCCTGTATGTATGTATGTAGCCTACATACAGCTACATCAAAAAAACTAAACAAAAAAAAATTGTCATTGGTTGTACAATACAAAAGCTACAACATTTTTTTTTAACAGCCATGACTGTACAGATTGAAAATTAATTGTGTATTAGTGTTTGAGTTATTTATTTGACGTCATTGGATGACATGACACGCAGTTTTCATTTTATGAAAATTCCTCTAAAAATTATTAGGGTAATTATTGGGGAATTGGGGCAAAATAATAACTTAATATAATAGCTAGTTCATACCGAGAATGGCTTTAAAACATTTACATAAAATATTCAAATAGTCTACTATGAATGGTCATTGTATTCACAGCAGAGATGTTTATGCCATCATTTTTCACTGAATGTAAGTGCTGAATTACACCACACTACATTTACGAAACGCACATATAATAAATAAGCTTATTCGTGCCATCATAAATACAAATATGCAATCGTCTAAATATATCTAGTGTAGTAGACTATATGGAGTCGTATTTAGAGAGCGACGTGCGCGCTGCAACAAAGAAACTCGCCATTCACCTTCACATGTACTGATAGTCCCCTCCTGCTTCATTTACTCAAAAATAACAGTCAGGAAGATTATGAGTGATTTTCAACACAGACCAAACACGGAAGCCCCCCCTCCCTCTCCCTGTAGTTTATGAACTGGAGCGGGAGAGACACTCGGCTTCCTGAACGCGTGAGTGTAATTTGATTTTACACCGCTGATAGCACGCGGAACGCCGGTGTCATTTACACAGGTAAAGACACAAAACCATTGCGTTCCGTACATTTAAGCAGTGTGTAAAATCGGCAAAAGAATTCATTCATCCAGAACCGGGGAGCTTTGAGAGGCGTCGCGTTGACTTACGACAGGTAGTGACAAGTTTGTCTCGGACGTTTGAAGTCTCACAATCGCGGCTCTCAAGCTGATGTTTACTGGGACATTCACAACACCGAGCTGCCGCAATGTCGACCGGAGCAGGAAAGAGACTCGAAAACCGGGTGAGAATACTGGAGTCAATCATCAAGGACCAACGATCACCGCTGAATTTGGAGAGTTTGCTGGTAAGGTCATGGGGAAAATGGGATGCTTGTTATTGAAATACATCTCTGGGAAGTTTTGAGTTTTTGTTATAGGCTATACATATAGCCTATGTATGGAAGTGTCATGTCATTTTGTTTACATAATATGAAATGAATCAGAATTTGGTTATATTCTGATTATGAAAAATATAGCCTATATATTTATTTCTCTTACTGAAATGTTTCTAAAAAAAAAAAAAAGACTGCTGGCTTTATTAACTTAACCAGAAGTTTGGTAGCATCATTAAAATATTAATTCATATCTGCCCAAAACAAAAAATAATTATGGATAATAAGCAGTTAAAAAAATTGCAGCGAGAAGGAAACTTTGCAAACAATATAAGTCACATCTTGGCCAAAAATTTGTCTCATGACATTTATTTTGTCAACATTAGTGAGTTGATTCAATTACTGTTTAAAAATCACTTATGCACAGTAATAGCAAGAGCTTGCGTCTCCAGTAGTCATTACAAGAAAAAAACATATGTTTTAATTAAAAAGATAATTGCATGTGTACAGGAAGTTTTTGAAAAGATGTGGATCATGTAATTTTTTTATTTTTTATTATTATTATTCAAATTATAGGCCACATCTGCAAAGAATATTTATGAAAGGTTGGTAATATTCTGTGTTTATGTTGTAATATTAATGTTAATGTAATATATGTTATTATATTAAGCCCACCTAATAAGATAATGAAGATACCAGAAAGCTCTTCCTACATATAGGTCAAACAACGCAAAACAAAACTGCATTATATATTGAGGGTGTAAACAATCTTATCTCTGATCAGTGTGTTATCAACACACCCTCCTCCACAGTAATGCTGTCTTTTGATGGTAATGTTTTTTTCTAAAATACAGAGCTATATTGTCCAGTCCTAAAGCACCAGGATAAACTTATTTTACATGATACACCCACTGAGAAGGCAGGAAGTAGCTTTACAAAGTGAGGAGGTACTATACGTTTATTCAATGACACGGTTCGAGTGAAATGCGAGGACTTGTCAAGCAAGCTTTACAGGGTGAAAATGACTCCTTTTGTCACTTCTAATCAAAGAGTGAAATCTCGTATTACCCAGCAGTCTCCTGAGCAGACAAAAATTCAATACAAGAACTGCATTTGAGTAAGACTGAAAGCTGGCACACCCATGTTCAACACCATCAAAATAGGCCTAAACTTTCTGCCTGTTTTATTAATTAGTAATTTCGCACACGCTTTTATCTAAAGCATTTCCAAAGCATCTTACCGTAGACTTATTACAAGAAAGTCGTCTGGATTTAAGTGGCTAGCTCAAGGGCATAATGGTTATAGTAGCTGTTCCTTGTGCTCAGGGGTTCTTCCTCATTCATTACACCTCAAACAATGAGTAGTATTTTCATCTTCTAAATTCCTAACGGTATCATCATAAAAGCCTTCTTTTCTTTTCTTTTTTTTTACATTGAGTGGGTTGCTTCGGGGTGGTCATTTTGAGATCATATGACCAGCTGAGTACTTCTCATTTTGTCTTAATAAGCCCACTAATATTGTACACTTTATCTCACCAAATAAATGAATCATGAATGCTGACTGTCAGTAGCGCATCTCTACAATGTAATTACCTTCATACTTTTTCGGCTAATGCTGCATCCACAGTATAAGTCCAAGACAACTGCCGTTTCATCTAGTGCGAATGCATCTTTAATTAAAATGATTAATGAACATACTTTAAAATAAATAGTTCAGCACAAACATGCAGAAATATTTACTCAAAGACAACCCCTTTTTTAATCTCTGTTGGAAAATTTGATGATAGCTTTGCATGCTGAACTGTTCCATCAATGGAAAGTGATAGCTATCTATGAACAAACATTGGAGGTATTGGGTGATGTGTTTTTGGTGTGTGTTCCTAGGGAGGCCCAGGGAAAGACCTAACGAAACCCCTGCTGGTTCAATCCACAGCACATCTGCTTTGAAACATCCACTCACTACCTCAGCTGCTAACCCATGCACGCTTAGCTCTCAGTATCAGAGCTGAAAATATACACAGCCTGGGTTACAGTACATTTCATTCCTCTTTTATCCAAATGATTATATCCTTCAATCCCATGCTCTTCCAAGTCATGCTTGTCAGACAAAGCTCCACTTTAGTTCATGATGTCGACATCACAACGCCGTTCTGATACTGAAGTCATTTAGTGTGTTGTTTATTTGGATATTTATGATGCAGTTGAACTATGGACCGTTTATGATGAGTCTTTCATTTATTATATTGGATGCAGACTCATTGTGTCCTACTGTGAAATGGCATACAGGAAGCTGAGGTCACATCCTGAGGAGAGAAGTAGCTGTCTCCAGCTTTCTTTGAGTGTGTGTTTTTGTTTTTAAACACTGTATTGTGGACTGACTCCTGGTGGAAGGAAAACAGGATTCTGTCAATGTTGATTTTGCTTTTGTGTGATTTGTTTGTATGTGTGTCGATTTGTGTTACGGAAGTAGAATTCATGTAACAGACCTCGCAGACTTAAACCGAAATTTAGAAAGTACATAATTAATAAAAAAAAAAACAGTAAAAATTTGTATTTATTAAAAATATTATTACAATTTAAAATAACTGTTGTATATAAAATATCACATGATCCTTCAGAAATCATTCTAATATGCTGAATTGCTGCTAAAGAAACTTTTATTATTATTATGGATGCTTTTGCTTAATATTTGTGTGGAATCTGTGATTTTTTTTTTCAGGATTCTTTGATAAATAGAAAGTTCAAAAGCACAGTATTTATTTTAAATATAAACCTTTTGTAATATTATACGTGTCTTTACTGTCAATTTTGGTCAATTTAATGTATCCTAGATTCATTTAAATATGAATTAAATAAAATATTTCTTACTGACTCCAGCCTTATGAACTGTGTGTGCTTGATCATTGAATGCAAGATGTAGTTATATCTTGACAGTTTTTATTAACTGGGCTGAAACTCACAATAGCAATGTGCTATTCAGTTTTCTAATGGTTGAGCCCTGGATTATCTCTTTTTCTTGTTCAAGCTGCAGCAAAACACCTTTATTTAAAACTTTTTTATATATTGGGCCAACTAGATAATGATCTTTGCCTTGCCAAATGTAAGTGTTTGGGCTGGGAATGTTGGGCTGGGGGTAATTGTGTTCTATGTGTGTGTCTTGTCTTACATGTATTTTTTAGCTTTGCAGTGTCACTGTGTGTATTTGAAGGTATGTGAGGTAGTTTCCATGATCATCCAGTATTATAAATGTCAATCAAAGTTATTTATAAATACAATCACTTAATGCTGACTGTAAAGGAGAGTAAAACAGGCCGAACCCTATTCCTAAATCTCCACTTTAGCTTTATATCCAAAGTTAAATGTCTCAACAGGACTGTCAGAGCAAGCTTAGTTCTGGGATTAGAGGAGAGTGATGAACTCACTTTGATGAGATTTTTGGCTGTGTAATTGAAGACGAAAGCCAACTGTAGGAATCACTTTGTATTTGAAATTCTAAGACCTATATCTTAAGTGTTTTTTAATGCTTTGCTCTTGTCTTCTGCAGGATTCAGTAACTGCTCTGGCCCTGGATCTGAATCATCCCGCACTGAGAAAGAACAAAAACATTGATTCCTTCTTAAACAGATGTAAGTCTCTTTGGAAGTTCATAGATTATTAGATTTATTGTATTTGTATGGCTTATGCTGAATTAAGCCTTATGACTTCATATTGTCTGTATTTGTAGAACTTTGTCAGTAACTTGAAAATAACAATTAAATGATAATAGATCATACTGTATATCGCTTAATTGTCATAGCAATCAATACACATCCAAACCCTACTGTCAGCCTTGTCAACAGATAATATACACTTTGCTTAGTTAAACATTTAGTTACTTTGAGCATATATTGTGTAAAATTAGTAAATATCATGTAAAAAAAAAAAAAAAAGAATTTAAGCAAGTGCACCATTATCGTAGTATTTTGGCAATACCTATTAAAAACAGTCACTATATTTACATGGTGTATATACACACACATACACACACACAAAACATAACTTAGTACTTGGTGCAGAAACCATTGTTGGCAAGCACAGAGGTAAGACATTTTTTGAAGTTGGTCACCAGGTTTGCAGATCTCAGGAGGGATTTTGATCCACTTGTATTCACAGATCCTCTCTAAATCCTTAAGTTTTCCTGGCTATTGTTTGGCAACTTTACATTTCAGCTCGCTCCACAGGTTTTCCATAGGATTGAGGTCTGGAGACTGGCTAGACAACTCCATGACCTTAATGTGCTTCTTCTTGAGCCACTGCTTTGTTGCTTTGCTGGTATGTTTTGGGTCATTGTCATGCTGGAAGACCCATCCATGACCCATTTTCACTGTTCTGGCTGAGGGAAGGAGGTTTTTGTCAAAGATTTTACAGTATATGACCCTGTCCATTTTTCCCTCAATGCGGTGATGAAGTCATCCTGTATTCTTACCAGAAAAACAGCTGCAAAGCGTAACGTTTCCACCTCCATGCTTGACTGTAGGGATGGTGTTCTTGGGGTCTTAGTCAGCATTTCTCTTCCTCCAAACACGGTGAGTCAAGTTAATGCCGAAGAGCTAAATTTTTGTCTCATCTGACCACAGCACTTTCTCCCAAGCCTTCTCTGAATCATTTAGATATTCATTGGCAAACTTTAAATGGGCCTGTTCATGTGCTTCTTAAGCAGGGGGACCTTGCGGGCGCTGCAGGATTTCAGTCCATTGTGGTGTAGTGTGTTACCAATGTTTTGCTTGGTCACTGTGGTCCCAACAAGCTCCTCCCATGTAGTTCAGCGCTGATCCCTCACCTTTCTCATGATCATCCTTACCCCATGAGGCAAGATCTTGCACAGAGCTACAGACCAAGGCCGATTGATAGCTGTTTTGATATTCTTCCATTTCTGAATAATCTCACCTACAATTGTCTCCTCCTCACCAAGCTACTTGCTGAGGGTCTTGTAACCCATTCAAGCCTTGTGCAGATCTGCAGTCTTGTCTCTGACATCCTTTGACAGCTCTTTGGTCTTGCCCATAGTGGTGGGAGATGTTGGAATGGAAGTTACAGATCCTGTAGACAGATGTCTTATACACCTAACAAGCTGACATTAGGAGTAACATCTTCAAGTGTCAGGACTAATCTGTTTTCCACATGGGCAGAGAACCAATCCGTGGGAGCCAGAATTCTTGCTGGTTGGTAGGGGATCAAATACTTCTTTCACTCACTGAAATGCAAATCAATTTCTGGTTGATATTCTGTCTCTATACATTAAAATAAACCTACCATAAAAAATTATGGACCCTTAATTCATTTATAAGTGGGCAACCTTACAAAATCAGCAGGGGATCAACTAAATATTTCCCCCACTGTACACACACACACATGATCCTTGTATAATGCAAATGTGTTTGTTAAAATGATAAACCGTATTCATGTAATAATATGTGTGGTGTGATCTCTCTAGATGAAAAAGCTGTGACTCGCCTCAGAGAACTACAGGTGAAGCTGGATGATTTTGAAAGAGTCAAGCTGATTGGTCGTGGAGCGTTTGGTGCAGTGCAGCTGGTGAGTGAGTGAGTTGGTGTGCGTTTATGTGAGAGTCTGCCCATGTTATTTTATCTGCTGTTTGACTTCAGGCATAGCCTTTTGTCTGTGTGTGTGTATGTGTGTGTGTGTGTTAATGCCTCTGAGGCTTGTACGCACATGTTCTGCCTGCTTCTACTTACCTGCAACAACACAGAGCATGCAAGCTTTTGTCCTTGTGCACATATAGTCTCATTCTTTTAGTTTCACACTTGTCAGTCTTTATAAATAGTTAACGATGGTAGAGCATTATATGATGCTTATGCATGCAGTGTGATGATGATTTCAATTAAACACTTGTTTGCATAAAGCAACGTATTGCAGAATGTGTGTAGTTTCATTAAGTAATTACATGGATCTGGTTTCTGATGTTAATTCACATATGTGCATGTAGGTACGACACAAAGCATCCCAACAAGTGTATGCCATGAAGCAGCTCAGCAAGTTTGAGATGGTCAAGCGCTCTGACTCCGCCTTCTTCTGGGAGGAGCGTGACATCATGGCATTCTCCAAGAGTCCTTGGATAGTTCAGGTGTGATTCCTTCTCATATATATATATATGCCTGTGCTGTACTTTTTTTGTGATGTGTGTACTAGAGAAGTGTTTTTAAAAGACTCGGAACTTCGGTACAAAGTCGGTACAAAAAAACTAATTAGAATGTTACAGTACCAGTCTTTTTTAGTCCCGGTGTTACTGTGTACCCGGTCAACATCGCTTCTGTTATGAATATAATTCAATATTTTAATTTGAATGTTGGGTTTAAATGAACGCTGCTATTAGAGTAGTTAATTGTTAGCATAAGCGTGGCTAACGCTAAAATAATTAGAATTAAGTATCTTTATTAACTATTTAATGCTCCTATAACTTATATTAGGGTATAAGGGTAGGGTATAATTTTACTATTTTTAAATGTAGTCTTTTAAATGAATTATGAATCTAAAATATGTTTGTTAGGGAATGTACAAATGGTTAACATTGTGTCATGTCAGTTAGAAAATCAGTTAGCCTATGGGCTTTCTTGGCTTTAAAATAAAATAAAATAAAAAACTCTACAATTAAATATGTGCACAGTTTGGATTTAAATGAAAGTATAGTACAAATTTTTTTAATTGGCATATTTTTGTGTTTTGCTTTGGTACCGAAATTGGTACCGAGAACGGTGGATTTTCACTGGTATTGGTACCGAATACTGAAATTTTGGTACCGTGACAACACTAGAGGATGTTTGAGAACTGCATCTATATTTGGGAAGCTCCACAAGCTGAAAGAAAAAAAACATTAATAGAGTGCATATAAAGGCACTGTTAAAATATTAAATAATAAGTAAATAATCACATTTAGGGGATGTCAAAATTACCAGTACTTCAATACGAAGTTGTTGATGCTGACAGACAGGCGGCTGTGTTTGAATACTTGCACCTCACAGGATGCACCTGCACATGTTGTAGTACTGTAACACGTCAGTTAACACGTCAGTTGACAGTCACTAATGTAAATAGACAAGACAAGAAATATCAGATCTGCTCATTAGACCTTGAAGCCTAACAGAATTGCTGATGTCAAGTTGACTGAATTAAACAAAATGAAACATAATAAAAAAAAATTAAAAAAATCATCAAAATGTTTTCTCTATTATGGATGGTTATAATAATACATATAAATATAATAATTACTTAATAATTATTAATTGCTCTGAAAAACTTGATTTAGAATTAGAAATCAAATTAATTGAGAAATACTTGAAGACTACATGTCCCTTCTGTTTTGAACTTTGTTTCTAATGTTTATTTGAACATGATAATTTGAAAGCAATTAATTATATATAAAAAAATAATTAAATATAAGAATACATTATTACATAATAACTATGTTTTTAAATGAACAGTGATTACTAAATAAAGCACTGTGTTCAATAGCATATTTAATATAGCTGTGGTCTTGCAATTGGAATCAAGTATTGTGAAACCTGTTGGCCTCACGCTCTCTTTCTGTTAACATAGCTCTACTGTGCATTCCAAGATGTGAAGTACCTTTATTTGGTGATGGAGTTCATGGCCGGTGGAGACCTGGTGACTCTGACCAGCAACTACGACATCCCAGAAGAGTGGGCTCGATTCTACACGGCAGAAGTGGTGCTGGCACTGGATGCCATCCATTCTCTGGGCTTCATCCACCGAGACATCAAACCAGACAACATGCTGCTTGACTGCAACGGACACCTTAAACTCGCCGACTTTGGAACATGCATGAAAATGGACTCGGTGTGTTTTGGGTTCATAAGTCTACAATGCAAACTGTATAGCAATATTGCAGTTAGTTTGTCACAAATCATAGTGTAATGACTATTTTAGGACAGGAAACTTGGTTGAAAAAATTATTTTTGAATGTAGGCTGCAGAAATCCCCCATTCTGAGATAATCTTTTCTTCACTACCATCTTGTGGTTATATCATATAGTGCAGCCTGAATCATGATGCTCTCTAAATTAATTTATTAAGATTTTTATTTATTTTTTAAGCTGAAATGTGCAAATTTTTCCTTCTTATATTCTAACAAAATTAAATGAACCTTTGTTTTGAATGGTTATTGTATATGTGTTTAGTCCGGTATGGTCCGCTGTGACACTGCTGTCGGGACTCCTGATTACATTTCCCCAGAGGTTTTGATGTCACAAGGAGGAACGGGCTACTATGGAAGGGAGTGTGACTGGTGGTCTGTTGGCGTTTTCATTTATGAGCTGCTAGTGGGTGAGTAGCAGCAACTTCATCTGCACTCTCTCCTGTACTTTCTTATTGTTCTTACCATCCTTTGTTCAATCTTCTGTCGATGTTGGCAGGTGACACACCGTTTTATGCCGAGTCCCTGGTGGGCACCTACGGAAAGATCATGGATCATAAAAACAGCTTAACTTTCCCAGAGGATATCGAAATGTCAAAGAAGGCCAAAGACCTCATCTGTGCCTTTCTGTCTGACAGGTGAGAGAGAAAAACAGTGATTTAGATTGAGTAACCTCTTTTAAACATTAGTCCCCTACTGTCCTGAGATGTGATGTCAAAAGCAGCATGGAAAATATGATTTTTTTTCTTTCTAGAAGTTGGCTGATAGTGATTTTGCCCTTAATATTAAATAAATTGTGACCATCGATAATATAAATGAGTTTAAAATAGTGCTTAATTTTATTGCAAAATAAACAATTATGACTTAATGATTAAGTAATTAAGTAAATTATAAAATAGCTATACTTGATATTATTTTGTTTGTATCAGTTTTTCATTATTTTTATTGTCACATGAAATATACACTACTGTTTAAAAGTTTGGGTTCAATTTTTATTTTTATTTTTTATTAATACTTCTATTCTGCAAGGGCACCTTATATTGATCAAAAGTGACTATTTATAGTTTCAATATTAAGTGACAAAGACATTTTTAATAATGTCTTAATTTGTTTAAGTGTCCTCAGGGGGAAATGTATTACTATCCACACACACACACACACACCCCTCCCTTTGCATTCTGGCTGCAGGAATGTCCCACACGTGGCAATCTAAACTGCTGCACCCCTCTGATCCAGATGCAAGGAATGGGAGGGGAATGACCTTGCATTATTTTGGGATGTTGCTGTGTGTGACACTTTCGCTCCTCAACTCCGTTTCCCGTCAGCCACTCACTGTTGGATGTTCCAGTCTCACACACACACAAACGTCACTTTTGGTTTGCTGACCAGTTTGGTTTGCTGACCAGTGTTTTGCTATGTTCAGGGAGGTGAGGCTTGGCCGTACTGGAGTGGATGAAATAAAATGTCACCCCTTCTTCAAGAACGACCAGTGGACCTTCGACACCATACGAGACAGTAAGCCTCTGAGTGTGTGTGGCTGATCTGTGAAATTCACATTTACTCATGATAATTATTTATCTATCTACTTATAACTATCAGATCAATATTATTCACTTACTAGTCTGTAACATTATGCATGTGTACAGAATGATAACAGTATACAGTAGATGTCTAGGGAATGTACTGAAGTCTTGCATTGGTTCATGTCTTGAGTCATTCTTATATGATCAGATTATGGATTTGGGGTTTTGGAGCACAGCTTTTAAATTTCCTGAAATTGCTGCTCATATATTTCTCCAGACAAATGCAAACATTAATTTCACACCCTCATTTTATGCTTCTGAGAAAGCCATTTCAGTCATGCATGCATATTCTTGCATTTACTTTGTGCTGAAATCTTCTTTGTGGTTTCTACCCACTGACTGTTTTATTGATATATAATTACAACTGACCTGTTTAGATGTGTTTGTCTTGGTAACCATAATGTATCTTGGCTTAATTGATGTATATTATAAAGCATAATTATGTGATGTAATATGATAAAAAAAAAGCAAAGCGTGGTGTTACAGCAACATCATTTTTTGCTACTTTATGTCATCAGTATTTCATTTTATATTTTGTTTTGTTCAGTAACATTGCTGTCTTCTGTGTTGTGCAGTGTGGAGGAGTGATGTGCTTCTTTTAGGGGGTGTGGTGTTTGGGACAGGGTTACGGGGGTATGGGGTTGGTTTCAGTAAGGGTGGAACCCAACATGTGGCCAATACACAGTTACTAATGAGAGAAGAGCTTCAAAACCACAGAGTTGGACTCGTTTTCTCTTCCTCTCTCTGTCCCTCGCTCCAGTGATGCCCAAATGCACATACTCTATTTGCTTTCTCTCTGCCTCCACAGTAGTCTGTTATTAGCAGTGGGATCAAGGGGCATTCTGGGAAACTGAGCATCATTCATTTATCTATATATTTATCTATTCATTTATCTATGTATTGCCATATGGAGATATTAAAGGATAAATGATAATGATTTATTTAATTTAAGTGTGTAGGAGTGCAAAATGCATATATTAAACAAATTCATAAAGTACAGTAACCAACCCATGTAGTAACCTAAGAATTCAGTTTTTCAAAAAAAACCTTTGTGTTTGTAATTAATGAAATGAATGCCGTTTTGTCAGTGTTTGGACATAATGTGGATTATGAATGAATTATCCCCCTCTAATTCAAAAGCTAAACTTAAAGCACAAAGATCGAACGCCTCTGTCTGTTTTCTTTTGGCTGTGGAGAGTTTGAATGCAGCCTGTCCCCAGGAGATGTCTGACACATGTTCTCCGAGTGTGCTCAGCACGTTCTCTCAAGAAGCAGGGAGTGTTTTGGATGTGTTAGTGAGCATGAACGTGTGTGTGCACAGGAGGTAGTGAGTAAGCACTGGCCAGCTTAGCAAATCATACATGCCACTCTTCCCTTCAGTACAGTGTCTGCTTTGTGTGCTACACACACTGAGCCTTTTACTGTGAGCCTCTCTCACACACAAGCACTCAAACACAACACATCACTTTTGTTCAAATCTTTTACAGTATTCTCTCATCCCTCCCTCACTCTCTCTCTCTCTCTCTGTCTCTCAGCCATGGCTCCAGTGGTGCCGGAGCTGAGTAGTGATGTTGACACCAGTAACTTTGATGAGGATATAAAGGATGATCCGTTAGGAACCGAGACCTTCCCCCCTCCCCGTGCTTTCGCAGGAAATCAGCTACCATTTGTGGGCTTCACCTATTTCAGGGAGGACCAGTAAGTGTAAAAATGTGTGCATTTTTGTATATTATTTGTGACTGTGGCTATTGAATTTATTGTATTATAATGTCAAATATTGTTACTTTTTATTACAAATTGGTTTGTTGCATAATATGGCAATTTAATATAACTGACCTGTGTGGAAAAAGGATTCAAAAAGTCCCTTTTGACCAATGAATTTCAATACTTTTTCCAGGCGTTCATGATTACTCAAAGATTTTAAGAGTTTTGCACTCAGAAATAACAGTTTCTAGCATATGAAATATTTTTGACTCGAGTATAACTAGAAAATTATATATAAAAAAAAACAAAGCCATGGCTTTTTACTGTTATATTGATTTCTGTGAGATTTCTTACTATGCCAGTAGGGATATCACTTTTTTTAAAGAGTTTCTATGACTGTAAAAAATTAATATCTAGAAAAAAATGGTGAAATCTAAGACCGAAAGAGTTTAAAGCCCACCTTTCAGACAGTGTAGGTCTGTTTGATTTTTACACAGGTATCTTGTTCTCTCACAGATGAACACTGTAAAAGAGTTGTGAAACGACAGCAAGTTCCTGTTATGGATTGATAGAGACAGGATGTACAGTATTTTTGCATGATGATTATGCTAACCGTGAATGAGTGCTGTATTTGTTCCATCACAATTCCCTCCTTTTCCCTTTCCTTTCACTGTTTCCTCCCTTTCTTTCTCAGTTTCTCCAGGGTCGCTGAGTGAAGCCACATGGGCCGCTGGCTGAGTTAAGGAGATTGTTATTGAATAATTGCTTTGAGATTTTAATTTCCTCTCTCCTTCTTGTTCCCTCTCTCTCTTTCTGACGTATTCTCCATTCTGTCTTCCATTTTTCATCTTGCATTGATTTGTGAAACCTCAAAGTGGCTTCGCTGCAGAGTAAACAAGGACGAAGCTAGCAGAGAAGAGTGGAATGTTTAGCGTAATGTTCTTTCTATCTCTTTCAGATTGTTAAATCAAAACAATAAGTGTTCAGAAGGGGACACTAGTGCTGAGAGTGTCAATGAGGATCATAACTTAAACCAAGCAGAGGTGCATTTTTTTTTTTTTTTATAATATTACTGACTTTTTTCATTTTATTGATGAATGTTAAATGATAAACACTATAATATGAATTAAAGAACATATTTCTGGTTTTATATTAATGAAGGGGTATTTGAGCCTTACTGATAGAGCTGTTAGCATACATGAGGCAAAAAGTTTGGGGAATTTTGCCCTGTAATAGTGGGTGGCACAAAATTGGCAGTTAGATTTCTAAAACAGATGCTTATATGACTTGTTCTGCAGAAGAATTTATCATAAATTTTTTTAGTGCCATTACTCTGCATTGGAGTGTTTCTCTACATTTATTTAGGTAATTGCTGCTTTTAATAGAATGTAAAAACAACTTTGCATCCGTTTTTTGTTGACTTTTGCATTATGTGCATGTCCCTAGTCCAGTGACCTGCAGAAGAGGCTGAGAAAGTTGGAAGAAAAAGTCAAAAATGAGATGCAAGCAAAGGAGGAACTGGAAAATAAATACAGGTACAAATACTCATAAACATACAATGGGATCCAAATAAGAACAAACTTTTTTTTTTTTGCATTTTGTTATTTTTTTTATTTAATACAACTTTTAAATGACAATTTAAGCGGAAAGATGAATTGAAATTCTAAAATATACCAGAACCATTCATATTTCAATCCTAGACCTAAACCTACCCCTTACAGAAAACTTTTCAGAAAAACTTTTCTTTGTTTTGTATGTTTTTTTTTTATTTATTTTTTAAGCCTTTTGTTTTACAGGGACACAAGAAGTGTCCTCATAAACCATGTTTACTTTGTAGTACCCATGTCATTGTACACAGTTTTTTCTTCATAAACCATATACCATATAACCAAATTCATAACATTATATATCTTAACTTATACAACACATTTAAACTGTGTTGTGCCTCAACAGAACAGCAAATCAGCGTCTGGAGAAGTTGTCCAAAGAGCTTGAAGAAGAAGTAAGACACAGTTTTAAATTGCGCTCACCCTACAAAGGCCATCAATTCAAAACTGTTCAGAAACAAAGTGCAGCTTTCTTCAAGCTCCTCTAGCTGTTTGTCTCTTGTTTGTAGGTGAATGTGAGACAGGCGGTGGAAGACACACTGAGGGAACTGGAGAGAGATAAGGCTTTGTTGACGCACCAGCGTTCTCAGAGCATAAGAAAAGCTGGACTAGAAACGGACAGAAAGCGTCTGCTTGAGAATGAGGGTGAGAACAGCAGATAGAAACTCTCAACCAATGGCAATACATTGTGATTCATTTGAACAGCGACTACACTGAGTTAAAATTATGATCATAATTTGCTTTATACCTGATGGATTATTCCGTCTTCAACTAGCCTTCAGTATTACTCAATATTCTTTTTATTGCATGATTTTTCCATGATATATATGCTGCTTCAGGTGCATCTTCTTTGCCGTTTTTGGTTGTTGAATAGTGACGTTTTTCTAATTAATCCTGACACTGTATTACTGATCTTCTTGATTCCCAAAGCACTGACCCAAAATTCCTACCCGATTTTCTCAGTACTAACCCATCTAGAAAGTATTAGTTCTGCTCTGCTGATGTTGTGATGTCAACATATTTTGCATTTCTCTCTACTGCAGTGAGCAGCCTGAAAGAGCAGCTAGCTGATCTGAAGAAGAAGAACCAGAACTCTCATATCTCTGCCGAGAAGAACATTCACCTGGAAAGACAGGTGGGTCCCTGAGCAAAACTTTATCTGATCATTAACCTCAGAGCATTAACTATTATTTTACAAATGTTTTAGGGATATAATGAAAGAACAAAAGACACTCTGATAATGAATGTGTTTTTAGTTGGAGGAGGTGAATGCTAAGCTTCAGGCTGAGGTGGAGGAGTCCGAGCGACTGAAGAAGTCCCAGGCCGAGGCTTTGAGACAGTCGCAGCAGCTGGATATCTCTCTCAGGGAGCTTCAGGAGCGTCTGGCCCAGCTGGAGAGCAACCGGCAGGGTCTGGAACAGGAGAAACTGAGCCTGCAAACCTCACTGGAGGTGGAGAAGCGAGAGAGATGCCTCGGCTCAGAGACTATCAATGACCTACAAGGTAAGTACATGTGTCTATGCCTGTTTATATTCATTATGAGGTAGGATCTGGAGCAACTTTACCACTCACAAGGTGCATGAAAACAACTGGATACAAGAATGTGAGAAACGATTCCAGCACTGGAACAAACAAGAAATATCTCCTCTGTGTCGTGTTTTCAGTTTTGTCTATTAAATGTAAAGGATTTGTTTCTGCAGGTGAAACTTGTCATGCCTTCATCAATTTTTGTTTATGGACAATATCGTCCGCTGGTGTTATCTTTATAGTTATCGTTCTTGGTGTGAACGATACCAAGAACGTTATTTTAAGACCGTAATCTTAAAATATGAAAATTCCAAGCTAAACAAATAGTGAAATAAACACACCATGAACCACAAAATATTTAATGTGTGCAAATAATTTATATCCAGGGGTTTTTTTTATATTTTTTTTTCTCAAATTACAACTCTCCCTCATTTTTTCCCACCATGATAAATGATTTTGCCACAAGTTTTGTCAAAAATAATTTTAGGTTTATTTTTTTTTTATGAATTGCGAAGTCAAATAAATTAAGAATACAGTAAAAAATATTGTATTCATTTTAAGTTTAATTTGATCCATTTTTATTCTGACAGTACTTACAATATAATTTCCACCACAAAATAATAACAATCAAAAAACATTTGAAATGAAAATTGTTAAAAAAATTTTTTTTTGGAAATTGACAAAGTAATAATAATAATACAACAACAACAAAAAACTACCAAGGGTTTGAATTGTTTTATGAGAAGTTTAACATTTAATATTTACTATAATTTCTGACCTTTTATTCAACTTTGTTTTTGTGTTTATACCTCCCTGTCTTTCTTTAATTTTAATTTTCAGGCCGTGTCTCTGGACTGGAAGACGAGTTGAAGTACATAAAGAGTTCTTTATCAAAGGCTGAAGCAGAGAAAAGACAGTTACAGGAGGATCTCACTGCCCTGGAAAAGGTGTGTGTGGGTGTGTGTGTTTTAGCAGGAGACTGAATGATTCAAGTTCTCAGCACATGATGTGTGTATGGTTATATGTATTTTTGTGAAACCCCTATTAATGTTGTCCCCTTCACCCGTAGGATAAGAGCAAGCAGGAGATCGATTTCTCCTTCAAACTCAAAGTCCTCCAGCAGAGTCTGGAGCAGGAGGAGGCAGAGCATAAAGCCACTAAAGCCAGATTGATCGACAACAACAAAATCAACCAATCCATCGAAGAGGCCAAGTCTGAGGAGCTGAAAGGTAAAATGACACGGCTGACTCTTAATTTAAAACTCACATGTATATGTGGACAAATTTCACTACAAATAAAAAAATAAAAAAATAGGGGAGTGCAGTTTAGAGTGAGGGGGGGGGGGCAAGGTTGTCTATCTAAGGTACTCATTCATTATCTCTGGGAAAAAAGCCCAGTTTCTGCTCTTAAAACAAACCTGGAATAGATATAAAACTGTTGTCCAAATTAAGTTCAAGAGAAAATTTAGAGACGCAACAAAACACTTGAGCATTTAATCTTTGCTAGGACATCAGAAGATTTACATGATTCTTTTGGAAGTGCCTTGCATTTACCCCTGTATGAAAACAAAATATTTTCCTCATTCCAAAATGATCCTTCCATTTTTTCTGTTCTAGCTGAGTAAATCTTTCCAATGTATGCAGTACAAGCCTTTGGCTCGTTCAGAGTTTGGTTATGCTGTGTGTGTTTGTGTGACAGATATGGAACATAAGCTGCTTGAAGACCGATCAGCGAAGCAACAGTTGGAAAACCGACTGATGCAGTTGGAGAAGGAAAACTCAGTATTAGACTGTGACTACAAGCAAGCCAGACAAGAGCTTCAGGAGCTCCGCTCGCTCAAAGAAAAACTCACTGAAGAGGTACACCTTTCCGACTGTTCTTCTTGCATGACTGGATCTGTCTGATGTTTGAATTTTAATTATTTAATACAGTTTTTAATTGTCACACTATATGCTTTGTAATACGTTTAATTTTTGCTTGTTTTCGGCACTATTTTTGGCACATATTTAAAATATCACACACAATTAAAAATGAAAGGCATTACATGAAGTTACATATATGTATCAGATGGTCTGTGGAGAGTCCAAGAAATAAAATCCAGTCTTTTTTGTTGTGTGTGTGTGTGTGTGGCAGATGGAGGTGCTGAGTGTGCGTGTGCAGCAGGAGACTCAGAAGAAGACTCTGTTTAAGGCAGATCTCCATGTACAGAGGCAGGAGATCAGCACCCTGCGCTCCTCTGAGAAACAGCTCAAACAAGAGCTCAACCATCTGCTGGAGCTCAAATTCAGTCTGGAGAAACAAATCCAGGAACTACGCAGGTGAGTTAGGGTTGCTGATGTACTGTATGTTCCAATTATATTATTCTTCTTTGTCATTGTCTTTATACAGTAGTTGTGAAATGTCACTATTCTCGTGGAATTAGAATGATTAATAAAACTTAGAGTTATCGCTCTTTAACTCACAAAATAAGCATAATAATGCATAGCACACACGTATATGATGGATGCAAGAAAAAGGTCTCTCTTCTCTGTTTCCAATCAGGGAGAGAGAAGAAGCTGACATACAGCTGAAAGAGCTGAAGGACCAGTTGGATGCAGAGCAGAACTTCACAGTATGTCTTCACATATTTTGTTGGTGAATGTGTGGAGGGGATGTACTTAGGTTGGATAGTGTATCTGTTCTCATATTTATTTTGAAATAAATAGTTTTTCCTTGATTTCAGAAACTTTATAAAACTCAAATTAGAGAGCTGAAGGAGGACGCTGATGAAAAGGCTAAACTCTACAGTGATGCTCAGCATAGAATAGAGGACCTGCAGGAAGAGAGGTGTGTATTTGCTATTGAAACAGGATGGCGGGACATATGAAAATGACTCATCTTGTTTTTTTTGTTTTTTTTTACGCAATCACCTGTAATCATGATCCATTAGATCGATACATCTGCACAGAACTCATGTAAGGACCTAAACAATGTTTCTAAACAAGTAACTTGTAGTTTTATGCTTTAACCGCTAGAAGAACGTTACAAAATGTAGATTTAAGATTAAATAAAATTGAAAAATGGAAATTGGGGTTTCTTGGCTTTTGGCCCTTGACTTTTGGCTTTGAAACCATCTATATGCTAGTGTATTTCACATCATAGACTGAGTGCCTCGTAAAGGAAAATCACAGTTGAGCGATATAAGCAGAGCATTTTCTCAGTAAAGAGAAAGAGCAATTTGCATTTGAAACCATACCAGTTAGAATAAGGCTAGATGAAACAAGAGGTAAATAGATACAGGTATTTAAAAAATGAAGGAAGGGATAATACGTTTTATGCATGGATGTCTTACAGCACACTGAATTCCTGTTAAAATACAAACTGGTTTTATGTATGTTTATATAGGGACTCCTTGGCTACCCAGCTGGGGCTGAGCCTGACAAAGGCAGACTCCGAACAGTTGGCGCGCTCCATCGCTGAGGAGCAATACTCGGACCTGGAGAAAGAAAAGATCATGAAGGAGCTGGAGATCAAAGACATGATTGCCAGACATCGGCAGGAACTTAGCGAAAAGGACAATACCATCAGCTCGGTGAGAATTAGAGCGAGTATAAGAATGTATTTATTTCATAATTATTCATATATAACAAATATGAATTACTCTGTGCACACAACATTAACATTCATTCATATTAATGAATTAAAAATCTTTTGTGTTATACCAGCTGGAGGAATCGAACCGCACACTGACTGTGGATGTTGGGAACCTGGCTAATGAGAAAGAAGAGCTCAACCATCAGCTCAAACACCTACAGCATAGTGAGTATTCCTGCTGAATTCCTGTTAATAATATAATAATATGAGTGGATGATGTTATAATGTCCATAATATGTGCTGTATGTGCTCCATACATGTGCTGTAATGTACATATAACCCTACATTTCTGCTGTTCATAATGTACATAATCCTCACATTGCATTCCTATTTATATTCTGTATGTACTCTGCTTAATACTGTATATAGCAACTCCACTGTACATTCTGTAAATCATAGCTTCACTCACTCTGCACTTATATGTATATAAAACACTATATCCTTGCACTTCTGGTTAGCTGCTAACTGCATTTCATTAGCTCTGTACTTGTACTCTGCATAATGACAATAAAGGTGAATCTAAATCTAACATTTATAAATGTGTTTACACAGAGCTAGAGAGGCTCAGAGAAGAAGATAAAAAGACGAAATCTATGATCCTGTCCTTGGAGAAGCAGATAGAGTCTGAGAGAACCCTCAAGAATCAGGTGTGTTTGGCTTTTAACTGCAGTAAACATGTACATGTTACAAGATTGTTTGGATAGCTTAAAAAAGGTGTTATTAGCATGTCTCCGGTAAATCTGATCAAATGCTTGAATTGTAGACCATAAACAAACTGACAGAGGTAATGAAGAAGACCGATGTCAGGCCGCAGAAAGGCAACATCACTGACATCCGCAGGAAGGAGAAGGAGAACAGACAACTGCAGTTGCAGCTCCGCAATGAGAAAGAAAAACTCGACAACTTAATCATTAAACACCAGAAAGAAATCAGTGAAATGCAGGCTGTGAGTGACATTAAATATATTTCAAATGAAATGTAACCACCAGAAAACCTAGCCACCGTTCTGCATACATATATAAAGCACACATTAAGTGTTGTCTGTTTTTAGACGTTAGCAGAGGACTCTCAGGTGCGACTGGAGATGCAGATGGCGCTGGACAGTAAAGACAGTGATATTGAGCGTCTGCGCGGTCAGCTCACTTCTCTCAGCGTTCATTCTCTGGAAACCCCCATTATCAGCAGCAACGAGCTGGAGGGTGATGACGCGTATCCAGGTAACTATCCAGGTTATGACCCATCAAGCACAGGATGTGGTAATTTATGCTATAATTGATGCTAGGGATGGGCTTCAGATCCATCCATCCATGCATCCATATATATTTTTTCCCTGATTATCCGCTGACACACATAATCAATACGTAACTGCTACTGTTTTTCTCTTTTACCCGTTTTCCATTTCACTCTGTCTTTCTTTTTTGTGTACTTCTCCCACACTTTTTAAAATTCCTGTCTTCCCCTGGACACAATGGCAAACTGAATTTATGCATCCTTTTGTTTCTTTTCCTTCATTCTTCTTTCACTCTCACCATGATGCCGTTGTAGTACGCATCACACACTCACACACCTCTGAGTCCATGTCCTTCACATACCAACGGAGCTCAAAGTAGGTGTGTATTGATACACGGCCATGCCGGATTGCTGCCATAATTTTGCACATAATAACACTGACCACCATGTGTGTTTTTTGAAACTCCAGTAACACTACTAAAACATTTTTATTCCAAGAGACCCCAGTACAGGTTTCATTGTGCACCTGGGAAAGACGGTTTTGAAGGCTTGAAATTCCTTGAAGAGAAATCAACCTGCTTGGTCATTTTCAGTTTGACAAAACCTGTAAATAATTATTGAATTTGTAAAATACTCTTCTGGTTTTCTTTTACCACAGATTCTAGTCTTGAGGGATGGCTCTCACTGCCTACCAGAAATACCAAACGGTTTGGATGGGAAAAGAAGGTAAAGGTTTAGATATACACACTTACATGTCACAAATATAAAAACAAGCCCTCTCTGATCATCTGTGTGTGTGTCTCTGTGTAAATTGCAGTATGTGGTGGTAAGCAGCAAGAAGATCCTGTTTTATGACTCAGAGCAAGACAGAGAGCAGTCCAGCCCATTCATGATTCTGGATATAGAGTGAGTTTTTATAAACTTATCTATATTTGACCTGTATATATTGGTTTTATTATTAACCCTGGTTTCAAGTTCATATAAGATTGTAAAATTACATAGGCTGAACATAAACTTGTGTGTTGCATATTTGTCTGTCATACATAAATGAAACAAATATACTTCTGCATATTTGTTTTTTTGATAAACTGTTTGCATCTTTTTTTTTTTATAATTATATTTTCAATATTTAAAAATGTTAAAATAATTGGATTTATTGATAAATATATAAACCTGGATGTTGTGTGTTTTTTAAGTTTACTCTGTAATCCAAATAGATGGAAATTATATATGGGAAAAATATAAATTCTAATAGATAAATCATAATACATATTACATACACCATAAACATTTACTGCTCTCTTGCACAGCATTAGCCAACCCATTTATTTTTATTCCTCTCTTAGCAAACTCTTCCATGTGAGACCTGTCACTCAGACAGATGTGTACCGCGCAGACCCCAGAGAAATCCCACGCATCTTCCAGGTAACATGCTTAATTTGTCCCTCCAGGAAATGTTTTATAATTCTTTAAGATTAATCTTCCCAAACTTCACCTTTCTTCTTCTGCTCTGCCTGTAGATATTATATGCTAATGAGGGGGAGAGCAAGAAAGACGAGCTTGCTATGGAACCCTTATCAGCAGCTGAAAGGTCGTCGGTTATCCAACACAAAGGTCACGAGTTCGTGATCACGCTTTACCACTTCCCCTCTAGCTGTGAAGCATGTCCAAGGCCTCTGTGGAACGTCTTCAAGCCCCCACCTGCCCTGGAGTGCAGGCGCTGCCGAATCAAATGCCATAAAGACCACATTGATCGCAAAGAAGAGGTCCTAGCTCCATGCAAAGGTCAGGAGGGGTCACACTCACAAAGCACTAAAAAATTCTAATTTATATTACTGTCTGTAGCTTGTTATACACAGAAGAACTTTGCATTTTTGCTACTGAAATTAAATATGAATTAAAATATAGATGTTATTAACATTATACATGTCGTTAGTGCCATTTTATGAGCTCCAAATGTTTTTGTTTATTTTAAATATGGACTTTTGGACCTCCGCATTGTGTATTTTAGGTTGTAACTGACCCGTTTGGTTCTTTTTTTTCACCAGTGAACTATGACATGTCCACGGCGAAAGAGCTACTGCTGCTGGCCAACTCCACAGGAGAGCAGCAGAAATGGGTCAGCCGCTTGCTCAAAAGGGTCCCACGGAAACCTATAGCCCACTCCTCAAGCATAGCTATACCTTCTCCCCACTCCGAGGCAGCATCAAGTGGCCTGTCCCCTCAGCCCTCTCCTCACCTGTCAGCCCATTCATCCCCCAGACTTTCACACAGAGGAGCCGTCAAAGTGCATTCCACCCGACAGCAGCCCTCACCTAAGGCCAGGTGAGAACATCTTGACAGATCCATTTCTTACAAAAGAGCTCGAGAATTATGGGTTTTAAATATTCTTAACCAGGAGGTGAGGCCCACTAGGGGGCCTCGGCACACTCCCAAAGGGGACAGCAGAATATTAAATTGTTTAATTATATAAAATGTGTATATATTTAATTCTAATATTAGTTGACATTAATGTTAATTTTAATGATCTGCTCAAAAAATAAAATTAAGATGAATCCTATTTCTTCTCAAGAACATACAGCTCTTGAAACATTTGGAATCGCAAAATGATTTGAGATTCATTTACCTATACTGACACTCACATTTCTGTTAATAATATATTATTATGATATTATGAAGGGGGCTTATGTCATTAGTTAGACCACACAGTTTTGTGTTAAGGACGCTGATATTTTATCATTGTTTGACAACACACTCTTCCATGAACATTTGAATGCATAATTGATAACGATTTATACGAAGTCACTTTCTATAATCATAAAGAAAATCCTGTTTAATACATGCACATTTGTACTAGCTTGAACTCTTCTGCTCAACTTTTGAAAACTATGTATTGGAGCATTGCTAATGTTGTTGCTTCTTATATTTACTCTTTACATGCAAGTCGCTTTAAAGAAAGAAGTCACCCAAAAATAAACTTGTATAGACTACTTACAGTAATTTTATGTTTTTTATAAATATTTGGAGCTTGGAAGCTGGAGTCACTTTGGGAAAATAGTTTTCTATGAGGAAAAAAAATGAAAGTGATTGAAGCAGAAGTGCACCCAAAAATGAAAAAGATGACATTATTCAGAGTAAATGTAGATGCTCCAGGTCATAGTGCTGCAAATGCACTTTGCAGACACAGCGGTAGAACCAACATTTTGGTTGGCCACCTACTGTATGTTAACCTGGCACACTAAGTTAGATTTGGTTGTGAAGTTGCACAGGTTCACAGTAGCTTAAATGATAATGCTAACCTTTTATAGCCCTGGCCCCATGCTCCGTATCATTCTTCATTGACCTGTTCACCTTGCACCTTTCACCTTCCCCACTTTTGCTTATGTGTGGAGAGTAAGTACAGCGCATCGCTGCTTATCGTTCAGGTTTTCTGAATGCATGTGCTGCCCTGAAACAAACGATTGGCTCTCTGTTCTGTTCTATGTATGCAAATAAAACAGCACAGATATTCACAGATGAATATGTATGAATGAATAGCTGCCAAAAATGCCATGGTAAAATAAGATTTTATAGAAAAGTTAGCTGCAAATACCGATCTGTCATGGTCACATCTTTTTAAAACTTAAAGAAAAAACTGATTGCATTTATTTTGCATTGCATAAATTGTATTTATCTGTATGTTTTCATTTAAGCGTGGGTGGCCATAATTTTTTTAAAGTTGACTTTGAGGCCGAATGACTCTTTGTTCCAGATGGATTGAGTTGGGCCTGAAGGACTGGGGTTGGTCTCTTGATGTTGAAATGGATGATGAAGATGTATTAGACTTCTGATGAGTTTATGGGGTAACCACAGTGGTGCCTTAGCATGTTTTTGTGCCTGTGTGTTAATGCTTTGGCTTTAAGTTTTTTGAAGTATGGCATTTATACAATGCATTTTGTTCTCACTGTGAGGGACTGTATCTAGGGCAGGTTTTGATATTGATACTGTGTTTGATGCACTAATATGAGTGGGCATGCAAATGTGTAAATGTTCAGCTGAATTCAAATATGTCTGGCTTAGTTTGAGTAAGTTGGGTCTGAAAACTGATGGTGTGGTGTTGATGCTTTTGTGTGTGGTTGAATATAGAATGGAATGTGAAATGTTTGCCATATATGAGTTTAAAATATATATACATATATATTTTTTTTGGTCACTGACCTTAACCCTCTCTCCTCTCCTTTAATTTCAGTTAACCTTGGTGAAGGTTGGATAGATGATAATCCATCCGGGAACAATGAAAGCGGAGAATGTCATAGTGTTCTTTTTGGTAAAAAAAGGCAGGACTTCCAAGTGCCAAACTCCACAAGTATAAATGACTGGGGAAAGGGGGTAGGGTCTAATATTTAACACAAAACAAGCCATAAATCACCTAAAGGGTGTAGTTTCAATTCTAAGTCATTTAAGGGTGTTTTATGTCTTCCTAGAATATACAATTCCTCAAAAAACGTTAAGTAAAAGCATTTTAAACTTCGAAAGATATTTTTGGTTTCCTTGCAAGGTTGTCAGTAAGTGTGACTGTTTACCTGAGTGTGTGTTTGAAACAGAATATATACTTCAGCTCTTCAATTACACTATCATCTGAATCTATTTTTGTTTGGAAAAACTGATAAATATTTAGTGACAGATTATATTTTTATCATGCATTATATCAAAGAACACTTTTGAAAAATATTTTTCAAAGAGCATTACTTAGTAGTTTTCCAGAACTATCTGCTCAAAATATATGCATTATTGAAGACTGATACTACATGATGCAAAGATGCAATATGGAGCACATTTTAGCATTTTATTAATTGCTGTGACAAAAATTTGATACAACCTGTATGCACAGTGGAACATGAAGATCTCCGGTCCAAACATTTTCTGTATTTTATCATTTTGCCACTGACAAACTGTTGAAACATTGTGAAATTGTTAATAAAAAAAGGTTTAATTGATGGAAGACCTGTGACTCCTTATGTGTGATGATCTAAAAATAGTATGTGGTGTTTATACAGGAAACACAAAACATTTTTTTAGGAAGAAGGTTGCATTAATGTAAATGTAAATATAGCTTTATTAGCTATAATTATTCAATACGATATGTTGCCATTGTCATTTACATGCTTTTTGGTGGTTGTTAATGATTCAAAAGAAGTGATTAATAAAATCCAATGCTGCACAAGCGTTTAAACTAGTGCTGTCAAAATTAGCGCGTTAACGCATTTGATTAATTTGAAATATTTAACGCGTAAAAAAAAAATAACGCAATTAACGCGGTTGCAGTTTTTTTTATTTCCAGTTGTGGCCTATGTGTGTTCAACGTGCAAAGAAATATGGATAAGACCAAGGAAGGACTTTTAGACGGAAAGTTTCAGTATAAAACTCTGCCGGATTACTCTTCAGTCTGCCACAAGAAACATTACTCTTCATTTAGTCTGCCACAAGAAACAGCAACATTAAAATCATGAACTCAAATGTCATTGTTTAAAAAAAAAAAAAAAAAAAAAAAACAATGACTGTAACAGTGCGTAAATCAGACCTTTCTGTAACGCTAACGTTAATAAGCTTAAACGAAAATAACGAAATAATTGTGTAGCGGAGTATTTTTTGTACACAGTGCCGCGAACTGTCAATCACCCCTGTACGCGTGCATCACTGTCCTCCTCCAGCTGCAGCAACTTGCGCTCTCTCTCTTCATCAAGCTTTAAAACAAAAAGGGGACAAAAAGATCATATTGTCTTTGTGCATAGGCTATAGATTAATTAGATAAATGAATATAGCTGCACTGGTCTAATGAAATGAGCCACGCTTCATACAGATGTCCTTTTTGCTGTTTATTTGTCTCTATGTCTCTGTCTCTTTCCAGCAGACACCGTGAAAACTACAAGAAATAAACATATAATGTTCAAAATATGCATTTAGTCGAGTTCTTTTCAAGTCTCTCATGTAAATGTCCGCTGATACGCAAATGAACACATGACAATCCGAATCTGATTACATCACGATTTACACATAACATCGTTTACATAAACTGATAAAAAAACAACATTTTACAGAAAATACAACAGATTTAAAGATGAATTACCGTGTGCGCCCTCTTAGACCATGCAGATAAAGGTTACTCTTTTCCAGGCTCTGTATACCATTAACATTACTCTGCATCCATGTTTCTTCAACCCATAATGCAACGGTCCCGCGTTCAACTCAACCTGGTCATATGACCTGTTACGCTTCGATATTAACTCTTTCTTAAAGAACCCATGACATTAAACATTCTAAGGGAGCACATTCTCTACTTTAAACAATAAATGAACTCAAATTGATTAGACTGTTTAAACAAACATAAATAATACACATATCTTTGAAAAACATGTCTTTTGACAGTTACACTCCCACCAAATTACTACAATTTGTGATTAACTTTACGTAAATGTTTCAAAAATTAGTAATTTCACAAACCAGATATTAGAATCACATATCTCTGACTCTTGGTTCAAGACTACCAGATGAACTTGTGACACTTAAAAGTCTCAAGATCAGACAATAAATCAGATTTAATTGTTCTCTACAAGTACTACTAATTTATGAATAGGACGCTCAAGAATTGATGGATTAGTCAGTCGTTGACCCTTTTTCCCTAACTTCCTATTTCCTATTTGAATTTTGGCTTTTCGCACCAATCCGTCTTCATCTGCACAAGCATCAAGCACTAGTCCAAGTCTCCATTCATTGCGGGGAAGCTGTTCCTCCTTGACAATGACAATATCTCCAATCTTTACATTTCGTCTTGGAGAGTGCCACCGTTGTCTAAGGATGATGTTTGCCAGATATTCCTTCCTCCATCTACTCCAAAATTGCTGTGTCAGATATTGTACTCTGCGCCACCTCTTCCTCGCATACAGGTCCTCTGGCACAAATTTCCCAGGTGGAGGCAGAGGGACAGAAGATTTCATGGTGAGTAAATGGTTTGGGGTAAGTGGCTCTAGCCCTTTGGGATCGTTAATGTTATTTGAGGTGAGTGGGCGATTATTTATGATTGACATGGCTTCATAGAAGAAAGTTCTCAAGGAGGCATCATCCAGTCTTCCTGCACTCTGTGAAAGGACCCAACTTAGAACACTTCTAATGGTTCTGATCTGCCTTTCCCAAACCCCTCCCATGTGACTGGCATCAGGCACGTTCAAAATGAAATCACATTGCTTTTGGGATAGGTAAGCAGTTAATCTCTCCTTGTCCAATTCTTCCAAAGCCTTTGTCAGCTCGTTTTTTGCCCCAACAAAGTTTGTCCCTTGATCCGATCTGATTTCTCTTACAGCTCCACGGAGTGCAATAAAACATCGCAAGGCGTTTATGAAGGCATCAGTGGTTAGATCTTCTAGCATCTCTATATGGATTGCTCTTGAGGAGAAGCAGGTGAATATGAGACCATATCTTTTTTGTTCTTTCCGTCCTTGCTTACATAGAAACGGCCCAAAGCAATCCATCCCACAGTAAGAGAATGGTGGAGAGGAGTCAACACGGTTAGCAGGTAGATCCGCCATCATCTGTGTCTCTGTTGTCCTGCGAGCTCTCCTGCATATAACACATTGCTTAATGAGGTTAGCCACAACTTTGCTGCCACCAACAACCCAGTAACCATTTCCTCTCAGTTCATTAAGGGTCTGTCCTCTGCCTTGGTGTTGAGTCTTTTCATGGCAGTAATCCACGATGAGACGGGTGACCACACCATCTCTTGGAAGGACTGCTGGGTGCTTCGTGTCTAGAGGTAGGAAAGCTTTCTTCAATCGCCCTCCCACCCTGAGAACACCATCTTGCAGTACTGGGTCAAGTTGGAACAAAGGGTGACTATTTGGCAATTTGCCTTGTTTCAATTTTTGTATCTCATCTTTGAAGGCATCCCTTTGTGCCAATTTTACAAGCCTGATGCTGGCATTTCTCATTTCTTCAACATTTATGGGTTTACCTGCCTTGTGTCTCGCTAACTGCTGAATTCGAGCAACAACTTTCAATGCAGTGTGCCATTTCGAAAACCTATTGAACCGCTCCAAAAAATCTTCATCACTTGCTACCTTTGTTTGTAGCACTTGCGTTGCCCTGATTTCAGGATCACCAATCAGAAGCTCTGGAGTGGTCTCTGATGTGATAATTTCTCTTTCCCAGAGAAACTTAGGTCCAGTGAGCCAATTCGAATTTATCAACTCCGACACCTTGAGGCCCCTGGAAGCGTGATCTGCAGGATTTTGTTCAGAGTCTATATAATGCCACTGTTCAGGGTCAGTCGTTTCTCTAATTCTTTGGACTCGATTCGCTACGAAAACGTGAAACCTACGGGCTTCATTGTTAATGTAGCCTAAGACTACTTTTGAGTCGGTCCAAAAATATTCTTGATCAATTTTGAGCTCCAACTCCTCCTTTAACATTCTACTGACTGCTGAAGAAATCACCGCAGCAGTTAACTCAAGCCTGGGTATGGTCACAACTTTTGTGGGTGCAACCCTTGCCTTGCCAATGACAAAGGAGCAGTGCACTTTGTCTTCACTCAACACTCGAATATATGAGCATTGACCATAGCCATAACTACTCGCATCTGAAAAGTGATGGAGTTCGATCCTCTGGACAGTCCCTAAATAGTCAGGAACAAAGCATCTTGCAATCTGGAGATTGTGCAGATCCTTCAATTCATTTAGCCAGCTAGTCCATTGTGGCATTAACTCTTTGGGAAGTGAATCATCCCATTCAATGCCCCTTTGACACATCTCCTGTAATACTTTCTTTCCTAATAGGAGAAAGGGAGCCAGGAAGCCTAATGGATCAAACACAGATGCGACTGTTGAGAGGACTCCTCGCCGCGTTGCTGGTTTCTCATCCAGGGCTACTTTAAAGGAAAAGGTGTCACTATTTACACTCCATTTAACTCCCAACACCGTCTGGACTGGAAGTTCATCAGAGCCAAGCTCCACATCTTGAACACCGCTGGCTTGCTCACTAACAGGTATAGACTCCATGACCTTTTTGTCATTTGAGATGAACTTATGTAGACGCAATTTCCCTTTTGCACATACAATTCGGGCTTCTTGTACTAGTTTGATAGCTGTGTCCACATTTTCCACACTAATGAGCCCATCATCAACGTAGAAATTACTTTTGATGAAACTGGCTGCTGCAGGATGCTCTCTTTCGTTTTGACATGCAAGATACTTCATTCCATAATTTGCGCAGCCAGGAGAGGATGCTGCTCCAAAAAGATGGACTTTCATGCGATACTCCTTTGGCTCAGTGTTTGTATCGCCATTTTTCCACCACAGGAACCGTAAGTAATCTCTGTCTTCCTGGCTTACATGGAACCTGTGGAACATTCTTTCTACATCACAGATAATTGTTATTGGATATTTGCGAAACCTGCAAAGTACCCCTGTTAGCCCGTTAGTGAGATCAGGCCCAGTTAACAAGTGATCATTTAATGCGGTGCCATCATATTTGGCAGAGCAATCAAACACAACTCTAATCTTCTCTGGCTTTTTAGGGTGATATACTCCCTGGTGAGGAATGTACCAGACATTTCCTTTTTTAGGTTGGAGTTCAACTCTCTCCGCATCGCCATCCTTGAAGACACCTTCCATAAACTTTACATAATCATCCTTGAATTTTGGGTCTTTCTCAAATTTTCCTTTCAGGCGCTTCAATCGCACCAGAGCCAGCTGTTTATTTTCAGGTAACTGTGGGCGTATCTTAAAGGGGAGGGGCATCTCAAGGTGTCCCTCTGAGTTCTTGTGAATTTTCTCATTCATAAGTTGCATGAACTGTATATCATCTTGTGATATGCTCCTTTCCCTTGGATTTGTATCTCCAAAGTCTGATTCAAGGGCTCTGATAATTGAGGTAGGTGTCAGATTTGGGAGTTCCTTAACAGATACACGATGGCACAGGCCTGTAACTTCAGTTGATTTTGCAATCTTAGGTGAGGAGCCAACTATGCTCCAACCCAAGTCTGTCCTGATGGCATATGGTTCGTCATCACCTCCTGTGATGACTTGCCGTGGTGCCAAAGCTCTTGAGCAATCGTAACCTATCAGAAGTCCGACTTCACAATCCAGCAGCATTGGAATTTCCTGAGCAATTTCTTTCAGATGATTCCATCTTCTAGCAGTTTCAGGAGTAGGAATGTGGGAGCGTTCAAGTGGAATGAAGTCTCTAGTATAGGCAGGTGGCAAACTGATTAAGCCATAAGAAGTAAAGCCTCTAACTCTGAGCCCACTAACTCTTTCACTCTGAACAATGGAATCTTTTCCCATCATTGTTGTAAGCTTTAACTTGACTGGCTCTGAAATTGCCCCCATCCTCTCACATACCTCTTGATCCACGAAGGTGTTGCTGCTCTGTGTATCCAGAAGGGCATAAACCAAGATCTCCCTTTCAGGTGTGGAAGTTGAAGAAATCCATACAGGCACAATCATTGATGTACTCCCACCATCGCCACTATCTACACAACAGGAAAGTGAAGATGTGTTTTGTTCTGCTTGCATTGCATGAGAAAATGTGACTGCTGTAGAAGAAGGGCGGTCTTCATGAAGTGGTGTTGGATGATGTTTCTTGCATACACTACAAGTAGCTTTACTCTTGCAATCCTTGGAGTTGTGTCCTTTCCTAAGACAGCCAAAGCAAAGGTTATTGTCTAATATGAACTTCCTTTTGTCCTCCACAGACTTACTGGCAAACGTTTGGCATTTGTGGATGGAGTGGTTTTCCCCACAATACCTGCAAGTGACTGAGTTTGAAACTGAAGGCACAGTGATGACTTTGTCGGATCGGTTTGAATCCACTGAATTGCTTACTCCAACACTGTATGTCTTTGACACTATTCTTGATTTATCTGACGCTTTCACATTAGTGATGAATGCATTTGCCTTTGAGCGCTTAACCTCTCTAGATGGCTTCTCTTGAGTAAGCTTGAGGGCATGAAAGGATGTTACTGGATTGCATGCTATTTCTGCTTCTTGTGCCATGAAATCAGCAAACTCCTTGAAAGTAGGGTATTCCTCCAATTGTTTCAGCTGCATTGTTACATGCCGATTCCAACGAGATGTCAGCCAGTCAGGGAGTTTTTGTAGCATTTTCTGATTCTCCTCACAGTCATTTAACACCTGAAGCCCTTTAATGTGTGGCATGGCATTGCTACAGGCTGTCAGAAAATCACTAAATTGTCTCAATTTAACTGACTCTCTCGAGCTTATCTTAGGCCAGTCATTCAGTTTTTCTCTAAATGCACGCTGGATTACAAATGGATGGCCATACCGAGAATTCAGTGCTTCCCATGCTTGTTCATAGGCTTCATCATCCTTTCTGTAGAAGCTTCCTTCCAATACAGACTGGGCCTCACCACTGACATATTTTTGTAGGTAGAACAACTTATCAGCTGGATTTGTGCATCGCCGCTCTATTAATGCCTTGAAACTTGTTCTCCACTCTAAGAACTTGAGTGGGTCTCCTATGAAAACTGAGGGCTCAGGTGCAGGAAGTCTACTGAGAACCATTGTGTCATGTAAGGCTTGTACTATTGATGCATCACCATTACTATGGTCTTTTTGTTCCTGGTTATCATTCTTGCATGCCTGTTCCTTTTTAATTTCCTTAGAAGACATTACAGGACAACTGGCTAAATCACTGCTTGCTGCTATACTATCATTACATGACTCACCTGAGTCAGCTTCAGAGTATACCTTGAGCTTTGCAGCTATTACCTGAAGATCTCTCTGATTCTCCAGTCTTTTAAGTTCTAGCCTTTGAGTAGCAATAGCCTCTTCCATTTTTATCTCTGCCTGCTTTGCAGCCAACTGTGCGGCACACTCTGCTCTTTTTGCAGTGATACTTTGCTGATCTATTGAGGAGCTTGAACGGTGACTACGAATAGACTTAGAGCTTGTAGTCGTAAATATCGACTGAGCATACTCTTTGTCAAGCACCATATGAATTCTTGCTTCTTCTGCATTAGCATCAAATTCCTCTTGCCCCACTTCACTCATACGAACTTTCATTAGCCCCATCAAATCTGCAGTCACTGCTGTACAGGAATCCATTTTTCTTCTAATCTCAGTAGAAGGAACTGATTGAGATCTTATAAGTTCATATACATTTTTCACTTGACTTTCCATTCCCTCTACACTGTCCATCAGGTCACTTAAGTCTTGGTCCGAGCACTCACCCTTCAGTTTGGTACGTGTAGCTTTAACTTGGTCTTTCCAGCTTTCATACAACTTGATGAATTTACTCTCCTTTTGAGAAACTTCTTGCTGCTTAAGCTCCTGCATTTTTGGAGTTAACTTTCTTTCTCGTGAGGATTTCCTGGGTTCATCTGTTCTTGAAGTGGAAGGAATAGGTTCTGTCATTGCTGTTTGAAGTGACTGTATTTTGGAGTGAACATCACCAATGAGTGACTCTAATCTTTCCCTTTCAACATCATTACTTTGAGATTTCAATTGTTCATTTAACCTAATCAACTCTGCTTGAATGGTCTCTATTTGCTCACTTGATTCACCACATTGTGATTTTTCTCCATAAACTGACATTGTAAATGTTTACCAAAAACACTTTAGTACACGGTTACTTAACTATTACTCTCAGATCAAATTACTCACCATTCACAACAATGTCAATGCTGAAGCATAAATCAATTAAAGCAATATATTTATAACACTTTACCTTTTTTTTTTTTTTTTTTTTTTTATGTCCATATAGATGTAGAAGTAGCACAGTCAAACCTGCAGTTAACTGCACAGCAGAACTCTTCTGCTTCAAACAACGATGAAATAAACACAGTACTCTGAAGCCTGTAGGAAGGATACTTGTAAGGCTGTAATCTAGAAGGATGAATGTCGCCCTCTACTGCTCGCGTCGCGGTACTTTCCTCGGCTGTGACAACTGTGAAAGGGGAAGTCTCCTCTCTGATGCAATCTCAGACCGCGCGATGGTTCCGCGATCGTGATTCTTCCTTTTCTCCGACGTCTTGTCTGTACGCGATGCTCCAGCGGCCGCGATGTTGCTTTCTCTTCAGATCCGACGGGTACCGTTCCACATTTGGCGCTGTCGGCTTTGCTGGCGTCACGTTTTCACTATAGCTGCACTGGTCTAATGAAATGAGCCACGCTTCATACAGATGTCCTTTTTGCTGTTTATTTGTCTCTATGTCTCTGTCTCTTTCCAGCAGACACCGTGAAAACTACAAGAAATAAACATATAATGTTCAAAATATGCATTTAGTCGAGTTCTTTTCAAGTCTCTCATGTAAATGTCCGCTGATACGCAAATGAACACATGACAATCCGAATCTGATTACATCACGATTTACACATAACATCGTTTACATAAACTGATAAAAAAACAACATTTTACAGAAAATACAACAGATTTAAAGATGAATTACCGTGTGCGCCCTCTTAGACCATGCAGATAAAGGTTACTCTTTTCCAGGCTCTGTATACCATTAACATTACTCTGCATCCATGTTTCTTCAACCCATAATGCAACGGTCCCGCGTTCAACTCAACCTGGTCATATGACCTGTTACGCTTCGATATTAACTCTTTCTTAAAGAACCCATGACATTAAACATTCTAAGGGAGCACATTCTCTACTTTAAACAATAAATGAACTCAAATTGATTAGACTGTTTAAACAAACATAAATAATACACATATCTTTGAAAAACATGTCTTTTGACAGTTACAATGAATATCTAAATTTGTGCCTTGCCGTCTACGGTATTTTTTTAGAACTTAGAAAAAAGATGCTGCAGCCAACGAACAGCCAGCGGGGGCTGCAGGACGACTCAACCTCCGCAGACAGTTTTTAATGTTTATCAGACAATAAATACTCAAGATTTTGCTTTAGTATAACTCACAACGAGTTTCACACACCTTCTCCGGCCACGTTGAGTTGTTGACACTTAACAGTGGGAAAAGCGACACATGCGCTATTCACTTGTATAACTTAAGGGTGAATGGGTAACATACCTGTCAAGTTTTGGATTTGAAAATAAGGGAAATTTTTCAGCGCCCATTGCGAGCAGTCCCACCACCCCAACAAAGCTCCAGTATCCCTTACATTTTAAGACAGGTGTTATAGCCCAAATTAAAACACAAAAGGGTATATATGAAGAGCATTTATTTAAAGGCTTATTTGCATATTTTCTGTTAATTTAACATTGCTTGTCTTTACATTTACATTTTATTTTAATTCCACACATTCTTTTCATTTCATATTGCTTTTCTTTAACAGTTTTTCTTTTCATTTCACATAACTTTTCTTTTACTCTTTTAGTGAGTTGTTGTACCAATTTGTTGCAGACTTTGCATTCTTTAAAAAAGTAAATTCGCTGTCCCATTTATCCTGGTATTTACACATGGGTTTTGGTTTTTTGGCAGGTGTGCCTTCACTCTCTATTGTAGCATCCATCATCCGTCTCTGTTTTTTCTTTTGTTGTTGTTGTTTTTCCCACGTTATAACTCATGTCATCTGACCTCACACACCCCTCGCGACAGGCTACTACAGGTGGGAGTTATAGCGAGACTAGTGACAGAGCTCAGATTGGGAATGTTTTTATTATTATTATTTTATTAATAACGCAGGTAAAAAAATAAATAAATAAAAATACGGGAGATTTACGGGAAAATACTAATACGGGAGGACGGCGGGAAAGAAGGGTAAAATACGTGACTTTCCCGGCCAAAACGGGATACTTGACAGGTATGAGTAATGTAGTTTCTGCTCTGGGTGGGATGAATTAGGAAGCTTGCATTGTGAAGGGCGCTCTGAAAATCGGCAGTGCAGGTAAAAGATTAAAACCTCTATTAAAACAGATGGCCAAATGAGCGTACCGGTACGCTACAAGCACGTTCTGGGCGCACGGAGAGGTGGCGGTACGCTCAAGAGCTATATTTGGAAGTGGCGGTACTGAGTACCAGTGCATACTGGCCCACTTAAAGCACTGGCAATGACTATACCTTGGAATTTTTTTGCAGTCCACTTAGAATTCAATCATTTTTGTTTTTTATTGGCATTGATTGTTTTGAAATTCAAATGGTACTTACATGCCTGTGTTTTTATTTCTGTAATAAATATGGCTTTCAAGCCAACAGTTAATTTGGAGGATATTGATGGTTTATTGCAGGTATGTTGTTTACATGAGAAAATCTGTGTTACAAGTTAAACAAAAATTCCAATAAACAATCATATTTTGAATTTAAATAGTTTCTTTGTCTTGAGTTTACATTAATTATTTACATTTTACATTTACATATCCAAAAAGTTTCAGTCTTTTAATTGCGATTAATCGTGATTAATCGCGATTAATTTTAAAAAATTGTGCGATTAATTAGTTAATTTTTTTTAATCGATTGACAGCACTAGTTTAAACCAAATGTTGACCTGGAAAATCCTTGATTGCGTATTATTAACCTATGAAAAGTAATATTTGACTTAAGTCATAAAAACAGAATCAGTTCTACATGAAAAATAAGTTCAAGACTAGACCGTATATTCTTATTTCTGTTGTGTCTTGTCAAAATAATATACAGCTGTGTACATTACCTGCTTTTGGGCTGTTTGTGTGTGTGTGTGTGTGTGTTTGTGTATGTTTACTTAACTAAAACAGTCCTAATATTTAATCAACCCATCCGTGTTTCCGCATCCCATGGAGATGGTCAGTCTGTCTGTGCATTAGTGAGGACTTTTCATTAGTAGTGCTGGTTTTATGAGTATCAAAGATTTATTCTATCAGGAGCTAATCAACTGAGTCTTTTTGAGTGAGCTATCCAAACATACACTAATTCATTCAAAACCACTGATTCATTCATTAGCAAAGCTAGATTTTATGGCTGAATTGGGCCTTTTCTACCACTATTTCTGAAATGATACGAGTAGTTTTGGTATTATATTTCATACAGTCTCTATGGTGAGTCACTTAATCACTAAATATGCATTCCTCAATTCACTCAAACCTATTTGTTCAGAAATTGTGACTTATTCAGGAAGTAGTTCACCCAAATATGAAAATTCTGCCATCATGTTATAATCTATTTATATACTGTGGGGAAATAAAATGCTCTGGGAGTCAATGGGGACCAGAAACTGTTTGATTACCAACATTATTTAATATACTTTCTTCTGTGTTCATCTCAACTAATACAGGTTTGGAACAACCTGAGGGTGAGCAAATGATGACAGAATTAAAAATTGTGTGTGAACTGTCATTTTAAAACCGTTCTCTCAATCTTTTCTTTTAAAAACAATTACCTGCTTGATTCACTGGATGATTCTCTCAAACGATTCCTTCAAAACGATGATTCATTTAGGAATAACACCGTTGTGTAAAGACGATGCAAATAGATTTTCCAATAGATTTTGACTGTCTGCCTGTAAACAGCTCTCTCCAGAGGTTAGATTTGTCTCGTTCACCCAGCTACCCATGGGCTTCCTGCGAAGACTCAACAATCTGGAGAGCTTAGACTTCCAAAATAACCAGCTGGAGGAACTGACTCCCAGAGCTCTGACCTCTGCCCAGACTTGAAGCTCTGTACCTGAAAAACAACAGACTGAAGACCTTCGATCCATTAGCCTTCATTTGTAATCTATACCTTCGCCAGATATTCTTGAATATCAACCATTTCGGCAGCCTGCCTGCTGGACATTTCCTTACGCAGGATAAACTTGTTTTCCTTGACCTCAGGAACAACTACCTGCAAAATCTGACTCCAGGTATATTGGATGGAAGCTTGTATGATGTGTTGTCTGGTAATCCATGGCCCTGCAACTCTAGTTTGGCATATCTATAACACTGAGGGAAATTTTTTTTATTTTTTACTACTCCATCAAATGTTTTTAATCATGGAGTAGAAATGTAATTTTATTAAAAAAGGTTTGTGAATGCATGTCCATATGAATAATTTAATGCTTAAAGTGAATTTGTGAATTACTTAATGTGAAAATCTTATCTATTTACAAATAATTTAGGAAAAAATAATTCCGTAAAATACTGAGAGTTCCTAATTAACTTAGTCCAAATGTAATGTGTGCTTTTACAGAACGAAAACCTGATGTTGGTCAGCAGAGGGCACTAAACTCTAATCAAAGTATTTAGAGGTACATACTATGTCCTGAGGGAAATATGGTTTCAGAGTCATTAAAAATGTTTCATGTGTGCACCTATCTTTATAACTGTTTTATCTGTTATTGCTTTTATTAATGCTTTACAAACTGTGATTTTACTTTACCTTTCTCTCTAATTTTTGTGTTGTCTATCAATTTGTCTTCCCGTTTCTCTCTTGTCTCTGATGTAGGCTGTGTGTCCTCGTGTATCTTAGTAACATATGCCTTTATGCATTGCAGAGATTTATAACTCCTGTACAAGGTACAAGGGCCATTTCCAGTGGAGGCTACTTATGAAAATTAAACTTTTTCATGAAGGGCATAAAGAGGATAGAAATGATCAGATCGTGCCCTTGTTCCAACTTCTGCCCCCAGCTCCCATAGAGAGAGACATAATGTTGGGGCTTTCAAAATGTAATTGATATCGCATCTTTATTGGTATGACATCACTGTGAAATTACTCAAATGCATTTCTTCAAGTAGGAAAATAGCATGGTGAATTATGAATGGGCATGTGCAGTTCCCATTAAGAAAGCCATAACAAATACAGAGAAAAATAATAAATTGATCTGACATGGTTGAAAGGATAAGTTAATGATAATGTAATGTAATGCAGTTTACACTTTTAAACCTTTCAAAAATGCAAATGGATGTGTGTCTGACCCTGTTTTCACCTACAACATTGCATAAAGGATGTGAAGATTGGATCAGTGTTCAATGCAGCGTGATGATTTTAATAATTCCTCTGAGAGACTATTACCTCAACCGTCTTCAAATCTCGTGCACTTTTATTGCCAGAATAAACCTCTTTAGAAGGTTTGAAGAGCTCCTAGAGGCTCACAAAGCTGCTCTGTGACCTTCAAGATCTCTGAAATTGACCAATGTTTTTAGGTCAATGAACATATTTCATTGTTAAGTTGTTACAGTAAACAATTTACAATTACCATTCATTTTTAATTGACAGGAGATGTTGAATGTGACATAATATATAATGATAATGATAAAAGTTTGAGTATTCTTTTAGGAGAAAAGTATGATAATTCATTCAAGGCTATTCCACACTACCACTTAATCGATATTAATGCTAATGGCATTGTTCAAGATGAATTCCTTTCGATTTGCTTACATGCTTGCATTAAAAGTAAACTTGCATTTTAACAGGCAAAATTAATTCAAATGGTTATTTATTTACTGAATTCACGCTGATTCTGACATCAGACCATTGCACTTCTATATAAATCAAGTACTTATATTTCAGAGTTTACTGTTCATATTTTATCTGAGATGTGAATTTGAGTTCTCGGAAGAAGAATTTTATTTCAATATTGAGTTGTCCTCGCGGGTTGTACCAGAAACAATCTTACAACTCGTTCACCGTCGTAATCTATAAGATTCTGATGCGATTCATAAAACAAATGACTCTTATGAACTGGTTCTTTTGAACAGTTCATAAGGAATCCTTCACCTCTGACTCAATTACTGAAAAATTACTTCTTTTTTTTTAATGAAGGAAGACATATTAAATTACATAAATTACTAAGTCAAATAAATGCTGACAGCTCTATATTCATCTAAATATCCTGTAATTATTTTTTAAAGAAAAATTCTTAAGCTACAGTCCCATGATCCTTCAGTGATGTTTCACTTCCACTGTTTCCTTTTAACATTGAGGTCAAGCAATATGTCAACACGATTAAGTATTCTCTTAATCAAAAGGCAACAAAAACTGTGAAGGTGTGTAAACAATTTGATATATTTTTGTAAGTCCGTACTTCCCCTGGCAAAATGCGATGATGTGAGTCTTTTGTTTATTTTTTTGTTTATGTAAAAAAAAAAATGCAAATTTTGGAAACGGCACAATATGTTATCTTTATAAAGGAGATGAACGCTCATGTAAACTGTGCAATTGTTGAATTAAAAAGAAAAAAAAAAATTGATAAGAAAATTTAATTAATGTTTTTAATGATTTTTTAAGGATCATGTGACACTGAAACTTCAGAGAATGTTTTAAAAAAGAAAAAAAAAAGAAAAAAAATCTACAAACTGTACAGTGATGCTGTGGACGAAGAAAAAAAAGAGCCACTGTATGAAACACTGATCCATTGGTCAAAAAGATTTAAAAAGGTCATACTAACTCTTTAAACATTGTGCTCATAATATTGTCCATATCCTTGGAAAAATAGAATCACAAGTCTGTCTTATAACAGTAATTAATTATACAGAGTAATGGACCTGCCCCGCTCTAGACCCGGCTTGCCATTTATGGCCAATTTCCTTAATTAGGTGTCTGCTGATAATTTAAGTACAGTGTGAAATATATCTTCAATAAAATAGTGTGTTTTGTGGGGTCTTGCTTGACTGAAGGGTGGGAATGATGTAGAGAGAGTGTGCCTCCATAAGATTTAAGAGCAGGGATTTACTAGGCTTTCCAATCTCAGCTTGTCTGTGCTGTTGTAAGAATGACCTTGCTGTTGTGAGAAGACTATAATGTGACTATCCCTTCCTGTAATGTTGAGTGTGTCCTACCGGATAGAGATCCTCACAGCAGCTGAGATGACATGAAGTGGTCTTTTTCACAAATACCTTTAGTGGCATCATATTTATACGACTTGATACCATCTGTTGTCTGAAAGTTAAGTGTTTTACCATCCAGTTTATTTATATTATCCTTTATGCTCACATTTTTATCCTCATTTAGCAAACAGGCTGGCATAGTAGCATAGATGAGTACTGTGTGTTTTAATGTGGTTGTGGCGCCCAGCCATCTTCCCAATAACCTCCCCTTAATTCACTCAACATAACTCATTTTTTCATTGATTTCAGTCAGAGGTTGCTTTTTGCTAAATCCACTATGGTCTGGATGTTTTAAGTGCTTATTTCACTTTAAAGAATTCACGTAATATTTTAATTTGCCAGTATATATTTTTTATCTAAATCTTTAGTGTTAGATGTATAATCCTAAACAGAATCATTTTCATTTCAATTCAGATTATAAACCATAAACAGCTGATGTGTTAACTTTGACTGCATTTTATGTAAAAGCCTTTTTCATCTCTCTCAGATTTGCTGCTGACCTCCTAGCACCCTTTTGTGGCCCCCCCTGTTTTAAAAGCCCCTGATTTGAACAACAAAGATTAATCCCATAAAAGGTGAATAGGCCTATTCTTTTTTGCTTTTCAGACTTTTCTCTCATTTTCTTTCCTTATCCACCATTAGTAAAGGTCAGTTTTCATCACTGTGATTATTCTTTTCTGCAAATGTGCTTTTTCTCAATTTTCTCCTCTGAAAATTACTCTTAATGCGAAGGAAGATCTCTTTCATCCTGTCATTCATTTAAATCACAGCAGCTGCTTTTGCCTGTTGGTATTTTACTGTCCGTGAGTCTATGAATTCACATTTATTTTTATTAGATTCCAGATATTCACATTCTGTCCACCTCAGCACACGCTTTCACATAAACTACTGAAAATTATTAGCTCACACCTGTTTGTCTCTTGTAATTTAATGCTTGTACTCCCACAAACTTTCGAAAGGTCAAGCACAGTGACCTCTGAAAAATGGACAATTTGTAAGAAACTGGCCACGTAGACACTTGTGTGCAATAGCTGCTTTTACATCATAGAACTCCAGGAGGGGAAACTTATATTTAGAAGCTGAAAAGCAGTAGGCTTTGAGATTCCAAAATGTGTCTGATGTGGAGGGGGATTGACTTTGTTCTCTGATTACAATGTAGTGTGTGTAACTCAATACTGATCCATGTGCAGTTCAGATTTTGGACACCGTCAGCTGCATGAAGCATGTGCTTCTCTCTAAACTGGACAACAACATGATGGTGTCAGAGTTATAGAGGTGCATTTTGCTGTTATTTATGTGGCCTGTATTCCCTATTTTAGTCATCCTGTGTTGTGTGATGCTGATTTAGCTGTGCTGGTGGGGTCAGTGATTACTGGCTATTAGCACTGGCTGCTCTTTTGTCCACCCACATTCCAGATCGAAGCCATATCTCAGTGACCAGCCATAAGTAGTCCTACACACAAACAAAACAACTTTTCCATGTGGGCACAAACAAATTCAATTTATTAATTCACTCAGAATAACACCCACACACAAACACACCCACATCCATGTCCACCCATGTCTTTCAGGAGCCAACAAATGTATATCTCACACCCGAGAGGCGTTCAAAGCACTTGCGGCAAAATTCAAACCCTCTAGCGACATATCATTCGAATTCCCACAGAGGGGCATGGTGGTTCACACTGTTGTTGTTGTTTTTAAATAGGGAGATAAATAGCACAGGTAAATTCATAGATGTCTACATGTAAAGGACAAGATCCGAGTGAATTGTTTAAATAATCTGATGTATCTGAAGCACCAAACTGTAATCGCTACAAGGTTTTAGACATCAACTGGAATATCATGGCATACACATTCAGTCACCATAACAAAAACACACTGTTTTGAACTACTGCTATTGCTGGGTCTAAATAGTAATAATAATAATATATTATACAATCAGTTGCTGTTGTTTAATGTCAAATGGCTACAGAAAGAAGAGAGAGGGGAAATGTTGAATGAATGTGGAAATGTGGAAAGAAATGTAAAACAGACAGTCACTTTATTGTCAAGATCATTGAAAAATATATGATGTTACAAAATGTATACAAATTAGTTCGTGATTGAGAGTACTCTAATTCCATTATAAAGTCAAGTGATTTCTCTTCCTTCAGGCTTGTTCAGTTAAGAGACCAGTCAGATATTCTCATTACCGTGAAATGTCTTCAGAGGCAATGAGTCTCGGAGCCTTTGATGTGTACAATTTAAATGATTGATTTCAAATCATTTTGTTTTGAATACATTTTATGTACAATTATGATCAATACTTTTACATGTACTTGTCTATTGTTTTACTTTAATGTTCCTTGATAAATTGATCTTCTGAGTTGCACTGACCCTTAGTAACCCATTTTATTGAATTATTTTTCTGAAAAGAGACTTAGGGGTGTATACACTAGCTTATAGCTAGGCCTATTAATAAAAGTGATTAAAACAAGAGACATTGTATATGATATGATATGATGTGATAACCTTCAAGTTTTGAGGGTTTGAGTTACAACATTAGACAGACAGACAGACAGACAGACAGATAGATTGCTGTAATAATCACAGTGTATTGTTCATATTGATTAGTTCTGTTTCCTGACTTAGTTTATTATTCTGAAATATTGATAAAGGACAAGCGCAAATCACTCTCTAGTTGTGCTTGCGTTTATGGGCTGGTTGACCTTTGGACACATCTGCTGTAACACCAAGTAACGGGATATATGTGTCACTCTGTGACGCGCTCACAGCAGTGCTATCCCAAACTGACCTAGTGCCAGCCGAAGCAGTTCTTTCAGCCTTCGGACACTCCTGCTTTTCCTCCTGCGCGCGTAACGCCATGAGTTCGATCTCATGCTTGGCAGCGGTTTCAAGCACACGCTGCTTACTGTAAACAATGACGAAGTTGTTAATAATCGGGTGGATTGGCAGCGCGATCGCAATTACGCCACACAGAAAACTGACAGCGGCGTTGCACCTGCCCAGCGTTGTTTTAGGATAGATATCCCCATAACCCACAGTGGTCATTGTAATGACAGCCCACCAGAAGGACTGCGGGATACTGGTGAACATGGTTTCAGAGTGGCTCTGTTCCAATGTGTACCCTAGGGCGGAGAACAGGAAAATCCCCACGCTCATGTACATGAAAAGCAGACCCAGCTCTTGAATGCTGCCTTTGAGCGCGAATGTAAGAGTTTGGAGACCTGATGAGTGGCGCGCGAGTTTGAAGATGCGTGCAATGCGCATGATGCGCAACGCTTGCACTGCCTGCTGGACGTAAGCGAGCTCCATCACGGCAGTGCCCAAATACGTTAGAATCAGCAGTACGTAAAAAGGCATGATGGCTAGAAAGTCTATTATATTCATGAAGGAGAACACAAAGCGCAATTGGTTCGAAGAAGCCAAGAAACGCAAAACGTATTCCACTGTGAACCAGATGATACAAGCCGTCTCGATGGACTCAAGGGTCGGGTGTTCCATTAGATTACCCTTGGCATCTTCCACTTGGAGTTCCGGGTTGGTGCCCACGCACATGACTACAGAAGAGAGCAGGATGAACGTGAACGACACTACTGCGATTACGCGCGCGGCTAAAGATGATTCGGGTTTCTCCATGAGCTTCCACAGGAACGTTTGGCACCTCTGACCTCTAGTGACCGTTCCATCATCATCCAGGTCGTCCAGGATGGCCTTGACTTTCTCTGCTATTTCCTCCAGCTCGGTTTGAACCTCATTTAAACTACTTATACAGCATTCGTCCAGATACTCCGCGTCGATCCGCCAATAGTCCATCTCTCTCATGAAGCACATGGGACAGATTCCTCGCTTCATATGAATCTCTCCGTAGTAATACAGCTCTAGGATGCATCTGAAGGCCTCTGGGTCTCTGTCAAAGTAAAACTCTTGGTTTGAGTCATCATAGTCATCACAGAGAGCGCAGAGATTTTCTTGTGTGGAATACGTGGCTCGGTTCACCAGTTCCGCCAAACGTGTCTCTGGATATCGGTTCAGCACGTTCCCGTGGAGAATGTGCTTGACACCACCGATATTCACAGCAATCTCCGTCTCCTCACTCGCCTCTGAGCCGTTACAGTCTGCGTAACGAGTCCTCGGGAACTCCCACATGTCAACTGATACAATCCAGAGTTTTAAGCAAAAACAAAATAAGAATAATTTTTAATCTAGAGGAACATATTCTTTAAAAAGCGACATGTCCATGATATAACAGGAAAGACCGGGGCTAGACACTGCAACATATTTTCAGACTGATTATATATATATATATATCTGCTTCCTACTTTTTCCCGAAAAAAAGATTAAGTTACTTGAACAAATGCTGACCTTTTATGACGTTTGCTATAAATTCTGGGGCAATAGAAATGTTAAATGAGACTTTATATTATATTGTTTGGACAAAAGTACTAGTCCCGGTTTCCCATTTTGTATTTGTACATTAGCGAGAAAGAGAACAAAACCTAAGGATTCAATACATTATTCAAATACATTTAAAACGGTGTTTGCATTAGGTAAAGTAGAGCTCTGCACATTAATGTTCTAATGTAAATAGTCAACTGTGATAAAAATAAAACTTACATATGTTTGAATAAAAGCCTGTGAAGAAAGTCTTAAAAAGCTTCTGACTTCTGCTGCATAATGTCCGAATAAATCCTAAAGAGCGCAACATGCAAAGACGGGTGACAGGAGCAGAACTAAGGTGTGTTGTGTGTGTGTGTGTGTATAGGGATGGAGCAGGCGTGATGGGCGGGGTGGAAAGCCATAATTTATGTTTTCGGATTGAAGGACCAGGAACATGTTGCAACTCGTGCAGTCATAAAATAAAAAGGCCTACTCTCTTATCGTTGTTATAATTATTAGGGGTGCATTAAAAATATACACTTGACATCTCATGGTTCTCAGACTATGTTAAACTTTTTTTCCACGCGTTTATTTTAATTAGAGAACTGTTTCGAATTCACCAGTTCCGCCACACGTGTCTCTAGATAACGGTTCAGCAATCTCCGTCTCCTAACTCGCCTCTGAGCCGTTAGTCTACGTAACGAGTCCTTATGAGCTCCGACAGCATGTCAATCTATATATGCAATACAATTGTCTTGGCAAAACAACAATTAATAAACTAGACAGGCTATAAATCTATAGTATTTAAATCATGAGACATCTTGGTCAACCTGGCATTAATTACATACTTTTGTCCTGAAAGAAAGTTACGGAACATTTTAGTTAAAATCTTTACTACTGTGGTTTTACTGTGTTTACTATGATAAATATGATAAATATGCCCCCATTTCAATTACTTATTATAACCAGACGTTTCCATCGAACGCTGAAATATCCCCATCTAGTGTTGAAAAGTGTAAACTGCAGTGCAGTGTCACATGATTAAACTGCCAAACATTTGCTTATCAATTGATATTTAAAAATTATTCAGTTTCTTGTGTTGAAAATTGTTTATTTATATCCCCATAACTTAATCTGAGCTTGTTATTTTCAATTGTAGTGTTGAAATGCATACTTTTCAACATACAGACTACAAATACATTTATTTATTATTATTTTATTTTTCTGAAGTATGTCACATGGGGAACTGCCTCATCCTGGAGGGCTCCATCTCCGGCTCAGCACTGGCCTATCAGGAGAAGTCAGGTTAGATGATTTGAGAATAACACCAAAACTGAACCTTAACATCACGTGACACACTCATAGTCACCTTGGAGGTTGTATAAAGATGAAGCAGCTGTCTGAGCTCAGTATTCTGTTGTTGTACACTCTGTGTTTCCACCAGAAGCTCAGCCCTTTCAGTCAGTACAGCACTAAGGATAAAACATCGTTGTTAATAATACAGGTTAACTTCTCTAAGACTACATAAAGGTTTTTGGGTGCAGTACGGTATAATTATTGACTACAAAAATGTACACTTACTGGTACTTGTTGAGAGATGTATCTAGAGCACTCCAGAGCCTGAGTTTGGACTCTGGGATGACATTAGCAATGCTTTCCCAGTACGCTCCATCTTCTGAGTCATCTCTCATATCCAACCCCAAAACACTGCTCTTCTGTGAGGCCTGAACATCACTGGATATAATAACAGATGATTTTAGGGAATATGTGTGACAGCAGAAACGTCTTGGTTTGAAATGCAAGCGCACTAACTGGGGTCTGCAGTACTGAGCTGTAAAATCTTTCAGTGCCACTAGTAGGTCATTATGATGGATGAAGTCCGAGTTGTTGGCTGTCTCCTCTTCCTAACAAAACCACAAAAGGGAAATGCAACATACTTAGTTTTGTTTCCAGAGTAGCATAGTGAGAGGTTTAACTGTTATGGGATCCACTTTTACCTCCATATTTTCCTTCTGCTCTTGGCCTTGTTGTCTATAATTCATTAAGAACTCAGCCATTTTATACACATCCTTATCACTCTCGATCCCTATTGCCTGTGTGCATTAAAGAAAGAAGAAATCTAATTAGACATCAGTCTTTTTCGTTTTTCAGTGGTTCTCAAACCTTTCGACTCAATGGCTCTCCTTTGTACAAGATAAAAGATCATTTGAAGGCCCTGCTATAATATGTACCTCTGACACTTCTGCTAAAATAAAAAAAATAAACTGCAAATAAGATACTTTATATCTTAATTAAGTTTTTCTTAACTAATTTGAAATAATTGAAAGATTTATTGGGGGCTCTCCTGGAAGTTTGCAGAGGCCCCCTTGTTGAGAACCAAAGGTCTACTTGTACTTACTGAGAAAATGGCATCTAGCTTTATAAGGGACTGATCATTCTTCTCCAGATGAGACACCAGCTTCAGCAGTTTACTCTCTACAAGGAACCCCTGAGAGAAAGAGAAAAACAGAGACAGATTTTTGCTTCTGGTTTTGAAAAGAAATACAACTGCTTAGAACTATTTAGAGGTTTTCTGCAAGTTGTATGAGGGGAAATGGCCTTGTTAAATCAAGTAAAGAAAATCTAAGAAATAAACGGATACAAAATATCAATATGTTCTCATAATGTAAATGCACACAATGAGTTGCATTAGTTGCATCCATTACTGTTTAATTCTTGAAAGTCTTGAATACCTCTGTTCCCAACCTCTAGAAATAACTGGAGATAAGTTTTACTGTACCTTCTGATTTCAGAAAAGTGACACATTTACTTAAAAATGTCAATTTGTCTTTGTGAAGTTCATTTATGACATAAGATAAGTGAGTTCATAATTAAATCAAAAAGAATTTGTTAACTTGAAGGGCAAATAACAAGTTTTAATTCCCCATTTACAGATATTTGTTAATTTTTTTAAGCATAAACCTAATTTTGTAAAAAAATTTCAAGATTTAATTTACATTTGTATCTATAACATTGGACCTCACTGACTAGTTTCATAATATGGACAAAATACTTTTTAAACATTATAGAATATCTTCTTTTGTGTTCAATAGAAAATAGCAAAAAAAGTCATAGGTTTGGAACAACATAAGGGTAAAGGAATTTATTTAAGACCATAATAAGATAATTTATTCTAGGATATGTGAAATATATACAGTATTTTAACATAATTGAAGCATGATTTCAAGTAAGGTTCATTTTTTTTTATTTCAATCAGTCAAAAGTATCCCTAACTGTTGAATCACACACTCACCAATTCGTCACACAGCAGCTCCAGAATTCTCTTCACTGTTCTCCTGTTCACTCCACCAGCAGTGTCGTCCAGACCCACAGGTTCCTCCACTAAATCTCCTCTTGTTTCTTCTTGCAGAGTATCTGCAGCTGCCTGTGAGGCCGTCCTGAGTGTCTTCTGTTCGATCGGGCCGGAGCGCTCCATGAAGGGCAGCGGAGGAGACACCCAAGCATGACCCAGCTGCTGCTCATGAATGATTCTGTCCGTCTCCAGCACCCTGTGTGCCAGTGCCTTTACCTCATCTTCACTCATCAGCCATAACTTCTCAAAACGCTCGGCATCAAGCGCTGAAAAGTGTCTGTCCAAAAATACAAAAACAAGGTTTGTCTAGGGTCTGTCTGAAAGCCTTTAAGTCATGAGGTAAGTAAGTGCACTCACCTTGCTTTCTTCTGCATGTCTTTGTACTGTTGTTTGATGCGTGTGTAGTCATTTCTCAGTGATATCTCCTCTGCTTTCAACTGCTTTTCCTGACTGGCGCATTTAGACTTTAGGTTGTTGAGAACGTCTTGCATTCTGAAAGAAATTCAGGTCAGTTCTGAGTGTTTTCCTGCAGTGGGGTGAGATTACTAGACTAAACATCCTTTCACACCAAAAATGTTAACTCTAATGATATCAGCTGAAAGGCAGTGACTCTTGCTGCATTAAAAATATTGAACGAGAATGTAATGCATTCAAATGATTTAAAACGGAAAAAAAGACAGATATCTTGGGTTCTACTATCCTGAGAAGTAGAATATCTTTACTAAGATTAGTATGGATATTCACTGCTATGCATACTGTAAGTTTTTTGGTTGTTAAGTTTTTGTAATGTTTTTGAAAGAAGTAAATTTGATAAAAAAAATGCAGTAAAACTGTAATATTTGAAATATTATTTAAATTCAAAATTACTTTTCTAGTTTAATATGTTTCAAAACGTAATTTATTACTTTGATTTAGGTGCTATTTGATCCCTCAGAAATAATTTTATTATGATGCTTTCATTATTAAGAAACATTATGTATTATTATCATTGTTGAAAACAGTACTTTTGATTGAATACCAGTATTAATGTCTTCCTGACATCAAACTTTTAACCTGAGTGTACCAAGATTATTCTGTAAAAGTTATGATACCTTATAATTTTCCTCTTCAAATAGGATTTTAAGATGGCATTCTCTTCCTCTCTTTTCTTTAGCACCTCATATTTGTAATCAAGTTTTTCTTCATTCAGATGGCAGTTGAACTTCACCTCTTGTAACTTCTTTCTTAAATTCTGCACACACAAACAGACACAAAGGCAGATGTTTATTTTATATCTAAAGCATTACCGTCTCTAGCATATAGTTACATGTAAGCAGTACATACAGTTTATTTAAGTCCATATCACATTCACCTGTACTTCTGTATCCATTCTGATTTTGTCTGTGTTGTATTCTTCAGCTTTCCAAACCCTCAGCTTCTGCAGCAAGTCCTCATGCTCCTCCAGGAGACTTAAACCCTGCATCAGATTCCTAAACTGCAGAAAAAGATGCATCTGTTGTCAAAGTGGTTTCAGTCAAAGGTATTCACATTCAAATCAGTTTCAATCCAATGTGTGCATTAGTCCATGTGTGTGTCACTTTTCTAAGCATTGTACCTCTTTCTCGCTTCGTTCTTTCATCTGATGTCCCCATTTCTTCCTGTGTTTGGTTAGCAACGTTCTTCTCTCCTCATCAAATGAGTTCTTTAATGTCCACAGAAAATAAATGGTATATGACAGTGTGCATTCATATAGACATGCTATTATATATGGTGTAACTGTTCATTCCTTATTAAACCAAACACATCAAAATAATTGTGTAGAGGGTGGAATGATAATTGGGAGGCAGTACAAGACCTCAATATGCTGCAAGTCCTCTCGGTATGACTTTTTCAGACTTGAGATCTGTTCTTCCATTCTCTCAATCAACAGGTCTATGTCTTTAGCCTGTCTTTTCAAGTCCTTCACATAGTGATCATCACTGGCCTTTAGCTCCTATACAAAAACAATTGCTGCTAATTACTCTTGATTTACAGTCCATATGTTTTCACTTGCATTTGTTGGAGACTGAAGTTCACCTGCTGTAGCTCACTGATCAGTTTATTCTTGTCCCCTAAAATCTGTTCACAGAGTTGTTGCTGGCTGTTCAGAGCATCTCTTAGATCAAGTGGGGTCTGTTTCATTTTAGCATCTGTCCATTTGCGAGTGATCTCCTCAAACTTTTCCTGGCTGGACTTGGCCTCATTTTCCAGCTTTTCTCTCCTTATAGAGTCAAATGACACATTTTTAGTGTGAATACAAACTTTACAGAGGTAAATTTCAATACTTACAGTGACAGAGGGAGACTAAGTGTTTAATTGCATGTACCTCAGTCGGCATGCCTCCTCTAGCTCTGTTCTCCTGTCATGTCTCTCTGGCATCTACAGCTACTTCAATGTTGGTCACCAACTCTAGACCATCACTTTGCAATTTTGCCATGTGCTGCAAAAAGAGCAGAGGAAAGTGTCCTGGAAATTTGATCTACCTTACACATTATGTGCACATTATTCAATAGTAAATTATTTCAAAACTACAATATTTGCTTTTGTAATATTTCATATCATGATAAAATATAATATAAAGGCATAACAGCAAGATGTTAACTATATTTAAATGCAGACCACTGACCCTTTTACTTTTCTCCACTTCCTTCTGACTTTTCCGTGCTTCTTCTTGAATATCCTCCTTTCCCTGGGAATCTTCGACAAGGTCTTGACTGCAAAAAAAAAGAAAAGAAAAGAAATTGTAAGTGTTTCATTGCGCGTATGAAATCTCCAGAATAAGTTACTTAAAGATCTGAGATCATGACACTTTTATTGCTAACTAATGAAACAAGGTACTCGGCTAATGTAACGTTGCTCGAGATGAATGTTTACCGTGTTTTGGCCTCATTTCGTGCGGCTATGCGGAGGCGACGGGCTGTGATTCTCTCCGCTTGGTTTTTTAGACTCAACAGATGGTCCAGGTTCGTCTGCCTCATCCCCTGCAAAAGTCTCGGACTGATGCATTTTAAGTTGCGTTAAGAAGCACTAGTCCAAGATATAGAACACAGCGATGAATGGTAGAATATTGTTTACAATACCGTTGCTATGATACTGCTCGAGTGGACGAATGACGGTACTGCAATGCAACCAATACTGTATAAAAAACAACCACTGATCTGTAACAGAATATCATAGATCAACGACTTCCAGACATATATATATATATATATATATATACAGAAAGTACTATGTCAGCAACGTCAACCAGCAGGAACTGTTTTTTTTAGCAGCAGTAATGTTTGTGTAACAAGCTGAATGTGGCGATAATTTAAGAAAGCTGTCTTTATGGCTTTCTCTCTGTGTCTCTCTTTCATTCGCCAACCTCTGATTCCTGATAACTTTTGCTAACTAGCTTGTGTCTAGCTTAATTTGTGCACTCGACTGTGCCATCACATTAAAAGACCATGCATCAGACTGTAACCTTATGTGACTCATATTTACAGCCACTTATTTAATTCTTTTGCTCTCCAAATGAACATTTTGCACATCCATTACAATATACAGATTTATCAGGGACTTTTTTTTAGTATTAGTCTCTAAATTGAGAGGACCGTAGACTCGCAGTATATGGGAAAACCAGTCACACAGTCTGGGGCTAAAGTACTTGTGTTGGCATGCTAATCACCTTAGTGATTATAGTGGCTTAACGTTTAGCATTGCACACTTTTACCTTTGCTTGACTGATCATTTGGCATTAGGATCAGGAGATACTGTACATCAATCAACCATAGTTCTCCTGTCTGTGGGTGTAAAATGCATTTATGTGTGTGCATCCGTGCATGTTTTTAAGGGTTGTGTTCCTCTTTAATAAAGGGGAATTGCTAACTAAAAGATAACAGAATGTCTTTTAGATTAGTAGTTTTCACAACGCAAAAAATAGTTGCAGGTCTATCACAGGCAGTAGATATAAACAATAGTGAATAAAAATAATACCATGAAACTATCATACATAATTTGAGGAGAGGAGAAAATACTTTCACATCTTAGTTGTTGTTAATGATAATAAAGGCAGCTGATTCATCCAATCAAACTGAATTTTTGGCATTAATGCATCTGTTCACTCAGTAATAAGGCTGATATATTAATAGAATATTTAGTTGTTCCATGTTTTTGGATTATAAATCACATTTCTGCTGTTATTTATGTATTTAATTGTTTAATTTTTATTTTCAGCCTATGAATTTTGCTTATTGTTTGGCCTATGTGGTATGTTGTAATTATACATTTCAGTTAGATTGTTAAGGAGATATTTGAGAGAGAGAGAAGGAGAGAGAGAAGGAGAAAGAGATGAGACAAGGAAGGGATTAAACAAATTGGATTTGTTTAAAACAGACACTATTAGACAGAGCGAGGATTTCAGTTTGTGTTTGTCTGTCTCTGTATCTATTTTCCTTTTCTTTCTTTTAGGAATATTAGAGACAACCAGAAAACAAAAAGGAACTCAACAGTATGACCCAACAGCAGGAGAAGTTGGAGTCTCTGATAAGGAGTATGGAGGTCCTGCTGAGGGAGGTGGAGCAGCTACGTGGGAACTGTGAACATTACAACCTGGAGCTGAATCGCCACATCATGGAGCTTCGCCTGGAGAACAGAATACTGACTGACAAATACAACGCTCTTTACAAGGAGCTGCAGGGGGCCTTGGAGACCATCAAGGACTTCCAAGACACCAAATACGCTTTGGATGCCAAAGAAAGGCAAGCTGAGAAGCTCAACAGACAGCTCTGATGAAACTGTAGACAGCAGAAACCAGAGCCACAGCTTTTACCCTTTTGGGGGATTTCAGCATACAAATGGCTTACTCAAGTCTCATATTAAAATGAGATATGACTAAAGATTTTAACATCCAAACAATGACACATCTGAGTTTTTACCTGAAATCTCCTCTTATTTAATGTTATAGGCACCTAAACAATGCATCTTGTTTATTCAAGTTCAATGTTAAAGTAGTATATGTGTGTTGAAGTAGTATATGTGATGTCTGGATCTTAGTTGTTAGGGTGGAAGTAAAGCCGATCCTGTAGGTAAAGTTGACACAGAGAGTCTGCATTCTCCTTCACAGTGACAGCAACCACCTGTCATTCTGGTTACTGAAAAGTGAAAGGGACTAAAATAGCAGCTTAGAGGATTGAGTGTCACAAAGCACTTCCACCCCTATGATTTAATACTATATTTTTAGTGGCACTACGAGGAACGTCTGTGGTTAGAAATTTTTTTAAAAGCCTCGTTGTGAGACCTGTCACACAGCACACACTTATGCTTTCAGAATAATATTCTCTCTCTCTTTCTAAATAATATTTTGGGATTCTGGCCTTAAAGGAATAGTTCACCCAAAAAATGAAAATTTGCTGGAATCTGTACTCACAGTTTGGAGAAATTTAGCATTATATCACTTGCTCACAAATGGATCCTCTGCACTGAATAGGTGCCGTCAGAATGAGAGTCAAACAACATAAAAACTTCACAATAATCTACGAGTAATCCACACAACTCCAGTCCACCACTTAATGTTTTGAGAAGCGAAAAGCTGCGTGTTTGTAGAAACAAATTTTCATTCAAGGGTGAAATATTCCTTTAGGTTGAAAGTCCCTTGTATGATCCTGTTTTATTTTTCTGTAAAACTGATTTGAAATATGCACTGTAAAATATGCAAACACTATATAAACTTGACCATTGACCTTTCTTTTAGAAGACTGCAAAATTATTAAATGAAGATTTAAATTATACCAAAATGTCTAAATAAACAGATATTGTGTAGAACTCAAGCTGCTTCTCGTTTTTACCGAACAATAATGAACAATGGAGTGTGATGAAAATGTATGCAGTAGTCACTGATTCATTTCCCTTTTATCATGATAAGATTCAAGCATGATATACTCCCAAGAGGGGTTTGTTGTAACCTAATATGAGTAGTGTGTATTGGTAAGTTTTTGTACGTGTGCACAAAGGGAGAGATATTCAGTCTTGAGTGAATGGACATCAGTAACATAACTCTCTCACTGTGACTGGTTGACTTGGGATTTTCGAAGTATCACACTGAGAAGGTAAGTGATCATTCATTATAGAAGTTGAATAATTTGTAGTCAACAAAAATATTAAAATGCCTTAAAACAATGTGTGTTGTTTATCCTAAAGACAATGCTCTGCTTTTTGTAGATGAGACAGCTGTTTGATGATTACTGGGGTGAATATGGCCCATACGGAGCCTGCAGTCACACCTGTGGCACTGGAGTGGCAGTGAAAACCAGGCTCTGCAACACCATGAGGTGGGTGAAAGTGGGTGTTTAGTACATTTGAAACCCTTTTCCTTCATAATACATCTTCTATCTTTCAATATAAAGGATGGATGGTGGGCACAATTGAATTTAATATCTTGAATAATTTATCTCATCCTACTGACATTTTCTTGTTTTAATATTGTTTAAAAAATTAATCTGTAGGCCCTGAAAATGTTATAAAGACACCTTAAAAAATACAAAAACAAATAAATACATTTCCAAATATAATATTAAGAAAAAAAAATCATCAGCTGCAAACAAAGTCTGTACAGTACACTGTATTTATAAGTCCTATCTAGCACAATTCAGTTATATTGTTGCTAAAAACAAACGCAAAATATAGCCTATAAGGGAACATATTATGAATTTAAGCATTATTATTTTGCTGAAAGTTACAGTACAATTCCAAACCCTCACAGTATTACCAGTTCCGTAACATTTTCAGCCAAGATAAAATAAATACAATTTAAAACTGAAACTGAAGACTTCAATTTTGTCACAAGACTTTATTTCTGAAAAATCCGACGCGTCACCGCCACTACCGGAAGCGGATGCTCGTTGCACATTTATACTCTTTTCGTAGCTGCTCTCAGTGTTTAGCCGTCAGCGGTAACAGCCTTCATCGTGACATTTTAGATACCAGGACCAGCTATGGTAAGTATTTCAATGCTGTATTTTGTATTCTGGTGTGGTTATTACGTTTGCCTCGTCTGAAAGTTGTCTTTCATCGGCTGCATTGACACGTTTAATCAAGTGAGTGACCGCGCGCAGCTAGCAGCACTGTAGCAAGATAACGTCGAATGTTCACGAAATGAACGAGTTGTGAAGTCTGCTGGAATATTTCTAGATTTCCGTCTACAGAATTAACTACTTAAAATAAAGTTTGACTTAAACAAACGTATATTTAATTTCAGCCGTCGTAGTAATTGCCTTTGTAAGAAGCATCTAACGCTAGATTGTTTTGTTTGGGGGGAGGGTTTGAGTCAAACAGCTGCTGTTTTCAGGTCTTATGTCAGAGATTCCATTTGAACATTCGAGTTCTTTTTAAGTTTGCTTAGTTGATACGCCATGCAGGGATGGTTGGATTAAATGTCAGATTCATCCGTTTAAAATATACGTTCTACAAACCTCACTGCTAAGAGTCAAAGCTCTGTTTCTGGCGGTAGGGGGCTCCACATAATTGAGTCATATCTGGTGTGTGCGTGCGCATATTAATCTTTTACGTATTTTTGCTCTCTAAAATGTGTACAGTCAAAATGTATGTAATATTTAATTTCCACTTGTTTTTTTTTCTTTCTGATGTTCAGTCTCACACAATTCTGTTGGTGCAGCCCACCAAGAGACCAGAAGGCAGAACATATGCAGACTATGAGTCTGTCAACGAATGCATGGAAGGTGGAATATTTATTTTGATTTCAAAAGGCTAGAAATTAATGTTACGATCAATAATATTGCTTTAATGTGATTTTTTGTTTTTTTTGTAATCTTTTCTCTCAAATGAAGGAGTGTGTAAGATGTATGAAGAGCATCTGAAGAGGATGAACCCCAACAGTCCTTCCATCACATATGACATAAGCCAGTTATTTGACTTTGTTGATGATCTTGCAGACCTTAGCTGTCTTGTGTAAGTAAACACCTGTGGCACACAAGATCAATCATAAACAAGTGTACACATTTATTGAGCAGTGTATTAATTTTCTCATTGTTTGGTCATTTAAACAGTTACAGGGCAGACACACAAACCTACCAGCCCTACAACAAAGACTGGATCAAAGAAAAGATCTACGTGCTGCTGAGGCGTCAAGCCCAGCAAGCGGGAAAATAAGGAGTGTATTTTTCTGAATTATTTCTGATGCTAGTCCCCAACTCTGTCAGAACTATGACACATCACAGGACAAACATAGATGTGATGCCACTTAGTTCAGATTGTTGAATGCATGTCTGTTCAGTCAGTACATCAAAGCATAGAGTGAAAATATTTTACATTTTAAATTGCATTTTTGTAACTCGAGTTAGGGACATGGGATATTTATCAGAAAAGAGGGTAAGATTTGGGGAAAAAAGGGTTAAGGATTTCTTTTCTTTTTTTCAATCCCTCTCAATTGTTTTTATTTTTATTTTATTGTGGTTTAATTGTTCTTTAATTCAATGAAGTATAAAACATACACATTTCAGATTATGTAGATGGTTCGGAGTCATCTTCTATCCCAACTTTTGTCCCCCGTGCTGTTACAGATTTTGTTGGCCCTGTCTGTTTTGTGTATATATCCAGTTGTCACCGCTGGAAAATAATAAAAATCTTCTCACACAAAGTGTTTGTCAGTAAGTTTATTTTATTTTTTTATAATTAAATTATTATTCAGATGGATTAAATTGATCAAAATTAACAGAGAAGACAGTGTTACAAAAGAGACAGTGTTTCTGTTTCAGATAAATGCTGTTCTTTAAGTTTTATTAATTGAAGAATCCTGAATGTGTCTTGAGAATCAAATCGGCATATTGGAATGATTTGTGAAAGGTGATACTGAAGACTGGAGTAATGGCTGCTAAAAAATTAGCTCCATCACCAATAAATTACACCTTAACACTTAAACAGGCAACATGCACCACAGGATACATATGGATGAGGGGGTGTACTGTAGGAATCACAGTCTAGAGAAGGGGGATCCCCTTGTTAAAAATCTCTAGCAATGTTACTAGGTCCCCGACCCGGGTTCAATGTGGAAAATCAATACCGGGACGTGGTTGCTTTCACACAGAAGGCGACCCGGCAATATGATGGGTCCGGCGTGCAGTGGAAAGGGGCTTTAGAGGGATAGGGTACAGAGGGATAGTGAAATGCTTCAAGGGGAGGGGATCCCCCTCAGTAGAAACCGCATGCCAGAGAAAACGGGACCTTAGCAATGATCTATTTTGAGTAAAAAATTGTGCTAATGTTAATATTTGCATGTAAAACTGATATTAATATATTTAGTACATCGTTGCATTTTTAATTAGATTTTTTCCCCAACCCTGCTCCTAGAGGGCCACCATCCTGCAGTGTTTAGCTCCAACCTAGATCAAACACATTTGAAAAATCTAAGCAAAATGTTCACAAGATTACATAAAAAAATATATGTAGAAATTATGTCGATACATTACAATACATTAAATGATTGATTAAGGATGGAGCTAAACCCTGCAGGACATCAGGCAGCAAGGGGTGGAATTGCCTACACGAGGATGAAGACAAAACACTTAAGCAAAGTAAAAACATAAGAAATGTTGATGCCTTAACTTTAGGATACTTATGTCATGCATGCAGCATATTTTAAATATTATATATTTGTTTGCATGAAATAAATCATAAAATTATTGACAACTTTGGTTGTTTTTTATTACCTAATAGGGCAACTCGGGAAATATAACTTATAAAATACAAAACATGTCAAATATTTAAAAAAATTCCTTTGAATATCATTTTACTATTATTAAACAATATTACAGTTTTCCTGTATCTTTGATCAAATAAATGCATCTTTTGTGAGCATAAGAGATTACTTAAAAAAAAAAACATGAAAAAATGTTTAATTGATTCCATACTTTAAACTGTTGTGTATATGGTGTAAAAAATGCCAGAAACTTGTTGACAAACGTGCTGCTTGGTCTATTTTTTGGTCTGTCAGTATTGAACGTCTCATAAAGTGATACTAAGCATTTCTGAGCTCTTTCCTTGGTCATTTGCATGTGTTAAGGGTAAATGACTGTATCATTGTCTCTATATACTCCAGTTCATTATATGCTTTAGTTCACAGTATATATATACAGGTACTATCTGTAAAATTATTTAATGATACTCAGACCTGGTTGTGTTTGAAAACTTAAATAGATGCTTCACATTTTATATCCTGACCAGAAATTAGACAGAAATTAATTTTTTTTTTTGTCCTCAACAACTCCATTTTTAAAGAGCACAGGTCAAGTTTCAGTCTAAAATGAGCTGGGATTGGAAATTGCTGAACAAATTATCTGAAATTTGCAACACTTTTCTTTACCTGTTGTACAAAAAGGTCCATGTCATCACTGGGACTTTCATTCTTCATTCTGATTGGTCAAGAATCTGATGAACATCTGCCCTGTAATAAAGCATTAAACTAGATTAGTAGTAATTATGTAATTACTGAGACCAGTAGGCAACTAATACCTTTTGGATTGATATTTGTGATCATGTTTAGTGCTGATGTTGGAAACCCCAGACAGTTTAATTCTGTTCTGTAGGTTACATGGTCTACTGAGTGGTAGCAATGCTATTGGAAAGATACCAACTAGAGAGGAAGTGAATGCATTCTGTTTATGAGAGTTGCTGGGTAACTAAGGAAACAGCTGAGCATAATAATTCAATAAGAACACAATAATAATACTAGTTACAAATGTAAAATATATATTGGCCCTTAGCCCTCTCAAATACTTATAGTTGTGATTTCTAAGTAACTATTTAACATTGTAGCGATTTTGTAAGCATTTGTGTGGTTCATATGGAAAAGGTTAAGTGAAGTGAGATCCAAAGAGTAACCTGTTGTTTCACTGGAAGATCAAAATATGACATTTTGATTAAAGATCATGAGGGTTAAGATAAACAAATGAATGGATGAATTGTTTACAATAATAAGAGTGTGCATTTAGTAAGCATAAGGAGGATTTTCATGTAATGCTTACTTTAAACCTTTTCAAGTCATTTTGCATTGGGCCTATACTGTTATCAGAAGCTGAATTCAGAATCACTCATCCTGCACCACACACATAGCAACAACCCACAACACACTATCAACCAAATAACAATCCCCTGGCGACACCAACACCTTAGTACTTGTGGTGCAGAGTCTTGCACGGAAAAGCAACACAAACAAATGTAGTTTGTAAGGCATTTTTACAGTTATATAATATTTGAGCTGGTGGTAAGCTACAACCTGGTCATGGCTGGTTGAACACACTGGCTAAAATATTATAAGGGACTTTGTTTACTTGGTTAACCACTTGGTTAACCATTTTCCAAAGCTGAGATTGGACGGGGTTACCAGAAAAGGTTTGTATGGGCTATGTTTATATTACCAGGAGAGACTTTTATTTATAATAACTGAAAATAGTGAAACTATAATATACTGTACTTTGTTCTCAGAAACAAAGACGACAGCACAACTGTACACTTCTGCATTTCATTCTACTGAATGGCAAAAGCAGCATGAAGTTTATTATCTTTATTACTTAGCTACAGCAGTGTCTCCGCTGGTCATTTTAGCGCACTGTGTCTTTAAACTGTGGCGGCGGCCCTGCGCCTGTAGCACAGGAAACCCCGTAGCGGCTTTCAGAGGGGACCCAAGATGGCCGAATCTTCACAGTGGGGCTAATAATTACTTTTCGTCAAGACGCTGCTATTTCATGGTGCTCGGCAGTCGCATTGGACATTCGCCGTCCCGGAAAGTGAAACGAGCGAGTCTATTCGATTAGTTACATCGGGGAATGTTTATCTATGTGTGAAGAGACTGGCTGGTCCATCCGCGGCCCTTAGCCAGAATATGGCGGAATACTTGGAGAAAATATAGCTTAGCTTATTATGAACGCGCCGCTTTTTACACGACCCTTCCCGCCTTTTCACCGACCGCGCGCGAGTATAATGATCAAGTAGCGTTATCGATACGTCTTTGGAGTTCATTCGCGCGCGTTTCGAACGTTTCTGGGTTAAAATGACTCGCGCGAGGAGATAGCCTGCTAGCTGAGGCGCTAGCTACGCTAAGCCCGTTTGACTGAATTAGTCGCAGCGTTAGCATAGCCTAGCTAGCTTAAAGTAAAGGGGAACGCAGAAAAATAAACACATTCTGCATTTGTGCTCTGGCTGCATTCTAAACTGATTTCTCACCATTTAACGGCTTTTAGAAACGGAGGAGCATATTTCGTGGTCGCGTTTATAAAAAGTTCAAATTATTGAGTACGTTATGTTGTGGAGAGTCTCGGCTGCACACAGCAGCTAGCTGACCATCACTAGACTGGTCAGAATAATTCTTCTGGACTGCATACGTTACTGTGATAGATCCCACAACAACATACTGCGACAGCTTCGCGACAGGTTGCCAGTGAATGCCATACATTTCAGCTTGAAGTTGACAGCAGATTCTATTGCACCTTGCAAGCCGAGGACGTTAAGATTTATTGAATCAAGGACAAACGCCTGTTTTAGAGTTACATGCAAGTATGACTGACACTCGTAGACGAGTAAAAGTGTACACTCTGAATGAGGACCGCCAGTGGGATGATCGGGGGACGGGACATGTGTCATCCGCCTATGTGGAGAGGCTGAAAGGCATGTCTCTCCTGGTGCGCGCCGAAAGTGATGGTAGGTTTCAAAACATTACAGAGATGATGTACAGGGCCACTTTTCGTTGAATCTGCAAGTAAGCTGTGCCCGTTTTTTTAAACAGGGTCACTGCTGCTGGAGTCCAAAATCAACCCTAACACCGCCTATCAGAAACAGCAGGTGCGTTTAAAATGTTGTGACATGATTTTGTTGACAGCTCGTCAGTGTTTTGTGAAAACAGTATGTGCTTCTAAATATCTCGGTTAGAGGTCAAATACACATTTATAAAGATGTGAGACATCACAGGTGAATTGAGAAATCTATTACATTACAGGTATCACCATGCTTCCATGGTTAATCAAATTACAATAAGCCTTTAAAGACTTAGTTTGAAATTGAGCAGTGATATTGTGAATCTTTAGACGAGGTGTTAAAAAGTTTGCATCTTTTGAATACACCAGACATTTTGTTGAACTTATCAAATATAGAGCTCAAGGAGGAAAACAGTTCATGCAAAGTTATTTATATGGAAAAAAAGTAGATGCAGTTCTGATAACCTTTAATGTAAATCAGTAAAATTTCTATAACCGTATAGTACACTACATGCATAAATGCATTTAATATAAGTATTCACTTTATATTTCCTAATATGTCTTCGTAAGATAATGTTTAAATAGTCAAATCTCTATATTTAGTTGTGGGGTGCAAAACATAATGCAATAGAATGATTATTAAGACATAGGACTAAATAAATGTAAATAAATTAGTAAGTAAATATAAGTTGCTTCAGTCCAATTAATGTTAATCTTGAATTATTACCAATTATATAAAAATTATTCTTACATTTACTGTAGTGTCTTGCATTAAACTTAAGATCCCTGTATGATAGTGCTTGTATATCACATGCTCTTTTGGCATTTGTTGATATTATTTGTGTTTTGTCTTTGAAGGACACATTAATAGTATGGTCCGAGGCTGAAAACTATGACCTAGCTCTTAGCTTCCAGGAGAAGGCTGGTTGTGATGAGATCTGGGAGAAAATATGTCAGGTGATTATGTCTGTGATGTACATTTATAATATTTTCTCTAGGAATGTTGTACATCTTTGTGTAGTGCTTTATTCTGAAAGCCTTTATTTTTGTGTCTACAGGTCCAGGGAAAGGACCCCTCTGTAGACATCACCCAGGAGCTGATAGATGAGTCTGAAGAGGAACGCTTTGATGAAATGTCATCTCCTGGTCTCGAACTTCCGCCATGTGAGCTCTCCCGACTGGAGGAAGTGGCTGAACTGGTGGCGTCGTCCTTACCTTCTCCGTTACGGCGGGAAAAACTATCCCTGGCGCTGGAGAATGAAGGTTACATCCGCAAACTGCTGGAGCTGTTCCGAGTGTGCGAGGATTTGGAGAACCGAGAAGGCCTGCATCACCTCTATGACATCATCAAAGGCATTTTCCTCCTCAATCGCACAGCGCTTTTCGAAGTCATGTTCTCCGAAGAATGCATCATGGATGTGATTGGATGTTTGGAGTTTGATCCATCACTACCCCAACCACGGCGGCATCGAGAGTTCCTTACGACCACGGCACGGTTTAAAGAGGTCATTCCCATTTCAGACCCGGAGCTGCGGCAGAAGATTCATCAGACTTACCGCGTGCAGTATATTCAGGACATGGTGCTGCCCACCCCCTCTGTCTTTGAAGAAAACATGTTGTCCACCCTGCACTCCTTCATCTTCTTCAACAAAGTGGAGATTGTTGGCATGCTACAGGTGGGTTTTGGTACTCAACTATGTATATGTGACCAGTTGTGAATTTGTACATTGGTGATTGAGTTGAAATGCGGTTCTTGGGCTAAAATTAACTTTTAACGCCGCGTTATAACATCATATCTCACAGGTAGCGTACATGCATTTTCAGTCTTGCTATGTGTCATTGTGGCTTTTCGACACAATTTTCAGACCAGCATCGTCCCTCGGAAATTCAATGCATCCTCAGCAGGAAACTGTTTGCAGAGAATGCATTGAATAAGTTTGCATGTTTGTGATACAGCTACAGTTTTCCCTTGTTGAAATGCCTGAGATCATCTCATGGCTCTTGATGGGATGCACATGGTGGGCTGTACTTTGGTTCTTTGTTGTAAATGTCATATGTATATATGTGTATATATATGTATATATATGTATATATGTTGTCCTACATCTTGTACATCTATTAGGGGTGGGAATTTACAGGCACTTCACTATCCATTCTGATTCTTGGAGTCACGATCCGATTCCAAAACGATTCTTGATCTACATTTTTTCCCCAATTAATTATTCTGCTGTGCAAATACATCTTTACAACTTTACATCTTAAACAAAATTGCTGTTATATGCTTTTTGTTTATAGTTGGAATCTCTGTATGTCAGTACTGCCATGTTAAAAATAGGGGTGTGAATCTTCACTGGTTTCACAATTCAGTTATATTACGATCATCATCAACTCAATATCATGATGCGTCACATTCTCAGTTTTCAATATTACTGTACATGGCTACATTTTCATATACATTTTATATCAAATTTATTTTGTGCTTTTTATAGGCACATTTCATATTATAAGCAAAGCAGGCTACTTTTTTAAAACAATTACTTGTTTAAAAAAAGTGTTCTTTAAGAAATTTCACAAACAATAGTTCAGGATTTCTTTTTTTCCTCAGCATTATTGCCGTTTGATTATTGATGAGATCATAGACTGTGTCATCTTTAACAGGTTGCATTCACACTTAATGCATATATCTATTTCAATATCAGATGTTTTGTTCTGCTCTGAAAACATAACTATGTGTACTAGGGCTGGGCGTTATCTAACGATATGATCATGCGAATCTAGTCAGTAAATCTGGTTCCTTGATTACCTCTAAATCGCCATCACCTGCTTTTAAATGGAGCTGCATTTAATAGACCGAGCCGTAGATCACTGACAAGCTATGCAATATCGCGTTCATTATCGAAGGCGATTCATCTGGGATAATGAACGCGATATTGCATAGCTTGTCAGTGATCTACTGCTCTGTCTATTAAATGCTGCTCCATTTAAAAGCCTGTGTTGGCTTCACCAAATCACCAAATTTACGGACTAGATGTGTATGTTCATATCGTTTAGATCTATCACCCAGCTCTAGTGTGAACATTAATTCGTAAATGCAAGTGCATTTAACTGCAGTCACCATTGAGCTTCAGGACAACAAACACAAAGCGCACATGAAATTCTGTCAGTGCACATGTTTCGTGCATCTAATAGTACTGCATTCCAAATGGCGTAAATGAAATCATATCTAAAGTTAAACTCAGCGGGTGGCAGCACAGACTGTCAATCAAGCTGCATGTGTCTCACAGCGCAAATTCTGTGCAGTGAAGCCCACCATGTCTCTAGCGTGCACACGTGCCATATGTGTGAAAAATAAAGGTCACACTTTATTTTAAGGTCCAATTCTCGCCATTACCAGACCATTAACTACTACTTTTGGCTCAATAAACTCCTAATTTGCTGCTTATTAATAGTTAGTAAGGTACAGTATAGTAATTTTTATGTTTAGGATATTGGGTAGGATTAGGGATGTAGAATATGGTAATGCAGAATATGTGCTTATAATAGGCTTGCTAATAAGCAACTAGTTAGTTAATTAAACTAGTTAATTAAACTAGTTAAGTGAGAATTGGACCCTATATAAAAGTGTTACCAAAATAAACTATATATATATATATATATATATATATATATTAGGGATGTCAAATTTCGATTATTTCCATGATCGATCGTCGTTTAAATTAACGATCAATTAATCGATTAATCGTTAACCATAATACTGCAAAATGCGTCTATTGCAGGCACGCAGTCAGCGGTATGACAGGATGTGCAAAAGCCACACACACACACAAAACGCTTTCTCACTTGAATTAAAGAGGTTTTAGTCTGAATAAAATGCTAGTAGCAGGATTATAAAATGAATAGATGCGATTATGATCATTTGATAAAATGAAGAGATTGCGCCATACTTTTGAGGTCATTTTACTTTGTTGACAGTTTCCAATCCCGCACGGAGAACGCTGAACGCGCCTCTTTAAATGGTTTTGTGGTTCTCGTTGTTGTATTTTAAAGCACAATTGCAATGTTTTCAACTGACATTATTGTATAAAATTATCCGAAATGTGGAGCGCGTGTGACTGCGCTGCACATTAAGTGAACTACATCGGCGCTGCTGCACCAAAACACAGTTGCTCACATTAATTTAATCCTGCTGGATTCTGTCCTAGAAAATGTCAGATTTTTAAAAATCTGGCATACAGCGCATTAGATCGTGACAGTGCATGCGTGCAGACGAGGATGAGCGAGTGCGGCTTTGGCTAGATTTATTTGGAGGTTATTGCTCATGTCTCATTCGGCACAAATCGAAATGTTTCCATATTCGCAATGTATTTGAATGTTAAACTATTATTTATAATGTAAACTAGGCTTGTACTTAACACGCATTCGCATATAGACGGAAAAGATGATCCTCTTCATATGAGCAAAAACGCGCCCACACTTCTGTTTTAAATCCGTTAATCTTAATTAGCCTATTTAAGTCGGATATATTTCGCATAGCCGATTAAAAAAAAAAAAAAAAAAAAAACATGAAAACAAATTGTTATTTTTATTTTGGGCCTATTACTTAGTAGGCTATAAATTTTCCTTAAAGCATCCCATTTTGTCCCAGGGCTTAGAACCTGTGCCCTAGTCAGGTCCATGCAGAAACTTGTGAACGATGCTCGGCGTCACCGTTTAGTGACAGCAGTGAATGCTCCAGGAATGTGTCGGTCACAGCGCCTATTAATCGCTGTTTTGAATCCAGCAATTATTTATTTAGAAATGATAAGATCTGATTATGACAAGTGTGGTATAAAAGCTTTGTTTATTAGAGGAATAATAGGTTAACTGGAAAATGTTAGATCGCGACCATGCTTTTGGACCCCATAGTCTTCATTTACGCGGCTTTGTTCTGGTTTGCCGGTTGGTCACGAATTTCCACAAATTCAGTATATTTAAGCATTGTTTCTTTTCCTAAATCTTCATAGTCTAACCCTCTAATTTCCCAGGTTTATTTTATTATCTTTCGCTTTTAATAACTGTTTTCGCATCTCTTACTGTGGTAAACATGGGAAGGGAAATTAAAGATTTCATGAATTAAGAATTCGTTCGATTTATTAATTTGTTCCCTTATTTCACTTAAATCATGGGTTATTTAGGGAACAAAATTAATGAAACATGGACAATTGCCACATTAATAATTCGTAGGAATGAATTAACAAGTTGTAGGAATGAATAGACTACCTGTCCTGTCACTGTGTCCCGCAGCCCTGCAAAGCGCACGATATAAAACAGTTATCTGATGAAATGATTAGTAACTACATTTCTATTGCATTTAATGTTGAATAACTTTTATGTTGTTTCTATTTTAATGTACTTTAAAGTTTAAATCACATTAAAAGCTTAATTTGTACATTGTGAATGAATGATGATGCTTTTATATATCGTCACCGTCACTCACAGCCGCTCGCACGTGTTGAGTGCGCATGAGCCGCACGCAGCCCAACATTGAATCGGTTAACCGACCATCGATAGCCTTAATCGATTGCATCTCTTATCGACAATTAATCGATCATCGATTAATCGTTGACATCCCTTATATATATATATATGTGTGTGTGTGTGCGTGTGTGTGTGCGCGTGTATGTATGTTTTCTTGGGCTGGGATGATAAGTCGAAGCAGAATCAATTCGTGGATTGATTCTGAGATTTTCCGAATGCATCGCCATTCCTCTGGAATCAATTCTGAGTTTTAACAGAAGATTTTCTAGATTTTCTAGATTTTAACAGCATATGGCACTCTAATCTAGTTTTTATCCACAGTTTCAAATGCTCATGAAAAAGAGTGCTAAAGAGCACTTGTGCGTTTGGCTGAGTCATGTAACGTTAATTTCGCCTCAGCTCGGAATGATTTGACGCAAAATTTATGTAAACGCAGCCCACTGTGAACCCCCTTGTAATTCGTTTAAACTTCAAATTTTATGAAGGATTCTTTTAAGTTCGGAAACAAACAGAGTATGGCTGTTTCTAAAGCATGCAGTGCCATCTGCTGTTCAAAACTAAGCTCAGGATCGACTAAAGAAAGAATCTTGATGCTTTCGGAAAATCTCAGAATCAATGAACAATTTGTTGATTTGCGATGCATCTATTTATTTTCCCAGCTCTAATGTTTTCCACACTTAAAGGTCTGCAGATGTAGATAATAGATTTAAAGATAAATATGCTAACTGATATTTAAGCTGCATTTAATGGATAACATTTAGTAGAAAATCTGCAACAGTATTTGTCTCAATGGCGAGTTTCAAGAGTTGAGTAATTAGAATCAATTTAATTAATTTCATTTATTAATGCTTTGACAAGTCAAAAAATTTAAGTTAGATTTTACTTAATTTGTGGCTAAATTCATAAAAAAGTTGTTAATGGAAATGGTTTGATACGTGCTTCTCACCTAAGCCTTACAGTGGAATTGTTTGATACTGGGATTGGAGGTAGGGGAGGGTGCTTGTTACTATGGAAACAGCACCATCATGTTCTTTAGAGCCACATCATGTGATGTCACAAACACTTGGCAGGCGTGCTGGATGTTATTTTCTTCAACCTCCAGCCAGCTTCAGTTCATTATGGTTGTTTGTCCATCTTTGCAGATGAATGTGCACTTGTTTTAATATTACCATATTCAGTTAATACCTGAATGAAATCTCCTAGATTTTGAATAAACCAACCACAGATAATAAAAGCTTGTAGATGTACTTTCCTATGGCAGCGTAATAGCAAACAATGTTTTGATTCACTTGACTGCTTCCCCTTTTTTGAGGTGTAATCTTTTATATCCATGACAAGTTGATGCAGTAAAATACAGTATCGGTCACATTGGCCAACCTTGGTGAACATTTATCAAGAAACCGATTTATTGTGCCAAATCTGGGTGAACCAAATGATTTATGGTTGCAGTTCATTCAATGCGCTGCAAGGTGCATAATGCAGCATATATAGAAATAGTTTAATTGGGAGAAAATAGATTGTAACATGAATACTGGCCTGAAAGTATTTCCATAGTTTTTTATATTGTGTAGTTGTAATGTATACTCTTTGCCTTTTTTAGTGTTTTTTTCTTTGGAAGAACACTAGCTTTGTGTTATATAGTGCTGGGCGGTACACCAGTTCATACCGAAAGATGGTGTATATTTTCGTTATCATATTGATTTTTAATATAGCGCCATACCAATGTATTACTCAATGTTCAGAAGAAACGTTATGCTGCACCGGGGCCGCGCGACACTTTCAGACGGACCCTTTACAGTGTTGCACTTCTAAGCCGCAACTGCGAGGCGTGGTGAGGGTAAGCACAGTAGTGCTCTGGTGTTACGTTATAACGCCTGTTTCACACATACTCCATCTGAAGTGTGTGTGCGTTGCATATTTTGTTAGTAGTCAAATGCATGATTAATACGTTTTTTATATTTATTGAGTTTAAACTAATGTCTATTATTATGAAAGATTGTTAATGTTCTGTGATTAAAAGACTCAAAGTTTATTCTTTATTTTTATTTTTTACACATGATATGAAATCAAAACTATGAACAAATGTTGTATTTGTGGACTAAACAGCTGCGGATCAGTAGCGGACTGCAATAGCATCCTGTGTGAAAGCTCAATGTGTCCATGCTGCTTCTGCACCACCTACGTAACGCACACGTACTGCATACGCAGTGCAGATGGAGAACAGGCGTTACAAGGAAGATGGATACTGCAGAACTAGTAGAACATGACACAGAAGAACCTGTGCCAAAAAGAGGAGCCCGGGTCTGTTGTTTGGAGGTTTTTTGGTTTCCAAAAATCCGACGTAAACCAAACAACCACTTTATGCAAGTGCTGTCATGCAAAAATTGTACGAGTACGTCTTGGAATATCAACCAGCAGAAAATGTATTGAACATCTGATTATGCATGAAAAAAAAAACGGTCATAAACCAGAAAACCGGCATCATTTTGAAAAAATAATGTGATATAAATTTTGGGTCAAACTGCCCTGCACTATGTGTATACATACAAAACTAGTAGTAATCAGATTTGATCTAACCAGAGCTCTCTATTTCTCTCTATTTCCTTTCAGGACGATGAGAAGTTTTTGACTGAGCTCTTTGCACAGCTAACTGATGAAGCTACAGATGACGACAAACGACATGAGCTGGTATGAGTAGCATTACTAATGAATGTGTTAACCTCCTACTCAAAACACTGGACATAAACAAAACTGATCATGTTTGTTACATTCAGGTAAATTTCCTGAAGGAGTTTTGTGCGTTCTCACAAACGTTACAACCACAGAACAGAGACGCATTCTTCAAAACTCTGTCCAACATGGGTGTCCTGCCAGCGCTGGAAGTTATTCTTGTAAGATATACTTGCTATTTCAGAGAACAGATTTGCAATTAGGTGTCAGTCAATTTGCTGGTATCTTTTTTTTTTTTTTTTTTTTTTTTAATTATCTATAGTATTGTATTTTATGGAGAATAGGTATATCTGCTACATTTGAAACTGTAACTTCAACTTTGCTCTGAATGTAGACCATAACTTTAGCTTGCTCTTGATGAATTTATGAATGCATCTGTGCTTTGTGTTAAAGGGCATGGATGATGTTCAGGTGCGTGGAGCAGCCACTGATATCTTCTCCTACCTGGTGGAGTACAACCCCTCCATGGTGCGAGAGTTTGTTATGCAGGAGTCTCAGCAGAATGATGACGTAAGTCACACACTTACTGACTCTTGTGATCCTTCCATCTACACGTTGTCTTCACTACTTGTCTCTATTTTACAGGACATTCTGTTGATAAATCTGATCATTGAGCATATGATCTGTGACACGGATCCAGAGTTGGGTGGAGCCATACAGCTCATGGGGTTGCTCAGGACGCTAGTGGACCCAGAGAACATGCTGGCAACTGCTAATGTGAGACATGTTTTAAAATAAATATATATTTCATGCATTGTAGCACCCTTTCATTGTCATTTGTCAGAATAACAAAACATCCTCCTTTCACGAATTGTTTGATTAACTGCAGAAAACTGAGAAGACCGAGTTCTTGAGTTTCTTCTATAAGCATTGCATGCATGTGCTCTCTGCTCCACTTCTTGCCAACACCACAGAAGAAAAACCCAGCAAAGGTAATAGATTTTTTTGCAAGCTTGTAGGATGCATGCAGACAGAATGTGTAGGCAATAATTTCTCAATTGACATTTTGCATACGTATTTGAAGAGGTGACTCTGCAGACTTCTCACTGTGTGTTTGTCTTGTCAGATGATTTCCAGACATGTCAGCTGCTGGCTCTAATTGTAGAGCTGCTTACTTTCTGCGTGGAGCATCACACATATCACATAAAGAACTACATCATCAACAAAGACATCCTCCGCAGAGTACTGGTGCTCACTGCATCTCAACATGCTTTCTTAGCCTTATGTGAGTATATGCATGCGCACACACACACACACACACACGCGCACACACACACAACCCATTCGTAAAGCCACATTTGAAACTGAAAATTCAGCAGGAAAAATTGTAGGGTGAGATATATATATATTTTTTGTCCATCCAGATTTTATTGGATTGTGCAAAAGAGCCAATGGTACTACTGGTCAATATTTGTTCTCCTGTCCATTATTAGTAGAAAAGAGGACTTTTTTCAGAAGCTTAATGTTTTATGCACTGCTGTGTCTTTAAGAAGAAAACCAAGGACATTAAAGGGATAGTTCACTCAAAAATCTAAATTATGTCATTAATAACTCACCCTCATGTCGTTCCAAACCAGTAAGACCTCCGTTTATCTTTGGAACACAGTTTTAAGATATTTTAGATTTAGTCCAAGAGCTCTCAGTCCCTCCATTGAAACTGTGTGTACGGTATATGTCCATGTCCATAAAGGTAAGAAAAACATCATGAAAGTAGTCCATGTGACATCAGAGGGTCAGTTAGAATATTTTGAAGCATCAAAAATACATTTTGGTCCAAAAATAGCAAAAACTACGACTTTATTCAGCATTATCTTCTCTTCCGTGTCTGTTGTGAGAGAGTTCAAAACAAAGCAGTTTGTCATATCCGGTTCATGAGCGAATCACTCGATGTAACCGGATCTTTTTGAACCAGTTCACCAAATCGAACTGAATCATTTTAAACGGTTCGCGTCTCCAATACGCATTAATCCACAAATGACTTAAGCTGTTAACTTTTTTAATGTGGCTGACGCTCCCTCTGAGTTCAAACAAACCAATATCCCGGAGTAATTCATGTACTCAAACAGTACACTGACTGAACTGCTGTGAAGAGAGAACTGAAGATGAACACTGAGCCGAGCCAGATAATGACTCGTTCACAAGTCATATTCGAGAACTGAGGAGCTGATGATAACTGCGCATGTGTGATTCAGCGTGAAGCAGACCGACACACAGAGCGTCTGAACTGAACTGATTCTTTTGGTGATTGATTCTGAACTGATTCTGTGCTAGTGTTATGGGTGCGGGTAAACCGAAGGCTTGAATCAAGGGCAATCATCGTCAATGACGCCATTACGTCGAGCGCAAAAGAACCGGTGAACCGTTTTCTTCAACCGGTTTATTGAATTGAACTGTCCGAAGGAACTACTGGTGATCTGGTTAATTACTCCGGGATATTGGTTAGAGGGAGTGTTAAAAAAAAGGTTAACAGCTTAAGTAATTTGTGGATTAATGCGTATTGGAGACGCGAACAGTTTAAAATGATTCAGTTCGATTTGGTGAACTGGTTCAAAAAGATCCGGTTACATTGAATGATTCGTTCGTGAACCGGATATCACAAACTGCTTTCTTTTGAACTCTCTCACAACAGACACAGAACAGAAGACAATGCTGAATAAAGTCGAAGTTTTTGCTATTTTGGACCAAAATGTATTATTGATGCTTCAAAAAATTCTAACTGACCCTCTGATGTCACATGGACTACTTAGATGTTTTTCTTACCTTTCTGGACATGGACAGTATACCGTACACACAGTTTCAATGGAGGGACTGAGAGCTCTTGGACTAAATCTAAAATATCTTAAACTGTGTTCCAAAGGAAAGACATGAGGGTGAGTTATTAATAAAATAATTTTGGTTTTATGATGAACTAACCCTTTAAGAATGTGAATGCGGGTCAGTTGTCTTTAAAGGCTAACAGAATGAAAGTAAGGGATTTTTTAAATGCTTGTCCGGTTGGGCCAGAAGCTCAGATTTCTTATTGTCCTGCCAATATTCTCACTTGCCCTAACACTAACAACGTATATAGTTTTAAATGAATCTAAATGTTTAATTTTATATTTGAATTTGACAGGTTTGCAATATTTACTCGTCAAATGTTTTTCATTATAAATTTATAGTCTGTTTTTTATCCATTTCTTAACAAGGTTTTATCCAAGTGTCTCTAAGATTTTGAGCTCAGATCAGATTATTGTAGTTTTATTTATATACGATTTTACTAATGATAATGATTACTGTTACACTGTTATTTCAAAACATGCCAAGGAATTCTGCATTCAGGGCCAGCAGCATTATTAACAAGCACTAATTAATTTAGAATAAAGAGCAAGCATGCCGTACTACCTTGTTGACAGACATTCATTACAGCTGTTAAATCTCTGTACCTTTCACACTCATTTCTCCTATCCAGGTGCTTTGCGTTTCATGAGGAAAATCATTGGCCTAAAGGACGAGTTTTATAACCGATACATAATGAGGAACTTCCTGTTTGAGCCAGTGGTTAAAGCTTTCCTCAACAATGGATCCAGATACAACCTCATCAACTCAGCCATTATAGAGATGTTTGAGTATGTCAGAGTGGTGAGTACATTTATCCATTCATCACATCTCGTAATGCTCCTGAACACACTGAAAGGTTGTTTATTTTGTGTGTAATTGCATTTTTTGTTTTTTTTGTGTAGGAGGATGTGAAGTCCCTGACGGCGCACATCATAGAGAACTACTGGAAGGCCCTGGAGGATGTAGACTATGTTCAGACGTTTAAGGGACTGAAGCTTCGATATGAACAGCAGAGAGAAAGACAGGACAACCCTAAACTTGACAGGTCAGTGGTCATTTCAGAACTTTATTGTTATTTGGATCCTTGAGGTATGCGGCCAAAATAAAAGCCCTGTTGTTTAACGTTTGACAGCCATAATATTAGTATTTTAATACAGGGCTTTTGATTAATTAGAATTTCTTGTTTTGCCACGATTTTATTTTTTAGAAATTGAACAGTCAAGACATATATATATATACACATACATATGTGTGTATATTAGTCTCTCTCTCTTTCTGTATGAATGTGTATATATATATGTGTATGTGGTTTTAAATGCAATTTTCTTAGAAAGAATATCTCTATCTTTGCTACGGTTAGCTGCCACACTTCATGTCCGATTTCTGACCCACTTAAAGTACAGTAAAACATTTGTGGTACATATTAGCCTTTATTAGGACATTAAAAGTCATGACATTTTTGCCAAGTGTGGTAATCCATACTCTTAATTGGTGCTCTGCATTTAACCTACCCAAGTGTAGCACACACAGCAGTGAGAAGTGAACACACACAGAGCAGTGGGCAGCTAAATATCTAGCGCCCGTGGGGCAACTGGGGGATCAGGGGGGTTGCAAAATGTTCCTTTTAAAGATCTCAAGTGTGCAGCAGTGAACCTCATATACTGACCTAAAACTGTTAATCTAGCACTGAAAAACTTTATTTAAACTATTTACACTGATTTATTGTGTTGGTTAAATTTTGGTCCTTTGTGCAGTAACTAAGGGTATGAGTCTTTGAGTCTGTAAAAACCTCAACAGACTGAAAAAATAGTTTTCTGAGGTAATGTAATCTCGTTCAAATGGATTTCATAAGAGTGGTATAAAAAAAATTACATAATGGATCCGATATCAAAGTCAAGGTATTGGTATCAACAGTTTTTGAATGATACCCAGCCCTAATTAAAATTGTATTGCAATTTCTTGTGCATGTAATAGTTACTTTTGAGTGGAAGTACCTTTTTAATTCATGTATTTTTTTGTCTCCTTGTCTCAGTATGCGGTCGATTCTGAGAAATCACCGTTTTCGCCGGGATGCGCGGACACTGGAAGATGAAGAGGAGATGTGGTTTAACACAGATGAGGAAGACTTGGAGGATGGTGAAGCTGTAGTGCCACCCTCAGATAAGATGAAGAATGACGAGGACCTGATGGATCCTATCAGCAAGTTTATGGAGAGGAAAAAATGTACGTTACTGCAACATGCAGGCGGCATAATATTGATGCCCAACTACTATGATCCACTATTTGATTGCAAAATGCTACTCACATTGCTTGATGTGTTTTGGTTGTTTACATGTTTTTTTGTTCTCTCTCTCTTTTCCCAAGTGAAAGATTCAGAAGAGAAAGAGGTGCTGACAGGGAAGGGGAGCCTCTCAGGACGGCAGAGCCCCAATTTTAAACTCTCCTTCTCCAGCTCCCCAAAGGCCAGTCTTTCCTCACCCCCAACCGCATCCCTCCACCCAGGTTCACCTGGTTCTCCAAGTTCTCCCGGGACAGGATCCCGGAGCTCCCCCCCTATGGCAGCTGTCACCACTAAGGTTATTACGCTGATTCTAACAGATCAACAATGTCCTAAAATTGCCTTTGTTACCAGTTACTTGTTTTTGACGGCATCTCGCTCCTATTCCAGGGAGGTCTGGTGGGGTTGGTGGACTACCCCGATGACGACGAAGAGGACGAGGATGAAGAAGACACAGACAGTAAAGAAGAAAGTCCTCCACTGTCCAAGAAGTCCAAGCTGAGCTCCTAAAACAGTCACTCGTCAATCAGTACAGTCATGCTCAAAGGGAGCTTCATCCAGAGACTATTGCAGCGCTCGGCCTAGAACTCAAAACTGTAACAAAATGAATGAATACACAAATGAATGGATAAATGAACGAATGCAGCCCCCCGCAGGAGTCCAAGGGGCGCCATGTGAGGAACAGAGAAAGGGAGAGTAAGAGAGGGAGATGATTCGGTCACAGAGCGAAAAGGTGAATGTCTCCACGTGGAGTTTGTCCAAGTGCCAATCTGCAAGAAAGAGAGAAAGACTCGCGAAATGGACGGAGAGACCGAAGATGAGCTAAAACTGGTCTGGACAAAGAATAATCAAAAAGGATTTAATAAGAAATGAATTTCAACAAAGCTAGAAGTACTGGGGGGTAAAAAAAGACCTCACACACAGTCAGTCAGTCACAGACACTCAAACTGTTGCCCCACAGAGCGTCCCAGGCTTGGACCAGGACACACTGCCCCCCCCCCCCCCCCTCTCTCAGGGAAGGACCTCACATGACCCGAACTGGGCCAGCCAATCCACAACCATCACTCACCTTTGCTGACTCCACATCTCCATTTATTTCTCTCCTTCCTCTCAACCCTTTTTTCTGTTGCTCTTATTTTTCATCTTGATTCTCTTTTTTTGTTTTTGAGTTTCTAGGGCTAGACGGGACACTAGGGAGCAAAGACGTCTGGGTTGTCATTGTTTAAGATGTCACCGTTGTTCTCGTGGCTCAGCGGAAGTTCTTCCTCTTTCAAAGCCAGCAGTTCCCTCCTTTTTCTTATTCTGTTCTTCTCCTCTCTCATTTTTTTAAATGACAAAAGAGACATGCCTTTAAATGTTCAGGACGTTTTCAGCCGCACTTGAACAGGTTTTTAAAACCTCAGTGGGGGGAGATAGTTTTACCCTTTTTTTGCCCTTCAAAACTGCAGATTTTTTGGAAAATTTGTAAGCCCGTCTTGATTAAAGATTGAGTGGAACTCTAGATGTGATCGATTTGTCATATCTTCTTTTTCTTTTCTTTTCTTTTACATGTGTACTCTTAGTTGTTCGGTATATTTGGGACCATTAAAAAGATCTTTGCTGTAGTAGATCTCTCACAGTTTTGCTGGTTCCCTGTATCATGTCAACTGCTGATATTCTGTCTTTTGAAATGGGATTTCATGACTGAAATGATCGTCCTGTCTGCTCATCTGAATACGTCAGTGGAAAGTCCTGCCTCCGTTGCTGGGGGCTTTCTAAACAACCTGCACACAATTAAAGATGAGTTTTTATTTTCCGAAACATAATGTTTCCCTTTGTACTTGAAAACCATGAGAATGGAGGAGCCATGCACAAGAGGGCGTCCTTCTCACCGTCATTGGCCTTCAACATTCACAACATTCACAAGCAGGAGCCAGATTGTCTATATACACTAGCAATCAAAAGTTTGAAATGACTATTATTTTATTTTACCACAGTAGAAACAGTGATATTGTGAAACATTTAAAATCTAAAAGAACTGGCATCTTAGTATATTTTAAAATTAATTAAATTCTGTGTTTGCAAGGCTGAATTTTCAGCAGTCGTTACTCCAGCCTTCAGTGTCACAGGATTTTCATAAATTATTCTAATATGCTGATATGTTGTTCAATTATTGATGGTGCTCATTAATTAATGGTCTTTATCAATGTTAGTGCAATATTAAGCAGCAAAAACATTTAGGGAGTAGAATGATTTCTGAACTATAAAGTGATACTAAAGACTGGAATAATGCTTTGCCATCACAATTATTACTTTTTAATATATACCAAAAAAAAAAAACATTTTTACAATGTTACTTCACTGTATTACTGCTCAAATGTTGATCATAAAAATCTTACAAAATCTTTTTTATTTTTTTATATTCCAATCTTTTGACAGTAGTGTGTTTTTGGAAAGATTCACGCTTTTACTCGTTTACAAAAAAATAAGCCTATGCATTTCATGTGACATGCTATGAAAGTTTCAAGACATTCTCATTTGCATGAATGAAAGCAATTCCCAGCCTGCACAAATCAATCCTTGTCTGCTTTAGCTCTTTTCTAGTTGTGGTTTTAAACATGTTCTTCCACCTCATCTCTTCTCATCATTGCCTGAATGCAATATGTCTCCTCTTTGGAGAGATTATAACGAATAAGCAACATGCACCTGCCAATGTCCTGGCACTAATGTTGCTTTTAATTAGAAATGTAACCATGACAAATCAAGCCACACAAATGCTCTTAGAGTTCAGCTCATCCCCATCCGAAGCCAGTCAAATCCAAGAGCTGCTGGCAGTTCCTCAAAGAAGACACCATGCCAACATCATCTCCCGGCCTGAAGTGTCTCCCTCATCGTGTGTGGTGGTCTACGACATTATAAAGCTGTGTTTTATTTATTTGTTGAAGATTATTGGTCCTATCCATTGGCATGTGGTAGTGCCAGTGCTCATGGAGCTGTTAGGATGCCAGTGGAGTGTACAGATGTGCCTTTTGATGTGAAGCCACCCAGCTACTGAACGATTCAGGTCAGATCCGGATCTTTGGAAATAGTATCAAGAAGGGTTGATGGTTTAACTCAGGGGTTTTCAAACCTGTCCTGGAGGCACCCCTGCCCTGCACATTTTGTATGTCTCCCTTATTAGACACACTCAAATCAAGTCTTTTAGTCTCTATGAATGAGCTGATGATTTGAAACAGGTGTGTTAGATGAGGAAGACATGCAAAATGTGCAGTGCATGGGTGCCTCCAGGACAGGTTTGTTTTGACTATCCCTGCTGAAAACACTAGCTTAGACCAGTATAGTGCTATCCAGCAGCACTAGCATGATCCTTCTCGTCAATCTGGCTGACCTGGTTAATGTATCGTAAGAAGCCGAAGAAATTGTTTGGTGATTTGTGTTGGTGCATTGGATTCAATGCATACTTTGAACGCTCTATGTTCGAAATATATATATATACACATTTCCAGCAAGGATGCATTAAATTGCCTAAACGTAAGAGTAAAGACATTTATAAAAACATTTACAATTCAACATTAGTAACAACATTGACTGATACTACAAATAAATGTCTCTTTTAATACTCTTTTTATTTACAGAAATAAATTATGCTTTCCATAAAAATAAGCAGAAAAACTGTTTTTAGCATTAATAATGAATGTTTCTTGACCATCAGATAAGTTAAGATGATTTCTGAAAGACTATACTAGAGTAATGGCTGCTGCAAATTCAGCTTTTTAATTACAGGATGAAATATATATATATATATATATATATATATATATATATATATATATATATATATATATCCTGTAATTAAAAAGCTGAAATTTGAAGATTTGAAGTGGATCGTTTGTAGATTGCTCTACATGAGGTCAGGTGCATTACCCCGAATCCACCAGTAGATGGCGGGCGTTGTCCACACACACTTCATTCCCAGAAGGAGAAAGGCTTTTGTGACAGATTGTATAATCGTTTAAGGGCAGTAAAGTCTGCCGAGCAGGAAATCCTCAGAGTCTCTCGTTCAGGTTGTCAAAACAGCCGCACAATGTTCACTTTCATGTGTACAACTGGACCCTGTCGCACCAACCAACAATTGCTTGTGTTCGCTTCACAAAGTGGCCTCTGTGTCGGTCGGGCCGCCTCCTTATGGCCCAGCGGCCGCTGTGGAGGTGATCAGGGGCATGTTCAGCATAGCGTGTCTGTTTGTGTGATTAATCACCATGTAAAACTCCAGCGTATCCGTTTCGGTGAGAGCAAGGAGCCACAGGCGCCTCTCCGTTTATGCGTCATTGTGTCTAACGGTGCCCGGTAGCTCAGAGCAGAGGGCAAAAGTTTGAGCATATGGTTGAGATTAAGGCGCTAAAGAAACTGACTGATTCACATGATTGGGATTTGTTTTATTTTGAGTTTGGTTGATTACTGTATAAACGTTTTAAAAGTGATTGATCTTTGGGAATACTCTCTAAAGCCTTTTGTTCAGTGTAGCATGATCATAAACATCCATTGGTGTTAGTTGCTTCCTATATGTGTTTACATCTGTCCAGTTCGGTTTTAGGCTATTTGCATGCTATTTTCATGAACCTTGATTGTTTTTAAAGTCTAAATGATCATTTTTTTGGTAACTTTTAAAATCATACTGCTTTTTATAACAATGCCATATATCATATTCAATCTAATTATTTTTATGAATGCACAAAATAGCCTACTCAAGTGCCCTTCAAAATGTTCAGTACACAAAAAAAGATTTTGTTGAATGCTTTTAAAAACTGAAAATTAGGTTAGTTATTTTGATGAACAAAACGTATTAAGAATAATTATCTTGTGCTTATTTTCTACAATTATCCCAAACCATTGGAAAAATACTATTGGTTTTGAGTGTGTGAGGAACCTTTAATGTGATCTGGATTGGCCTACAAAATCTCTGAGTACACAATAAAAAATTACAGTGAATTTAATCTGCTAAACCTGTTACCTGTTCATGGTAAATTCCCCTACTATATACAGTGAAAAACTGTATTGGATACATGTAATTTTACGGAAGTATAGCGTTTTTGGAATTGAAAAAGACTGTAGAATTTACAGTGAATAACCTTAAATTGACATTCACATAATTCCCAGCATTACATTTCAAATTTTATGTTTTTTTTATTTATTTTTTTTATTTTTATTTTTTAATAAGTATGTTTCTTAGGTTTTCTTATCAGTTTTGTACAGTACTGGGGTTGTGTGTTACACCTGTTGTTAAATGAATGTTTATTGAATTATTTCAGTTTCATCTGTGTTACCATGATGGTGTTCAGTGTTTGTGTAAATGACACTGTGCACCTTCTATATATTGTTTAAAAGCTGCTTGTGATGGACATTTGTTCATTATGTGATTTTCTCATCACCACCTGCATTTGGGGGTTATCAGTATATGATAAAGGTACAAAACGGATTTTCAGATTTTAGTAGGTTGTTATATTAACATTATATCAGTTTATATCAGTTGAAATTATGGTATTTAACTGTAAATTTAAATTAAAACCGTAAAATCAAAAATTTTGCTCAACAGCACCCTTCTGAAGCTAAAATGACGAATGGGACACCCTAAAGTCTCGTGGACTTAACGGACACTGGCACATGGTGGCCATTGTAAGTCTGCAAGAAGCTGACATGAAGAGTGCCATTTGGGACACGGCCACATTCCTGCAGAATGATCTAAAAAATAAATCTCTAGTGTGATCTTTTTTTAATATCTCTTTCATGACTTGTTTTTCTGATCATACTGCCAAGACATTTTTTTCCTTTTAAAAAACTTAATTTTTTTATAATAACACGCGAAATAGTGAGGTCAAATGAATTTACCCTACTTTTCTTCAGAATAGGTTCATATGAAGATGTTTCTATCACATTAATTATTTAGGAATATTTATTTTTCTATACTTTTTGTCTGCTCTGAGAATCTGAACTCAGCTTTTTGCGTTTTGTTTAAAGTAATGATTTCATGAGAGATGTTTTCTCCGGTGAATGGTAACAAAGACTGAACCCTATGCACCTAGCCTCACGGACCGCCCGCAATTTAGTCCTGCTTGGCTTCGCATAGAGACTAAACTAACCCTGATTAGACAGACAACAAATTTGAACAAGCTTTATTAAATTCACATATTGGTCTCTAGTGTGGGCTAAACACAGTGATTCAGGCTTCATAGGATAGCGAGATAATCTACCATGTTAAATTTACCCTGTATAATGTTACATAAATGGACTAGTGGGTGTTTTCATTCTATTCATCAATAAACATATTTGAGGAGGCATGAAGAGCGAATGGCTTTACCATTTGGAAACACACACATTTGGATTCTTGCCTGCAGTTAATGTTCAAATATAAATATAACCTGCAGTTCTTGTTAGAGTGTAAATGTAACATGTACAGCTGTGAATCTGTGCTGTTCTTGGCAGTGCCATTTGTTTTTTTTGTTAAAACATCACTATTAAACTTTTACAGACTTCCCTATTAATATATTTTAACTCAGTGTCTTTTAAACTTCTTCAGTGATCTAGATGGTTATGGTGTTTAGCTTTTCCTTGTCTGTGGCACTGTTTAAAGGGTCAGGACTATTGCCGTCCCTCTCTCAGTTGCCTGGGCAAGAGATGAGAGAAGCATGTCAGTTTCTGCTGATGTTCAGCATCTCTCTTTCTTTCTCCGCTGTCAGTAGCCTGGGGTTCTCGGTTAGCCTGGGCACGAGATAAGAGAACTGTACTGCTGTTTAGCATTGCAATGCTCTTTCATTCTCTCTCTTACCACTTTAACCTATTTCAGGCTTGAAAGTGGGTGGATTATCTGGTGACAAGTCCCAGACTAGTGTTCTCTCATTAGCACATGTGGCGTTCCATCACATGGTACCTTTGAAATGCTTCTACATCTGTGCCCACAGTCGGAATGTCAAACACCTTGACAGAGGTGTCGGAGCCCTTGTGTTTGATTTACACCCACCGCCGTGCCTAAATCACCACATGCTGTTTCTTTTAATACTGGTTAGCATGGGTAAAAAAACAACAAGTGATTACATTTAATTAAGTGCATAAAATATATATGCAATGTCATCAACATCTGTTAGAACTATAAAATGTTTTAGCCGGCTACATGTGCAGCACAGACCTGTTCTCTTTAATTTTAAGAGCTCCTTTGAGTGCATCATAAAAATAACAGCATGAAAGTCTCGTGTTGTTCTCAGTGCTCTCATATCTGTCTCATAACCCTTAACACAAATGTACATGCACGCGCGCGCACACACACACACACACACACAATGATGCTTAAAACAGAGTGTTAACTTACTGTAGACTTCATGATGGAGTGAGGTCTTCCATTGATTGCACTGGGAAATTATAATTATATACATACACGCGCACGCACACACACACACACACACACATATATATATATATATATATAATTCTAATAAAATGGATTTTTGAAAGACTCGACTTATATCTTAATTTATCTTAGGTCAAATATTTAGAGACTGTATATAGCAAAGACGTCTGCTTATTGTCTTGTATTCTTAATTAAGGAAGTCCCACTTTCCAAACAAAAGAGGCAATTGCAAGTCATTGCAAGGTGTTTGAGGACCATGGCTGCATCCGAAAACGCATACCAAATTTTACGGACTATAAATCGTACTTCTTTTCATAGTTTGGCTGGTCCTGTGACTCATAGACAGGTGCAACTTATTTATCAAAAATAATTTGACATGAACCAAGAAAAATGAACCAAGAGAATACATTACCGTCTACATCCGCGAGAGGGCGCTCTATGCTGCTCAGTTCTCCTGTAACTGTTAATGTGTTATGATAACATACCGCACACCTATTCAGCCTGTTGTTCTGTGTACTATTGTGTACCGTTAGCTGAATAACTTGCCTCTCCAGACTACCAATATCCATTGGTCTTGGACTTAAATTAAGTTCATATTTCAGTTAACAGTTTTCAGTTAACAGTTTTCAGTGGTAGGCTACAGTAGCACTGAGAAGCGTAGAGCGCCCTCTCGCGACTGTAGACAGTAATGTTTCCTCTTGGTTCCTGGTTCTAAATACTGTAAATGTGACTTATAGTCCATTGTGATATATGTTTTTTTCCTCGTCATGAAATATTTTTGGGCTGATGCGACTTATAGTCCAAAAAATATGGTACATCCCTACTTTATAGTAGGTGAAAAAGAGTATGTGTCAAAAATAGAAGTATATCTGTATTCACAGTAGTCATAATGAGTAGGGAAAAAAGTACACAAATTACCTTCTTATGAACATCAGTGAGGTCCAGTGTTGTTTGGACACTACTGATTTGGATTATATGAACAAAAACTTCCACAGAAGAAAAGTAAGTCACACTTATTTTGAATGAGTTTGAGTAGATGAGAGAATTTTTAGGTGAACCATCCCTTTAAAATGAACTGCCGTACAATGCATACTATTCTTCCCCCTCTCTCTTTTGCATATGGGTTAAATCTACACAACTTCTTTAAAAGTTAGTTCGGAAACATGGTAACGTGTGTCGATTTATGTGTTGAGGGAGAGAACAGAGTCATCTCTGTTAAAGTACATCAGGGGCATTGAGATCTCTCTCCTGCTGTCCATAAAGCCCGCTCAGATTGTAAAATTGGCTTTCACAAGATGACACAGGAAGCACTCCTCTGCTGAGCCTCAGCCATTCCCAACTGACCACAAATCACTGCACACCATTCAGTGGCTCTGTCAAACCCTCTCTGGGTCAGAACTGGTACAGTAACAGCTGGTTTTGGATTTAAAGGTAATAAAAGTAATACATTCACAGATTTTATGGCTGGTCGAAGATCAGGGATTTGCTGAAATGCAGTTGTTCTACTGTCATCGCTGGTGGTCATGGGCTAACAGGTCAGTGCAGTCTCAGAGGAAGTGCACCACTGACAGTCAAATCCATTGTGCAGGTCTGCTTCGGTTCACGTGTCTCACTTTGTCAGGACTTCACTTGCTAATCAAAAACATGTTTAATTTCAGTCTATTTAGGAAAAATGTTTTGTAGGGCCACAGCATGAAAGGCCTTTTCGTGTGCCTTTTAGCGTGGTGTTGTTGAAAACATTCATATTGGTTCTGCCCTTTTTGAATAATTTCTAGTATCCCCTGGCTACATTTAGAATTTTATTTGGAATTAACTATTCCAGGTTTATAGTTGATTGGTTTTCTTGATTCTTAAGAAAAAGCATGTTGAAACAACATTTTGCAGATTAATGTAACAAGATTAATAATATAAATGACAAGCTATCTTATATAACCCTTTAAAAAATAATATAAGTATACAGGGTGGTAAAAATAGTAATATATTGATATAAAACATGTATACTGTAAGCTATGCATGCAGTAACCGTAAGCACACAGAAGTTTCTGTAAATTATTTTCAGCTGGTCTGCAGTGAATCTAATGGTGAAAAACACAGGTCGAGTTAAAAACTTAGTCAAGTAACTAGCCTATTACTTATTTATCTGCAGCTCAGTATTTTAAAGGAGTGCTGTTGGTGTTTGTTTGTGAACGACAGGCTGTTTTTAAACCATTTTTAGTTATTGACTCATAGATTCACTCATAACTCGATAGTCGCCACCTACTGGTGTAATGGTGTAACCTACCTTACACCAAGAGGCTTTTTTGGTGAACGGATTCAAAGGAATCAATTCAATGGGATGGATCAAAATACGGGTAGTGGACTTTACACAGTCAATAGATTCCTTGATGTCGTGAATGAGTTAATGAACTTCTATCTAGTCATGCCTTAAAATGCCTTTGACATTTATCAACATATCGCTGCATAACGTGTCAAAACTGATATCGTTTGATATAAATATTTTATTTATTATCTATCTTTGCTGGCATGATGGAATATGCTTTTGTTTACGTTAATTTATCACTCGTGATTGAAGAAAACATGACGTCACCGGTAAGTTCATAAAACACTTGCACTGTCTAACCAAAGGTTCCTAAAGTAGGCTATATCCTACATCAGTATCAATAAATCACCCCCATACTCATACATAATGCCATATTTGAAGTGATGCAACAAACTGAAGTGGTTATTATGGGGTGCATGCATTAAACCCTCATAATGCACAGTAACAATGATTTTATAGCCGAAGTACGCAACGGCTATTTAATACCCATAATGCACTGCTATGGTTGGTTTACAGCAAATGTTCACAATGAAATCAGACATGTGTAGGTTCCTTTTTAATTGATTTTTTTGTTGTTTAATACAACTTAAGTACTATGAAAGATATACATTTCATTGTTAGAATTTGCCGGTTAGCTAAGTGTCAGATGTTTATTAAACAGTAAGCACAAACTACTCAAAAGTGTTCTGTTCACTCGTTTTCATTTACTCCCTATAGAGGCGAGTGTGATTTCACCAAGTACAACATGTTCCTGGGTAAACATCCTTGTTGATCCTGGAACAACATTCCAATCAACCAGTCAGAACTGAGATATAACTTTTCAGCAACTATCCGTTTTAGGCTTACAAGTTAGGTGCTTCTACACTCTTGTTGATCAGCTATCATTTCCCACTGATTTTAGGAATAAATTATGGGTAGGGCTAGGTTTAGGGGTAGGGATTGGGTTAATATTTTTGGACAATAATGTTGATCCAGGATCTTTAACAGATGTTGATCCAGGAACATATCTTACATATCTTACATATGAGGAATAATGCATAGAATGGTAAATGAGGGTATTTGGGGGTTATTTCAGATACAACCGAAGTCTAGTTTGCAATGGCATATTAGTGAACTGCTTATGTACTAAATACTGCTTACTGTTCTTTAAGTATTCTGGATGGATTTTCGCAATAGTATCGAAGCCTGTGTAGATCTTAGAATCTATTGGCACTAATTTGCTTACTAAATAGCGAACAATACTTTTGGGAAACAGCCTTGTGATTAATGCTTCAATTGGGATACAGTCACATAATTTGCTGTATACTGTACATTTCACAGAACATAAAATGTTTATTTGTTCCATGTATACAAGAATATGTTTACTACTCCACCTCCACCCCCTCCACAAAAAAGTATGTATGTAGTATGCTTATTCCAAGCATATTTTGTCCTGATGAACTGATGATTGAACAGATCAAAACATCAATGATGAGTTTTCTCATAAGCGCCACTGAGTGTTGTCATCTGATGCACAGTGCAGGGACTGGATTAACCCGAACTCTATGACCTGTCCTGAAGGTGAGAGGTCACTGGTATTATTGGATCTCTCTGCAACCTTTTAGGACAGGAATGTCAGTGACCACAAAAGACTTGCCTTGGCTAGATGATCAATGAAGTCCAAATGCTATCCGTTAAGGTCAGGGTTGAAATCTTCACAGATGACGCTGTAGTGGATCCAGGTCAAAGGTGACCGTGAGGCCACATGCTCTCTGCTAATTCCTCTGTGAAGTTTTGAGAGTTGTGTTTCGTTCTATTAAGTCACATTACAAAGAGATATGCTGGCCTGTGTCGCACACAGAAAACAAAGACCCCGACAAGGTAATGCGTTACGTTACTAGTTACTTGAAAAAAGTAATCTGATTATGTAACTCATCGATTTAGTCTCTTATGACTTTTATTCTTTTGTGGAACACAGAAGTAAGTATTTTTGGAAAGTGCCTCTATTTTTTCTTTCTCTGTATAATGAAGAGGAATCCAATCCCCAATTTTGATCCCGTTGACTTTTAGTACATGGACAAAACAACAGCTTTAAATGCATCCTTCAAAATATCTTCTGAAAGTCATGCATGTTTGAAACTACATAAAGGATGAGTAAACTATATAATTGTTTGGTGAATATCCTTTAAAAGAGGGCATTTGAGTAGTTTTGATAGTATGTGAGTTGTGCAGTAGCAGAACTACAGCAGGTGGTCATCAGTCAGGTCAGACAGATGTCCTCTGGCCTGTGGAGGTCAGAGTGAACAGACTGAGCTCCGACCTCCGGTGTGCTGAGAAAGTGAAATTCTACTGCAGTCTCTATCCTCATTGATCGACCACACTTGAGCATGCATTAGGTTGCACCCACCCAACAGCATGCTATTATGAAATCAATCTGCTGTGGAAATGCCTCACCCGGGTACCGCAGACAGAATCAAGATTTAGAATCCTGTTACTATACTGTACTCACTCACTGTATATAAAGGTGAACGTGAATGTGATTTATGCAGAGGAGTGTAAATTTATAGAAAATTTTAGCATTACAGACATTGGCGAATCATGATTTATTCGTGAAAATGCAGATTTCATGCACAAATTTGTGCATACACACACTTACCGACTGAGTACCAATGTGTTTCGAACTCATTTTATTGTTTTTACTTACTGTTTCTCATACGTTTCTTGCTCTAAGTCAGAAATCCATTCTGAACATATCCTGTGTCTGTTTTACCCCGTAGCTCAGCTCAGTGACACACAATCTCCGCTCTAGACAAAGTAATAAATATCTCCTCTGCGAGATAAAGGGAGAGTGTGTGTGAGATGATTACCCTCAGATGTGCCATATGTGTGAGTTTACCCACAGTACACATGGAGCCGAGAGGATGAAGGGAGTAGAACGTCCCCACACTTGTTCTTTTCATCCCTTTATTCTTGGAGGAAGAGGCACATGTATATTTTTTGGGGGGCTGTGAGTGTGTTTTCTCTCAGTAGGGATAATGCTAGTCATTAATCATCGTGTCTTGTGCTGAAACGGCCTCCCGCTTGAAATGTCACCGGGATCCGCTGCGCCCAGCGCCCGCTACCGTTCAACCGCTCCGTTAACTGTTTGTGGGGGCCTCCTGCTGGTTCACACACCTGGAGCAAAGCCATCCAGCCGGGATATTTTTAATTCCTCTTCCGCTTTCCCTCAGTTCTCAGGAATGCTCTCCAACCTACACAGCGTCTGCTCACCATTACTTTTATTTGAAATTCAGATCTATATTTGCTCATCAGAAACACATGCTATGGCGGGTAAAATGCACGCAGATCACTTGCAATGAGGAACATCTCAGAGTCCATAACTTAAGCTGGCTGTTAAATTGCCCCGAACCGTGTGAATATGTGTATCTGTGTTACAGGAACACAGGAAATACCATCTTATCATCCAGGTTTTTGATCTATATGTCCATAAACATCTCATATAAAGTCCCATGCTGGGACCAGATTAAAAGTGACTGAGAACCAGGTCAGATTTATTCAAGCTCACACACAATGCTCCCATTTACGGTGAGTCAAAAACACTCTTGTGTGATGTTGAAGTGGATCCTTCTTTGTTGAAGTGATGATGTGTGGCATCCACGCACTTCATAAAGGCCTCATGCTCACAGGGGTGGGTTATTGTTGTAGTGGGAAGTTCTACACATCATAAATACGCCACTGGGAAACGCGACTTTGAGGAACTGAAACATGCTTTCGAGGCAACGTATAATGTACACACCAAACATTCCCAGAGGCAGATGCCTGTCTGACTGAGTGGGACAAATTGTCGACATAATTGCCGCAGACTTGCTTTTTCCCCCTCTTTGTTTGAAACCGGAATTTGAACCGCATAAATAGGACAAATCTGCCTGATTCTCCTCCTGGACCATGTCTTGACAAGTTTGGGGGACGTTTCTGTGATCAAAAGCATTGTAAAATGGTTCCAGGGCAGGATGTTTCCTCAGGTTTAAATGGACAAGGAGAAAGAAGGTTTCCCTTCTATTTTCTTTGAATGTTTAAGGGGATACCCCAGAGTTTTTTTTTTTTTTTGGGTAATCTACATTCCAGGGCAGTCATGACAGTTGGGGTGGTCTCGTGTATGTTTGCATGTCTTCATGCTTGTCTCTTCCTCACAGGCCCAATGAAACATCTTCAGTGAAAAGTTCAACCCTCATGTTCTGTTAAGATTAACTTTACTGTTTTTTTTTTCGTTGGGCTCCCAGACATCCCTGTGATTCATTTGTTAAAATAATAATAGGATTATCCCATGTCTAATCTACCATATTTTAGATTTTGTAAATTTTTATGATCAAAGATACGAGACACACAAATATGAAGACACACAAATATTCAAAGCCAAACTATGAATTGATAAATATTTAAAGAATAATACATTATTATTACACTTTTGCTTTTCACTCTTTTTTTGTCACTTTCACTTATTAAAATCTCTTATTTTTTATTTTTTTTTTACTGTGATGGAGAGGCAAAATGGTCAAATCAAAAGTCACATTTTGGGGCTGGTCATTTTTTTTTAAAATATGTATTTTGAAAGAAATCTCTTTATTCTCGGTAAGGCTTCATATATTCTGATCCTTCAGAAATCATTCTAATAGGTTGATTTTGTCCTCAATAAATATTTAGAATTATTTTGAAAATTTTTTACATTTATTTTTCAAGAAGAATAGAAAGAATAGTATTTATTTAAAATATAAATCTTTTGTAATGACATAAACGTCGTAACTGTCACTTTAGGTTATTTTTAAAGCATCCTTATAAATAAAATAAAATAAAAAATCTTACTGATCCCAAACTTTTGAACAGTAGATTATGTAGATCTGACTAGTGAAAACAGACTTCTGGTTTGAGTAGACAAGGAATGACTCAGTACTGTAGTAATTTCAAAATTAAAACATGAAATACCCGCTTAAATATTTTAATACACTTCCCTGATTAAGCAGTTATTATTGAAGCTTTGGCCATCTGAGACCCCCAACAGAACATAAGGGTTGCTGCTTTGTTCATTTTATCTGTGATGATCTACAGTTATCGCAATCAGTAGTTTAACTCTGAAAAGCATTTCTGTGGTGCGCCAGAACATAAACAAGCCTCTGCACCAATTAGGATTGCTTTAACAAAGTGCATTCCTCCCGGTGTTTTACATGTACTCTTTATTTAAATTGTCCCTGTCATATGCAGATAAGTGGCTGTATTGTTGTGCAAGGGCCGGCAGGTTTCACACTTGTGTGTTGAGGCAGATGAGGCTTTCCTTCGCCTGACTGCACAAAAACAAAAAATGTTAAGCAAAGGGAGGAGGAAGCTGCCAATTAGAATCTACAAGCCTGTGGAGCTGTGGCTGCTGATTGGCTAATTGGGTGTCTGAACAGAGAGCTCTCTCAAGCAGCGATGCGGATCTCATGCCTCAAACATTAGCGCTACTCTCTCGAGGTGTCTTTTGTGGCTTTATTTATGGATTATTGTGTTTCTCTTTATCCTTTTCTGTCTCTTGCTTATTTTTTCTGTCTAGCACACAAACACTTGGATCATGTCCTTTAATACAGTGATGGTGTTATAAATGGGAACAGGTGTTTGATCATTTAGGGCTGACTGTTTTTGAAATTACCATCTTTCCCTTCAGATTTTATTATATTATATAAATTTATTAGGCCTATATTTTTTACAGCTGTAAATTATTTAATATGTGCAGTGATGTTACATTTCTGTGATGGAGAGGGACTGAGTTATCTGAGGTTTTGAGCATTTGTCAAGTTTTTTCATCTTGTATATCTTCCCTATTCTTTGTGTGCTCACAAAATTTTAATGGATAGGTCACCCGAAATTTTTGTAAATTGTCATTATTTACTCGTCCTGCCATTTCAAACCTCAAAGGGAATGAGGCTTGGGGCTGTCAAGCTCCAAAATGACAAAAAACACTGTAAGCAGAACACTGCAACCAGTATGTTTACGTACACAAATTGCCCTCAATCGAATGAATTCAATCTGACTTCAGATTCTTTAAACTTTGCTGTTTGTATTTATATATTTGTTTCCATTTTTAATCAGATCTAAATTTAATTTGGATTGTGTGCTCATTGGGATCAATTGACGTGTTTACTTGAAGGGTTTTCAGTCTGTTTGAGCCTTAAATCCAATTGCTAACCGATTATTTTGGGGCATGAAAGCATAGCATTTTTGTGAACTAGATTAAGTGATTTCATTGAAAATATCCATTGCGACAGAATGATTTGTTCACTACTGTCGTAACTTCTCTAAAAGAATAATGATGCTTTTATGAATCTTTCTTGACATTATAGAGGTTGACAGCCCCACTTCTCAATTACTTGTATCATTATAGTAAAGGCAGAACATCCTTCATAACTTAATATTTTGTGTTCTAAAATGAGGGTGAACTATTCTTTTAAAACCTGAGCGCTGCATTATCCAGTTCAATCCAATCCAGTTCAAGGGTTAGACGAGAAAAGGACTAAAAGAACAACCACTGAAAAAAGAAAGAGAAAGGAATTTTTAATAAATGTGTAATAAGAGGGTAAAACTGATGGAAAAATGCCCCTCTAAAGGATTTCGCTTGAGTTCTGTGCTTTATATTGAGATCTGATGGCTTTTGACAATAGTGAGCCCCCTCCTCCCCCTATCCAGATGCCTCTACCCCTGAGGGGGATCTCAGGGGCCCACGGCTCTCTGCTCTTGGGAACTACTGTGTGTGATTGGCCCCCTGCCTCACCCACCAACAACGCTCACCCGAACAGAGCACTGTGTGTAGGGCAGAGGCAAGCGGGACGACCTCAGGGCCTCCTAATAAGCAACAGCAGCCATGGAGCCGGACCTCTGAAGAGATACAGCATCAATGATTGTGCAATGATATGGAAATGACTGGAAAACCTGAGCTCGGTTACCAAACGGCAGCACTGTGAGGGGAAGCCCAGTCCGAACTCATTAGGGTTTCTGTATGTGTCTCTCTTCCTTTTTGCAGGCATTCCCACTTCTGATCAGACTGATTTTTTTTCAGTACTTGTGCGTGCGGTGGTTCGAACCTGGCAGGCTTAGTATGTGTGGTGTGCAACTGGCCAGTGAAAATACCCAAACCCGACTGGGCCCCTTATCATGTACAGCACACAAATTAGGCAAAGCAGCATCCATCTGCCGCACAAATAGACCTCCAACCCGAACCGGCGCTCTGCCATTGTTCTGGTCGTTCGCCGCCCCTCCCGGAGTAATTCATGTGCCCCGCTACTCTGCTCACCCGTCACTGGCTATTCACTTAAACCTGAAACATTTCCATGGGCACAAAAGCTTCAAACATGGCCGTGACAAAGGAAAGGATTTCTGCATTTCTATTCTTTTCCTCCTCTCTGTCTTTGTCCTTTCTTCAAGACATTGTGTTGTTTAATTGGTTGTGCTTGGTAATTTTGTCTCTTGTCTTCTCCCATACCGAGTGATTGTGCGGGGACGGACGTTTGCTTAGACTGGATCGGACAGGAGCGGACTCCCTCCCTTATGCTGGGAGCCATTTACCTTTGTTAGGTACGCAGAGTTCAGTTCGGGCTCTGTGTGTGGTAAGGTTTGGGAATCCTGCACGGATGTCGTGGGAATGCCGAGGAAACGCCCCTCCTCATGCCGCTGAATGACTGAGATGACCCCTCCGTGATGTGCTCAATGAATTCATATCTCCGGTCTTGCTGGTGATTAATGATCCCTGGCGCTTTCATGCCGAATCTATTGAAAAGCCCAGCAGTGAGCCTGTACTGTACATTTTCTTTGTTGCTGAGACAGTGTGTCCTAACATGTTTTTTTTAATGAACTCTATACTTTAGTGCCAGGGCTCCTTGCTGAAAGAACATCAAGGTTAACAGTCTATGGAGAGAGTGGAGAGGACGAAGGAGAATATAGAAGAATGATGGTGGCTTTGTCTGTACAAAAGAGGTGTGTGTATGTGTGCTCCAGTGTATGTGTGTACATTTGAGACAGAGAGAGAGCAAAAAAAAAAAAAAAGAAAGTAGGTTCAGTGGGTTTATTACCTGGAGTCAGACATAAGCTCATCTCAGCCAATCCTGCAGCTCCTCTTTATTGTACAGCTCTGTGGTTGTGTAATACTTTTTTTTTTTTTTTGCCAGAGCTGGGATTCTTTGTTCATTGCACCTGGGATTCTGCAGGCTTTGTTCTACACATTCAGTATCTTACAACCGATATAACCCCAATTTTGCATCTTTATTTTCTTAAGATGTCAATTTATTAATAATATTTATTTTTTATAAAACAGAAAAAATGTTGTTGCTTGGCCACACATTGATATTGTTTTTATTATTTTTTTTTATTTAATGTTGCTATTTTGTGTTTGAGATAGAAAAGATAAACTGCAGAGATAAACTGCAATAAATCATCTGAAATTCATGTAATTATGTGGGATGTTGTAAATTGCATCTTTGACAGGGCACATTTGTTATTGTGCAATCTATAAAAGACATCTAATGGTTCAAAATTGAAATAATTTATTTGTCATGGTTTTGGTCAAGACTGTAGACATTAATCACTTTAACAATTAGATTCTTAAATGTAAAAATGTTTCTATTAATACAATCAATATGTCTAATATTATTATATTAGGACAATTTATGAATGTACAATTACAATTTTTGAATATGTAATTTATTGTATTATTTTTAGTGTTTATATATATATATATATATATATATATATATATATATATATATATATATATATAATTTTTGTTTTTAGAATATAAAGAGATTAATTATGAGAATTGTTATTTAAATAATAATTCTTTTTAAATGTACAATTTATATATTACTGGGTTTTACACTGGTTACTAGTCTTTTTTTTCCAAGGGCCATTGTCTGTAACTTGAGCAGGCTGCATGAGTGCTGGAAAAATCTATATTTATTTATATAGCATGAGCTGAATGTGCATGTATAAACGTGAGAGCATATGAAGCATTCCAGACAGGACATGTCTCCCTGTCCTCTCCCCCACGTCGACTCTCTCTCCGTCTGTTTCTCACTTGCATAATGGAAGGAGCGAGCGAGTGAACGAGGCTGGATGTATAGAGAAAAGGGATGATCTCACTGTACAGCTCGTTGCTGAAAAGCAGCCAAGATTTCATCATCCCTCTCTCATCTCTTTCTTTCTCTCCACCCCCATAGATGTGTAATACCACTGTCAGCCTCATAGGGGTGCCATAGACCTATGATCAAACCAGGGTACCACACACACGCGCACACACACACACACACACACACACACAGACTTGCTTTCCTGCAACCCATTATTGAAATAGACTGCCACCAGCTGAAACTGCCAGACTGCCTTAAGCCCTGGTGCATACTGTGTAATTTTTTTGTTCCACAATATTTTACCAACTGAGACACATTTTGGTATCTTACAAGAATCCTTTGATTGTAGGGCAAAATTGTCCGCCCACTAATAGCTGATTAACTGGATGATTTGCAATAAATAGTAGCCTTTTTAATAGCATCAACAGTTTTAGTCTGTGGTCCTGTAAAGTGAATGCTTCTATAATGCTTATCTATATCATTATATAACTATATTCTAACTATCTTACTATATTATTTAGAATTTATGTGCCTTTATGTTATGACCATAGCTCAGCAATATCATATTGTACAATCCAACAAGAAGCAGTCTTAAAGGACATAAACAATTGCCCAAATTGTTCAGTGTGTCCAGTTGCCCAGGATTGAGACAGAGACTAGGCACCATCAGAGAAGAAGAGGGTGGGACCACTGATGTAGAGGTATGATGATGGACAGCTGGAGAGACTGCAGAGAAGAGAAAGACTGAGAGAAAGAAGTGTGGTTTGGTGGGCTACATTGTTAGAAGCAAATTGAATCAGTCTGCAGTGTCTGCAGGGCTTCACTGTTCTGGGATCCAGTGTGAATCTGTGTGTGTCTCTGTATTCTTAGTTTCAAGGTCACACTGTTCCACCAGCTTGAAGGTTGAATTATGTAACCCAGATATCAATGCCTTCAGTGTATTTCTCCTCTCATTTCTGGCATACTGGTGTACCATAGTTGAAAAGCATCTGATTGGTGTTGCTATCATTAACAAACAGTACAACTAATATAATTAAAAATAATAATTGAAATAAGATTAAACGTAAATATAAGTTAACAAGTGAAAAATTTAAATGTTGCTTTGAATTTAGCATCAATGTGAAGTACTAAAATTACCAACTAGAAAAAAAGGTTATATATGTATTTATAATTATATATATATATATTTATTTTTCTTTTGAGTGACAGAAAAGAATCAATATATAAAATAACACTGCTATGATATTTGGTTTATTTCAATTAGTGTGTTCATAAAAAAAATACTGTTTTGAAGGTATGTGACAAATAAAAATATATTTTTTAAATAATTGTATTTGTCATTCTAATATAAAAAACTTTAATTGTTCTTTAGTCTAAATCTTTTGCAGTGAGGAAGTTAGTTTATACTGATTGTGTACGTTCTTTAAAACATGTGTTGTTCGCACACAGATCTGAGGCCTTTTCTCCTCTTGACCCGGGTGTGCAACATTTTGACCTGTCAAAGTGTCTGGCAGTGATGGCCCATAAACCAGCGGGGTGTCCAAAAAACCCTCACGTCTCTGCACGCTTCAAGCCTTTATTAGAGGAACAGGAAAGAAACAAGGGATCAAGAGAGGAAAAGGGAAACCTTCACTCTTTAGGAGGTCACAGATCCATTTTCAAGAATGAATGTCACACGCCTCAAAACCTAGTTAAGAAATCACCAAGGCTCGTCGCTGAACCCAGTGCTCTGCAATTACTTCCACACCTACTCTCCGGCTCCCACACACACCTGGTTCAGTGAGTCCAAACCTGGCTAATCTGTCTGCCAAACCCTCCCCCGCCCCTTCCTCTGCACCCAGCAAACATCTCATCATCTTGACTGAAGTGTCATTGGGAAATCCCTAAAGTCATTAACAAATAATTCATTAGCAGCCCCCTGAGGGAATGGATTAAGATCTCCGCAATGATGCTTTGTTGCACTCCTGGGAAGAGAAAAGGGGGAAGTGGAGGAAGAGCTTTACAGACCAGGTTGAGAATGAAGCCTGATTCATGCTTAAATCTTATATTCTGACATGGAGACATTATTATATGGTACTATGACTTATTTTTAGCTCCTTTAAAGGATATTGCTTGAATTTATTTGGAAATCTTGTATTCTGAAATGGTAGTAAATTTGGCATTTTCTTTGTTTTCCCAGTTCACTTCTACAGTTGTTTAAAGCAATGAAATAAGGACTATTATATTATATAGTGCTCTCTCTATATATGATACAAATATATACATGACTTTATAAAGTATTTAACAAAATGGTTTAAGAAGACACTGGTAATAACAATTTCACATATTTAAATAAATATATCAATGCTTCCAATACTGATGCTTAAGGTCTCTGAGATCTACAAGGACATAAATGTGTCAGTTGAGAAAGATCCGTGGGTTAATATTTAAACAAATCGCTAATTAGACACATTATTGAAATGAGGCAGAAAAGCAGCAGTAAAGGACCATTAAAGTTTACAAGTAGACGTTTAAAGCCAAACGTTGTAAATGCACACACACATCGATAGGCTCAGCTTCAGGGTCGTCAGGTTCACCCTTGACCTTAAGAAAACTCACATATGTTGATGAAGACATTAGCTCCAAAGCCCATCTCTCTGTCTCTCTCTCAGACAGCTGAAGAAACTGGCCTTGTCTGTCTCGTCTCGTACCGATGACCTTGTCCTGCTTATCCTTGACTCTGCCCACTCGTCTTGCCAGCGTGAGTGACATCATCACATGGTTGGATTACAAAGTTTCAGCAGCTGTCGCCCTTAAATCCTTTTAACCTCCGGTCATCCCTCTTTTCCTCCTCTTTCTTCCTTCTCTCTTCCCTCTAGCGCTTTTGTTGGATTTTGATAGCAGAGATTGGGATGGATGAATGACGGCCTCCCTAACTCGCCTGTGAATCTTTTGTTCAGATGAGTTTGAAAAACACACACAGTCAATTCAGATACAGGTGTGTGTGTGTGTGTGTTTCCTGTGGTGTCTGTCTTAGCTGTGATTACAATGAGGACTGACCCTGGTGTCTTGGTGATAGTAGTGCTCTAATGAACACTAATGAATCAGATGGCTGACAATGTGAGCACCAGGAATCTTTTGTGTTCATGTCACCTCAGTCATGATGAAGAGGTGTGTGTTGTGCCTGAAGCTATATGGCCAAATCAATCTATCAGCAGATAAAAGAATCATGCATCACACAGGAGTTGCGGAATAGATGCAGATTTAGAAGATAATTTGCTGGGCTATGCAAAACCTATGCTAATTCTCAGTGATTGCTCCGATGAGTCAGTTGGGTTTTGTCTTTCTTCTCTTTGTGTGTGGCTCTGCTCTACAATGGTTTCCTTCTAGTATTTTGGTATTCCTTTGTTCAGCCTCATTGTTGCATGCATGTTTCCATTAATAATAGCACAGATTTTTACCTTAGCCAAAGCAAATTAGCTTCTAAAACAATGCATTTGATTGCAATTATTTATATATGTTTACACTGGCCTGTTTTTGCTGCTAGAAAGATAATACAAAGGTAATGTAAATGTTAAAATTGGGAAAATGAGCATACAATTAAATATCCAATAATGTCTGATAAATATTCAATGTTGACTGATAACGATGAATAAAAAAACACCCTCTAATATCAACCGATAATAGATTTGCCAATAAATGAAAAATAAAACTGGAATCAGTCATTTTAAATGCTATAGTGGATTTAAGCAAAACAACATTATAATGTGCATTATGAAAAATGGAGTGATTATTTTAATATTTCAAATATGAGAATGCACATTTAAATGCCGAATTTCATCCGAAAGTTCTAAATAAAAATAAATCTGTAAATCGTACGAATTGTGATATGACCTTTTTTTTGTGAAAGTTATAAAAGTTGTCATCTGTGATATTTACTTGAACCACTCTAGTTTTTATGTGTTATTAATAGCGATTAATAGGGCTAGAAAAAGAGCCTGATTTATTCACTAATACAGATAGTAATCGAGCTGCATCTATTGCATGAACAGAACAGTTTAGGAGTGATAAGTATATGTTGTTGTCAAACACTGGCTGAGCAGATGTACTTAGTTATGCTCTCAACAGTTTTTTTCAGAGGGAAATAGAGAAGTAAGTGCTTAAATAGAACCGTCATCTGAGTTGTGTAAGGATGTTCAAGGTGATCACAGAAGCTTTTGAGGCCTGGAGGTTGACTTTTCAGTAAATGCATTCATAATCATTCACAATTTCAAAATTGGCCTCATCTGCATATTTGAACAGTTTGGTTAAACTGTTGGTTGGCTGGTTAGACAGCACGCAGTTCCTCTGGGTCCTTATGGAAACTTTATTTTACCTACCTAACTGATTTGGTAAATTTGGGGCGTATGTGTCCCATTGTTATGTAACCTGTAGCACAATGTTGTATGAGTAACCTCTGGAGGTATCACTGTAGCTTAAACCCATCTCACACACACAAGCTAATGATGTCAGTGCACACCCTACACACTCCCCTCACAGTACTTTCACATTCAAAGCTGCACTGTGATTCAGCAGAGGAACAAAGAAATTCATAAATGAAACAAACTATATAATACTCGTATGCTCTTTGCTCTATCTCTCTGTTTATGTTTTTAAAAGGAAATACACTGCATTTTTTTTTTATCACAAATACAGTAAATTCATAAATATTGTGAAATATTATTACAAGTTAAAATAACTTCAAGTTAAATTTATTTAAAATGTTATTTATTCCTGTAATGGCAATGCTAATTTTAATCAGCCATTACACCATTTTTTAGTGTCACATGATTTTTCTAATATGCTGATCTGGTGCTGAAGGAACATCTCATCTTCTTACTATTATCAGTTATGCTGTTTAATATTGTTTATTGTTAATAGATGCTGATGACACTAATATTTTACATGAGAATTTTAACATTACCTTTAGGGAGACGATCGAGGACCTGCCAACTGCGGTTCAGTTTTTTCAATAGAGAATTGCAAAAATGGGATGTCATATTGGTATACTATAGCTTTTAATTTTATGTGAGTTTAATGTTGTGTAGTGGCCATGTCATGCTCCAAGATTATTTTTCCTGAAAAGGGACAATACAGTATATTCATTAATTCATAAAACAAACTTTTTGTAACATTATAAACATTTTACTGTCATTATTTGACATTCTATTATTGCATTGTTGCTGAATAAAAGTACTTATTTCTTCTTCTTCTTCTTCAAAAAAGGAAAATCTTACTCACCACTCACTTTCCATATTTTTTTTACATTTAGATTAACTTAGATTAACTCATCTGACGCTCACCTAAAATTTTTCTTTTAAAAACACTATAACTTAACAACACTATTAAAATTCAGTTTGATCAAAACTTTTAATAATGGTGCTCTATATACAGCAGCTGTTCCTTATGGATACCCCTCTTTGCTTTACACAAACACACATGCACACACACACACACCAACATCAACGAAACTGATCTGCCACCCTGGGCAAGCAGCCAACACCCCCCCCCCCCCCCCCAGAAAACACACACACACACACTCACACGCACACACTCACGCAAACACACACACACACACACACACACACACACACACACACACACACATCACAGCCCAAACCAACAGAACATTCCACTCGGCCAATGTTTAGCTTTAATCCCATAATAAGACCCTCAGCTGTCCAGAAAAAGAAAGAGGACTTTCCGCTGCTGAAGTCAGACACTCCAGTCTTCTCCTCTCTTATTTCTCATTCTACCTTTGTTCTTGTCTCTTTGTTTTAATCTGGAGCATTTGGCCCTCTCAAGTTGGCTATTGTGCTCTTTTGATTTAACTCTCTTTCTTTCTCTGCGTCTAGCTCTTTTTCCTTTACCTCTCGTTTGCAGTGACTTATAGATAGTCCTGGATTTGTTCAAGACCACACACAGACAAGGATGCTAGTATAAGCAAACGTCTTGCATTTCAAGTTAGCATTAAACATATAAGCCTGGTTCTTTGAACAATCTTTATGCTTCCAGAATTGAATATGCAGATTATTGTACGCTGCATCAAGCTAATAATATTCGGTGTGCTTTTGGGTCATTGGGTCAGTGTGTCAGGACCTCTTGAAACTCAGGGCACTAATGCATCAGCATGAACTAATGTACTGAAGAGCAGAGCTAACCATCTTAGGAGTAATCTCTTTAATATGATTACAATCAGCCAACCATCATGACTAAAAAAACTATTGCAACCGTGATTGTTTTGGAGAAATGTAACTAAACGATGCTTAAAAATAAAATTTTGTGGTGACACTGGTACAATGATGCTTTCAGATGGTAATACCAAGATTTGTAATTTTTTTTCTTGATTTGCATTTATTTCATTTTATACTTTAGTTTTAGTGTCTAACTAGGTGGAGACATCATACCACAAATACCACAGTTATTTAGTTAGTTATTTAGTTATTTACCATTATTTACTACACCATTATTCAAAAGTTTGGGTTCAGTAAGGGTTATAAAAGGGGGTTGCAAAAAGTTTCCTGTAAATTTCCAGAAACTTTCAAAAAGTTTTCAAAAAATCATTTTTTTAAAGAAACTAATACTTTTGTTCACTATGGGATGCGCAATTAGTTGATTGAAAGTTACAATACTGACATGTATAATACAAATGATTTCTATTTCAAATAAATCCTGTTCTATTCAAGAATATTGCAAATGATTGATCACGGATTCTACAAAATATTAAGCAACTGTTTTTAACATTTATAATAATAAGAAATGTTTCTTTAACACCAAATCTGCATATTGGAATGATTGCTGAAGGATCATGTGACACTGAAGACCACTGAAAAATTAATCTTGGCTATCACAGAAATAAATTTGATTTTAAAAATTATTTAACATAGTTATAATATTTCACAGTATTAAATTTCTTTTTTTGAGAGAGAAAGAGAGAATTTCAAGTTAATGCATTTTTTATGAGCGTAAGAGACTATTTTCAAAAAATTTATATAATGACCCTAAATTTTTGAATGGTAGTGCATGTAACCATGAAAGTATAGTAAATTGTAGTTAATTCTTTAAGGGTAATAGCACTGCATGATAAGCACATTTGTGTGAGCTCTTATAGAGTTATTAGTGTTTGTATTGGAGTGTATGAATGAGCATAAGTGCAGCTGTGCATCTGAATTAACACACATTAATGAGTGAGAAATGAATGAAGATCAGATAGGTAACACTGACAAGACCTCTTGCTCTGCCTTAAAGGGTTAGTTCGCCCAAAAATGAAAATTATGTCATTAATAACTCACCCTTATGCTGTTCCAAACATGTAAGACTTCCTTTTATCTTCGGAACACAGTTTAAGATATTTTAGATTTAGTCCGAGAGCTCTCAGTCCCTCCATTGAAGCTGTGTGTACGGTATACGTCCATGTCCAGAAAGGTAAGAAAAACATCATCAAAGTAGTCCATGTGACATCAGAGGGTCCGTTGGAATTTTTTGAAGCATCGAAAATACAAACGAAGACTTTATTCAGCATTGTCTTCTCTTCCGTGTCTGTGTGAGAGAGAGTTCAAATCAAAGCAGCTGGATTTCCGGTTTGCGAACGAATCATTCAGTTCACCAAATCGAACTGAATCGTTTTAAATGGTTCGCATCTCTAATACGCATTAATACACAAATTACTTAATCTGTTAACTTTTTTAATGGGTAAACCGAAGGCTTGAATCAAGGGCAATCATCGCCAATGACGCCATTACGTCTAGCGCAAAAGAACTGGTGAACCGTTTTCTTCAACCGGTTTATTGAATCGAACTGTCCGAAAGAACTACTGGTGATCCGAACACCGATGCAACCGGTTCTTCACTCGTGAACGAGTCAGTCTATTGTTCGTTATCTGGCTTGGCTCGGTGTTCATCACAGCAGTTCAGTCAATGTACTGTTTGAGTACATGAATTACTCCGGGATATTGGTTTGTTTGAACTCAGAGGGAGTGTCAGCCACATTAAAAAAGTTAACAGATTAAGTCATTTTGGATTAATGCGTATTAGAGATGCGAACCGTTTAAAACGATTCAGTTTGATTTGGTGAACTGAATGATTCATTCGCGAACCGGAAATCCAGCTGCTTTGATTTGAACTCTCTCTCACACAGACACGGAAGAGAAGACAATGCTGAATAAAGTCGTCGTTTTTGCTATTTTTGGACCAAAATGTATTTTCGATGCTTCAAAAAATTCTAACTGACCCTCTGATGTCTCATGGACTACTTTGATGATGTTTTTCTTACCTTTCTGGACATGGACAGTGTACCGTACACACAGCTTCAATTGAAGGACTTAGAGCTCTCGGACTAAATCTAAAATATCTTAAACTGTGTTCCGAAGATAAAAGGAGGCCTTACATGTTTGGAACAGCATAAGGGTGAGTTATTAATGACATAATTTTCATTTTTAGGCGAACTAACCCTTTAAGATACAAGATCACATCTGGAGATTTACCACCACACCTGGTGCAGAGAACACATGCATACACTACTGTATATCCACTTCATATTACTGATTGTGTCATTGTAAACCTACATTAAATGAAATATGCATGCGCCAAACTAGTTTACAGTAGCTGTTAGTTGAAGAAATGGTTAATTGGTGGATTCCCAGAAATGTTTGCTTTAGCTCAGTTGCACATTGTTTTGTGTAGTAGTCCAGGTGGTGATGAAGGGATTTAACAGGTTAAGAGGAATAAAACGCCGGATGGAAATGTCTACTGTCTACTGTACAGTCGCACACAATCTCTCACACTCTCTGAAAAAAATGTATAAAGTGTGACGGGACATTTCCCAGTGTCACAGCACGCTGTTATCGCCATGATTAAAGTCATTGCATTAGCACAGGGGTGGTTGGAGATTATAGTTTGGTTGTGTTTAGAACACAGTGGAAATCCAATCGTGAGAACTTTCCATTTGGTTACATCGTGAATGTGAAAGCAGGTTATATCTAGTGTTATAGCCTGCCCATGAAAGGAGAAGATGGGTGGTCGGTGTGATTTTTCCAAGTTAGTCAAAGACATATACACACACACACACACACACACACACACACACACATTTGTATTTCACTTCCTTGCCTCTAGTTTGTGGAGTAATCTACTTAAGCTTGGCATTTCACATTAGAAATATTATTGGTTATTGTGACAAATTGCTTTATTCCTTATTTATAAGTTGCTTTTTGATAAAGTGTACTGTTTGATTAAGTGTAAATAAATGGAAAATAAATGTTGGAGAAATGAATCTATAGGAGATCTCATTGTGTCCCTGAATAATACAAATTATACTTCCAAAAATGTTTTGACAAACTGAAAATTTTATTTTAACAGTGTAAAATCACTATTTATTTGGGATCAGATATATCATTTTTATTCTTAATTAAGGAGACTCCTAAGAGTTTTTGTGAGGTTCATAATATATAATATATATTATAGTTAAATTGTTAAATTATTTGAACTTAAGTTGCAAGAACAAGCTTTTCACTAGATATCGTTAATCTTTCTCTCTTTTTGTTTTGGTGAGAATATGTTTCTAGCACAGGAAATAAACAAGCAATAATTTCCCCTCAATTTGGCTCACAGTTGTCTGTCATGCGTTAATGGTTTGCTTCCCACCAAACTTAACTGACTGTGTTAATGGATTACTAACCACTGAAAATTAGACTGAGTCAGTCAGACAGGCTTTGGGGGTCCAGGAGGTCAACCAGGACACCTCTGTCTTTTGTGCCGTGTGAGACCAAAGGTCAAAGACTTGTCTCTTTCCCTTTGATTGTTAAAATATGCTCCAGATTGAATCTGATGGATTGAGAATGCACGTTAGCAATATATGCAAAGGTATTCATCAAAATCCACTTCGAAAATTGCAGTTTTCTCCTTGTTTGCTCTGAGATGTGTGTGTGTATATAGGCCATGGGCATGCCTTTTTTTGTCTAGCTAGTAGGTGTGGAAGTATATCAATGCACACTTAATCCAATGAATCAATATGTAATTGTATGTCTCTTTATTAAACATAATCTGATGTGACGAGAGAGTGAAAGAAAGAGTTTAGTGATGGGGAAACCCATGCAGATAAATCAATAAGTGAAAGAGGTGCTCGGTGGTTGTAGAGAACCCTGGAGCAGAGCTATCAGAACATCTTCAAAGCACACAGCTAATAAAAGTTTAGGAATAGATAACGCAGGCGACACACAGACCGCTCTATTTCTGTAATCTAACCTTCTCAGTTTTACACACACACACACACACACACACAGGGCGATTCATGTATCTGTGTTTGGGGGTCACACAGCCTGACTTCTATTGCCACACAATGTAGTAGAAATTCCTTTGCTGTTTACTTCTTATCGCTAAGGTAAACACACACTCATAGATTTTTCTGATGCAGTCAAGGTGAAAACGGTTTGAAGCTTCTCTTGTCTTTATTTACGATGTGTCTGATTCTGACATTTAAGACTAAAGGTCACTCAGCCCCTCCTGTGCACCGTGTCACACCGATTTTGAGAGCTCATACACACATATACATGTCTGCCGCAATACACTTTCAAAGCTGCCACTTTCCCACACAGTAGGACACACTCATTCACCCCTCACTTGAACACACCAAAAACAAGGACGTTTGCAAGTATTTCAGGATTGCAATGATAGAATTACAAGTGTTTTCCAGTGTAGGACTTGGTATCAATAACCTGATTCAATTTAGATTCAAATCCAATATATATGGATGTATTTCAGTCCATTTTGCTTGGGTTTTTATACTATTCATGAAAATAACTCATAAGAGCTGTATAGTCTATACATATTTTTGATTCATTAATGGAGGGACACATAACAATCATTTTGGACTATGCTGGTTGTCCTCTATACACTATACTTAATCTCTATGGGAAAGCTCACATATATCAAAAATTGTCAGTAATGATGGCTAAATTTAGGACTGTGTGGTAAATGGGTCTCACGGTCTTCTCTCTCTCTCCTTCAGTTTTTCTCTGATGCAGTCGGTATAGATAGGGTCAATCAGTGCACATGGTTTCTGTGGTAATCATTAGGTGAATGAACATCAGGGAACACGGCCTCCCATAGGAAAAATTCATTGCTCAGTGGTTGCTTTTCCTAAACTCAGGAGACTTAGATGAGATTCTCATATACTGTATCTCTCATATTAGTATCAACAGCATTTCAGATATTTCTCCTAAAATTCCTTAGGAGAAAATGGAAGTAGACACAAATGAGACATGAGAAATATTTGAGAAAAAAAAAACAAAAACAGGTGATTCGCTGGATGAAACACCGAATATCTCTTTATTGTCTTTCTGCAATCTCTATCAAGACTCCATTATAGAAATATTTTATTGCTCAGTGGTTTCTCTTTCTAACCTCAGGAGACTTCTGGTGGTGATTCCCGTAAATTTCTCATTTTAGTCTCAACAGTGTCTCAGATGTTTATCCTAAAATCCTTAGGAGAAATAAAAGTTGACAACTGAGAAATGAATAAGTTCTGAAAAGAAAAGGAATCCAAAATGACAATAGGAGAGAAACATATGAGATTTCTTTATTGTCTTTTTGTAATCTCTTGCAAGACTCCATTCTAAAAGTGATTTACTGCTTTTACTACAGGAATCATTTGTACAGATGAGAACTTAACATGAGCAATAAAGTACCTTTAGCAGGTATTGGAGCTGTCTGAGGTGCAGGTGTGCTTCACATCGATGTGCTGTGTGCTGTCTACAAGGCTAAGGCTCTGACAGAAGTTACTCTATACTCAGGATACTAACCCACACGGAAATAACCTATAAAAACATATGTTTTAATATAGGTTTTAAATATATGTGACATACATAAAATTTGCCATTTTCCTACATATAAAAATATAAGGGGAGGATTGTGTTGAACTTTCTTAACAGCAAATTGTTTTTGCAGATTCCATGTGGCTCTGGTTTATGAAAATAAATGTGTGTCTTACAGACACAGTGACAGACTAATACTGGGCTGTATTTCCAAACACAGGAGTGAAATATGTCACATTTACATAGTTTTCTTTTTTTAAGTATAGTATTTCTTGTTTGCTGGATACGCCCTTTAAATAACTATTCCACCCAAAAATAGAAATTCTGCCATCATTTATTGACCGTCATATTGTTGCAAACTTGTATGCCTTACCTCCTATGAAATTGTAATGAGGTCACTATTTTAAAAGAAAGCTATGGATTATTTATGCTTTACTATTTTAATTCTTAACATAGCTTTACTGTGGAGAAGTGCATATTCATAACGTGATATATGCATTGTATATATCTGATTAATCTCATACTGAATATGTGCTTAGGTGAGTTATCTAGCCAGTCTTCAGTGTCACATGATCCTTCAGAAATCATTCTAATATGGTGATTTCTTGCTCAAGAAACATTTCTTATTATTACCTGTTCAAAATAGTTGAAAATAGTCAAAATAATAAAACTTTTTTTTTTTAATGGTAGTGTAGCACAGGATATAATCTCACCTTCTTCTCCCTATAATAGTTCTTTAACTACTATCCTTATATAAGGAGTGTTAGCTTGGAAAGATCATTTGTTCTTGATCGCACCCTTCCTGTGCTCTTTAAAATATGTATAATCTTTTACCGAAACTTGGTCCTTTTCCCGACTCCACCCACAGTGTTTTAGAGTGATTCAGCATTAAGCTTGACAGTCGAGCTCAAGTGTAGACAGACAAAAGATGATCTTGCTTGGGACGGGAATGAGGATGTTTAAAATCTCCTGTCATGGATAAGGACAGGCTGATGCCAGAAGTGTATTGTTTAGTTTCTTCAATTATGGACTTTGGATTTTGGCAGAATTCCATGTGAAACATTGTTGCTTAACAGTAACGTCTTTGTAGCTTCACAAGATTTAAAGAACATTTGCAGTAGACAGAAAGCATAACATTGAGAAAATTATGCGTAGATGTGCTCCGTAGCTGACACTTTTATAGACTTTGATAATTCTGTCATCAGCAGATAAATCAAGTGTTCAAACAGCCTTTTATCTCACTTCAGCAGTGGCAGTGATGCTCTTAAACATCAATTTTGTTCACACCAGGTTCTGGAGTATAGAATAAATACAGTAAAGACATTAATATTGTCAAATACTATAAAAATTTAAAATAACTGTTTTAGTAATTTATTCCTGTGATCGAAAAACATAATTTTCAGCAGACATTACTCCAGTCTTCAGTGTCATATGATCCTTCAGAAATCATTCTGATATGCTGATTTGGTGCTTAAGAAACATTTCTTATTATCAGTGTTGAAAATTGAGGTGTAATAGTTTTTGGAAACTGATAATTTTTTCCAGTAGTTTTTGAAAGTTCGAAAGAACATCATTTAAAAAATATCTAAATCTTTTGTAATATTCTTAAAACTCTTTACTGTTTTGAGGATTTCTGTCTTTCCCTGTTCAGGAGCTGTACATGTATGCATATTATTTACATAGAAAATAACTGCCTGAGGGTGTTTCCAAGATGGCCACCAAGTGAACTTACTTGCTTAAAGGTTCCCCTCTGACTTCAGAATTGATTGACAGCTTCTAAACCACCTTTCCCTGAGGCAGTCAACGTTGATCTTGTGAATATTCATTCAGTTCATTCAATAATGCCTGCATGGTTATACTAATTTATGAGAATTTCTGTTTAGAAAGAGTCTGTCGCAGCTCTTTAACCAGACAATAGATAAGCAATGAACCCAGTTTTCCCATGTGGTAGGCAAAATCAAAAACCATCTAAAAAGAAGCGGTCCCTTTCAATATCTGTGCACCAAAACAAGCATAATGAGCTGGTCAGGGTGACCCTTGTTCAACATCTGGTGTTGTAATTGGACGCCCAGGACTGAGCCCTCTATCCTTTGATTAAAATGGGCCTTGATTTTTACAGGCCAAGCTAACGGAATCCAGACCCCCAGCACTACGGCTTCCATCGTCGTGGGAACGGCAGGTTCCCTTAGCGACATGCGGATTGGCTGCTATCAAGGGGGTCAGCATTGGTAATAATGACCCAGCTAGCCCCACACTACATTTTTGTCCAATTAGAGCGCAGTGCACTTCAAAAGGCCATACCTTCAGCACAGCAAGATGCACATGAGAGAGGAAGAATGGGATAGACAGGAGAAAAAAAGAAGAAAGAAAACCAGGGAAGCCGCTTTTTGGAGTGTTAAGGACTCAGGAGGAGGGTCCATAGGGTCTTTATAATGGAGCCGTGGCCTGAGTGTGTGTAAGGTTGGGTTATTGTCAGAGTGCGTATAGAGGCTAATGGGGTTTTCAGGGTTGGAATTTGTATTTGGTAATAACTGAGGTCAGAAAAGGTCTGTCTGAAGAAGTGAACAGGACAATGGGGAGGAGAACATGTTTTTGTTCAAGCGCAAAATGTGTTCCACAACTTTCATGATTTGTCGTATCATTTTTTTTTGGTAGATGTGGAAGGGGGAAATGTAAAATCTGAATTTGACTGTAATTCCCGCAATGATGATGCTGAGACTTTAAAAAAAATCTGTTGACTAATTCATTTTGGTGCAGGTTTTTTTACATCAAAATCATGGCCTCAATACTCTCTAATCATCAGCTTTTTCCAGTAATATGATGTCATACTCTCATTCACTTTACTATGCAGAGGATCATCCCATTTTATTTGACTGACAGAAATCTCTATTTTCAATTGCAGATACATTCCATAAAGTCCATAAAGCAACTGTTCTTTCATCAATCTGTGGTGATGCTGGGTTGACTGTGCTCTTACACAGATCTTTGGAGAGTTAACAGACACAGATCTGGGGTCAGTTTGGGGATGACGGGAGTTAATCTCCTGAAGTCTGCATGTTGGTAAAACCTCATTAACACACACACATACAAACAAACATACAGCTGATGTGCTCAGGTCTGTCTGTGCTTCAGTGTATCAGCCTACTGGTGTTTTCACTGACCCAATGACAACACAAATACACACACTCTATTTCTTAATCCTCTGATAGGTCGCATAGCCCCCGGTGTGCTTTGACACAAGCCCATTCATCCATCCATCCATCATAATGTCCGGAACTATCTTTGTGACCTTGCGGTGTACCTTGATTACAAATTGCTTGACTAAACCTACAGATTTAAATTAAAAATTGTATGCCATTCAGAACTGAATCAAGAATGCTTTTAAATTCATGAATTCGATTTGAGGTAGCAAACAGGTTGCAGAATTACACTACGAAATTTTAATTTCAATAAGTATAAATGTAGTATTTATTTAAATAATTATTTCAATAAGTATAAATTTAATTCAATTCATGTAACTGCAGTGAATGTAATTTTTAACTATAAAAGAAAGGTTTGTCAATACAAACTTTGAACGATGAAACCTTTCATTGCTTTTAAATATTGTACAATTTGTTAATTAAATAATAATAAATTAACTAAATAATATGAAGATTTTATCTAACACATTGAACATGCATGTCAATCAAATTAGAAAATACTTACGTGCTTTTGTTCTTTACATAAACTTAAATTTAAAGTAATTCACAGTCAGAAGGCATGAATGTCAGAACTAGCCTTACCACATTCCACCAAGGTTAGAAGTGTTGTAACCGATGTTAACTGCACATTCATTGATAATATCACATGTTTATCGCTCCCACACAAACCTGCACATGTTGTGTGTGCAACAAAGTAGTCCGAAATTGAACAGTCCACACCAGTTCATTATGGGAGTAATTATCAGGTAATTTTCCTCCAAATTTAAACCAAATAGCCGAGGTTTCATCAAAGGACGAGTCCCCATAATGCCTCTCTGCTTGACCTGTGATCCTCACCTTTCACCCCAACTCAACCAGACCCCTAAATATCTTCCTGTCTCCATTATGGCAGTGGTCACAGGTATTATAGGTCAGAGAGGAAAGTTCCTCCTGCCACTCAGGTCACATCACAAAATAAGTGCATTGTGATATTTTTACATTGGGTTTTTTTTTTTTAGATGGGGAATATAGGGTAGAGCTTTTTTTTTTTGGTGGGAGAACATTTGACTGTGTGTTAACAGTCAAATGTAGGGCATTTGCCCATAGTTACAATTAACTGACCATCCAGTCCACTGCAATTGAGAATGTTAAGCTTCTCTTCACAGATGACTGAGAAGAGGAGAGTGTGTTAAGATTTAGTGTGACTGAGGGTCAGACTATTATGGGGCCTGTGAAGCAGGGCTGAGGGGCCGACAGTGTGTTTTCTCATTAGTCATTTACCCTGACAGTGCAATGGAGGTGGTCTGACAGACAGGAGATTACTGTGAATATACGTGAATATACATCTGTACAGATGAACTCTGTATAGCACCTGCATCTCCACATTCTTCAACAGCTTTCAATGAAACACAAACATACTTTTAGTTAGCTGGCTAAATAGTGATATACCATTTATTTATATATTATATATACTTCTAAAGCGGAGACCACGACAACTAAATGAGCCCCAGAGACAGATCCCCACTAAAGAAATTGTCTCCTAGATGGCCACTAGGACACTTAATTTTACAGTGATATTGTCAACTTGATTGCACAGATACTTTTAAAATTGAACTGAGCTGGATGATGACAGCACTGAGTTCATTGATGAACTACCTTTTTGCATTATTGACATTTTATTTTCCCATTTAATGCTGTTCAGTTGCTTCACAATTGTCACGGTTTTACGCTGCCTGAAGGAATACGGAGTCGAGGATAAACAGAATAAGGCTTTTAATATATCCAACACAGGGGCTATCCAACATGGAGCACAGAGGTAGACACACGTAAGTAGCAAGTGAAGACCCGACAAAACAGAACTGAAAGGACAAGGCTTAAGTACAAAGGATAATGGGGAAACACAGGTGGACGGAATAACTAAATTAACAGGGACATGGAACACATGAGGAAGAGAATTGACACACCTGGGAACTAATCAAACTAAACACGGAAGACAGAAACTGGGTCACTGGGGCAAAAACACTAAATGAGTCCAGGTGTGTGACAGTACTCCCCCCTCCCGGTAGGTGCGTCCTCGCACCGTAGAAACAACAGAGGCGTGGGTGGGAACTTGGGAGGAGGTTCCGGTGGAGGACGGACTCCCAGGAGGGGGCCAGCAGACAGGGACCACAGAAGGAGGAGCCAGGGAGGAGGCAGGAGCAGGAGGAGCCAGATGGTCCACCAGAGACCAGCCAGGACGGAGATCCAAGGTGGAGTCGACGGCGGGAGGAGCCATGGTGAAGGAAGGGTCGACGACACCAGGGGGCCGACAGGCGGAGACTGCACCGGTGGATGAGGAGCCCAAGATGGAGCAGCACAGCCGCAGAGCCAGGGTGACGACGAGGATCCGGAGGGCCTAGGTGGAGCAGAAGGCTCAGGCGACCAAGGCGGAGGCAGGGTCCTGACAGACCGCTGTGGAGCCGGAGTGACCGAGGATGGAGGTGGAACCGGAGGGAAGGAGGAGCCTGACAGAGCCGGAGGGATGGAGTGACGAGGTGGAACCAGAGGAGTGGAGTCCCGAGGCGGCGGATGGTCGACGACTGACCAAGGTGGAGCCGGAGGGACGAGGGAGCCCGGTGGAGCAGGTGGGATGACAGGCCACGGTGGAGACGAGGGAGCTAAGAGCCAAGGCGGAGCCGCTGGGTCGAAGGACCGAGGAGGAGTCCAGGGCTCGGAGGCTGGAGGCGGAGACAGGGCCTTAACGCGCCAATGCGGAGCTGGAGACTGGCAGTCCAGCGGCGAACCATCGCGCCCCGATGGCGCGGACTGAGGGTGAGCTGCGGGACTGACTGGCACCAGCAGGGGTGGCGAGGAACTGGCTGGTCTAGGAGGAGGAGAGAGGAGAAGGATGGGAGGAAGGACAGGAGGATCAGGACTGGACGGAACCAGCGAAAGAGGAGTAGAGGGACCAGCAGGTTTGGGAGGAGGCGGGAGAGGGAGGCTGGGAGGGAATACAGGAGACACAGAAGATTCAGGGCTGGGCGGAACCAGTGGTGAAACAGAAAAATCATGGCTGGGCGGAACCAGCGGAGACACAGAAAATTCAGAGCTGGGCGGAACCAGCGGAGACACAGAAGATTCAGAGCTGGGCGGAACCAGTGGAGACACAGAAGATTCAGAGCTGGGCGGAACCAGCAGAGACACAGAAGATTCAGAGCTGGGCGGAACCAGCGGAGACACAGAAGATTCAGAGCTGGGCGGAACCAGCGGAGACACAGAAGATTCAGAGCTGGGCGGAACCAGCGGAGACACAGAAGATTCAGAGCTGGGCGGAACCAGCGGAGACACAAAAGATTCAGGGCTGGGCGGAACCAGCGGAGACACAGGAAACTCAGGGCTGGGCGGAACCAGCGGAGAAACAGAAAACTCAGGGCTGGGCGGAACCAGCGGAGAAACAGAAAATTCATGGCTGGATGGAACCAGCGGAAATGGAGCAGAGGAAATGACTGGAGGAGGTAGGAGTGGGAGACTGAGAGGGTATACAGGGGAATCAGAGCTGGACGGAACCAGCGGGGAAACAGGAAAATTAGGGATTACCTCCATAGACCAGTCCATCAGATCCAGAACTTGCTCCATATGGCTTTCAGAGACTGCAAACAGCTCACCCTCAGTCGCAGGAGTGTGGGCAGGGCTTTCCTCCACGCCCTCGATCTCCACGAGGACTCCCACGATGCACGGTGTTGCCGGCTCACACACCTGGTCAGTCGCGCTCTCGAGTTCCGGCTCCCTGTCGGTGAATGGCTCGGGCTCTGCGGCTGCGGTGGGCTCTGGCTCCGTGTAGCGAGATGGTGGCTGGCTGGTCTCTGGGTCGGGAGTGGGACTGGCGAGATCCTCAATGGGGCAGATGGTGAAAGATGAGCCATTTCTCGCCAGAGTCCACTCCACGAATGCGGCGAAATCCTCCCGAGGACCATCTTCGGACGACAACACTCTGCATTTGGAGTTCAGGCTGGTGTTGTAGAAGGTGCAGAGCGCGTCGTCCGGGTAGCTGGTGGCATTAGCTAATAGGAGAAACTGTCTGGTATGGTCCTCGAGAGAACATCCTTCCTGCTTCAGCAGGAGGATGAGGAATTCGGGACGATAGAGGGGATCCATAGAACACTACGAAACAAAAAGACTTTGAAAACACAAAAACAAAACGGAGGGAAAAAACACGCAGTTTTCTATTTTCTTCTTTAGGTCGGGTCTTCTGTCACGGTTTTACGCTGCCTGAAGGAATACGGAGTCGAGGATAAACAGAATAAGGCTTTTAATATATCCAACACAGGGGCTATCCAACATGGAGCACAGAGGTAGACACACGTAAGTAGCAAGTGAAGACCCGACAAAACAGAACTGAAAGGACAAGGCTTAAGTACAAAGGATAATGGGGAAACACAGGTGGACGGAATAACTAAATTAACAGGGACATGGAACACATGAGGAAGAGAATTGACACACCTGGGAACTAATCAAACTAAACACGGAAGACAGAAACTGGGTCACTGGGGCAAAAACACTAAATGAGTCCAGGTGTGTGACAACAATCTGTATTGTTAAAAGCGCTATATAAATAAAGGTGACTTGACCTGACTAAAAACTTTTAAATTCTACAAGAAACCCACAATACGCCACCTTTCCAGATTGGCCTATAAATTGACACCATGACTAAACATCGTCACTAATTTCTACAGCCATCTACAGAGCAAATAAGTTGCGTGTTTCAATAAAACTAGTGCTCTTTTATTATTATTGACAAAACGAAAATGCTCTCTTTTTCATTAACATAGAAGACATTTCTTTGTTACTATCGCTTTCATTGTGTGACGTTTACACACCACCATTTTACAAACTCCCCCAATGAAGATGTGAGTCCTGAAAATATCAGAATTCAGGTATCATTTTTGGTGTTAACTAAACTGTGTGTAAACATAATTGTATTTAACTATCTAAAACAGGACTGATAACCATATTCTGCTGCTGTATAAATGTAACTAGTGCAAAATGAGCTTTTTGGTGAACTTTCATGGGTTTATTGCTCTTCAGACAGAATGGGGGCTGTATTTCATTATCTCACACACACATCTATGGGATATGTATGGTTCTCACTCCATATAAAGGTAATATTTATCTTACTGTGGCCTTAACGGTCTTTTAACCACCCACAGTCTGTATCCACATCCATGCAATGAGGGCACTTAAGGACTGGCTGTATGTGTGTGTGTGTGTGTGTTGTCCACCCTTATATCTCCTATACACTAACTCATTTTATCTTAGAGCCAAGTGTGTATTTCCCCACCATCTGTAATGTTGTGTTTCATCCTGTTCCTGTCCCTCAACCGAAGCACTTCAGAGATAAAAGCTCTTGCTCGCTCTGTGTTTTATAAAGATGATTATTTAAAACTTGCCCACAGTGCTGTCTGCCTCCATAAAGATTCCTGTGTGATGACATGGCAGAACAGACTTGTAATACAACCATCGGAGAGGGTGATTGATTGACCGGCGTTCACCCCAAACCAAACTCTCGCATGCTTGATCTGTAGCGACTTGCCAGGGCTGAAAGAGGTATTAGGGTGTGTGTGGGAACCACAGGAGAGAGAGAAACAGAGTAGGAGGAACAAGATTTTGAAAAAGGTGGAAAAAAATACCTGCAGCCAGGTATAAAGTGGGACCTCTCTGTCTCTCTTTTTGTCTCTCTCTTCACCGACTCCTCATTTTGAGCTGGTCTTCCAGTCTTTCTGAACACACACGCACCTACTCACCCCCCCCTCTCCTGGGTTCTGCTGCCTGGTGTGATTTATGTGTTCTGCATACAATAGCAGTGAGGCTAGAAATAGAGACAGAGAGCATATTTAATGTACTTTTAGACCAGTTCACTGAGATGGTTTGCCCAAAGGCACCATAGGTGGAAACTCCTGTATCCTCCACGTAGGATGGATTTTTCCCATTGGGTTCAGATTGAATAGCTTGTCAACATTAGGGGTGCAATGATATCTCAATTCAAAACTGCAGATGGAATCGAGAAAGACAGAGAAATAAATAAAAAAGGAATGAATTTAGATAGATAGAGAGGATAGAAAGTAGGAAGAAAGGAAGAAAGGAAGGAAGGAAGGAAAGAAACAGGAAGGAAGTTAGGGGTGCAATAATATATAGTGTAACAAAACATCCCAATAGAGTTATATGACAGACAGATAAAAATACAAGAAGGAAGACTCAAAGATAGAGAAGAATGCAGAGAGACAAACAGAAAGGAAGAAAAAAGGAAGAGGTTAGACAAACAGGTAGAAAGTTAGACAGGAAGGAAGGAAAACAGACAAAAGGGAAGGAGAGAAATATGACAAATGAAGAAAGAAAGGAGTGAAGAAGAGGGAAGGGGGAAGTTAGACAGGAAGTAGGAAGTCAGAAAGGAAGTATTTTAGACAAACAGAAATAAGGAAGAAGGACAGAAAGGAAAATAGTTAGAGAGGAAGGAAGAAAGGAAACAACGAGGAAATTAAAGGTAGAAAGAAAGGAAGGTAGAAAAGAAGAGACAAATGGAGAGGAAGGCATGCAGAAAGGATGAAGGAAGAAAAGAAGACAGAAAGAATCTTCACAAACAGACAAAAAAAAAGAAGTCTGACAGAAAAAGAGGAAGAAAGAATGAATGGATGAAAGTCCTTCAGGAGATAGGAAAGTAGAAATGGAGGAGGGAAGACAGATAGTCAAGACAGAAGAAAGTACGTTTTATTTTTTCACATTTTAGAGCAATTTGGTTTTTGGTTTGTGGAGCGTTTGTCAGTTTGTGTGCTAGTGTGTGTATGTGTCTATGAGAATCTATCCAGAATCTGTGATTGATGACTTTGAGAGCTGCTTCTCCTGCAGCTAAAGAGTTACTGATTGAAAGAAAACCAGAAAAGAGCTAAAAAAAAAAAACATTCCTCAAATACCAGCCCTCAAAAACCACAGACTCTGTTTCGACACTGATCTTTGTGTCTTTGTGTAAGGTTGCACTCAGTGACCTAGTGTTCACATATACACAATTCAGTTCATCTGTATTGAATTGACCATAAGAGCACTCCACAAGTTGCATTAATATTTGAATTGTGACATTAGGTCAGTGGTTTTCAATCCTGGTCCTGGGGACCCACCGCTCTGCACATTTTGTGTCTACCTTATTTAACACGTCTGATTCAGATCATCAGCTCATTAGGAGAGAGCTCCATTAACTCAGTTTTAGTGTGTCAGATAAGAGAGACATACAAAATGTGCAGAGCGTTGTGTCACTGCAGGACCAGGATTGAAGACCAATGCCTTAGGTCAAATTAGGGCATTCTGGGAAGTAAAGATCCATCATGGTCAATAAAATGAAAGTTAATTTACTGAATGAAATATATTACTGTACTACCAGATCTCCAGCTGCCTGTACTTGAAACAACAGTTCTGCCAACTCTGTATTGTATAGCACTATTTGTTCACAATAGGAGCAGTCAATACACAAAGAGCTCAGTGAATGAGTGCTGAGAGCACAGAATCACAAATCAGATTTCCTCTGTGGATATTGAGTAATAGTGCTGGCCATGGACAGCTTTGTGACTGAGTCAGACGAAAGCTTTGTTCACACTGGCAGCACAAATCTAATTTATGTTGCATGTTCAATTCAAACCTGATTATTTATGCTCTGAACAGCACAAAAGAACATGGAATCTGATTTGACAGAGCTTGCAGGGCAATACTGTATTGATTCCTCAAAAATTCTTCTACTTCACAGATTTCATGAGTCAATTTAGCGGAATCATTTATTTATGTTCAATTTTAGCCTTAGAGCATTTTGTCTCTAAACTTCATGCTTACATTACCCTTCAAATATTTGGAAATGGAAAGGTTTGCATCCTAATATGCTGATTTGGTGCTCAAGAAACATTTCATGTCACAGTTGAAAACGGTTGTGCGGTATAATATTTTTGTGGAAACCGTTATACTTTTTTCAAGATTCTTTGATGAATATAAAGTTCATATGAGCAGCATGAAATAGAAATCTTTTGTAAAATTATAAATGTTTTACAGTCACTTTTGATCAATTCAGTGTCCTTTCAGAAAAATAAATAACTATTAAGTAAAATTAATAAGTAAATAAATATATTTTGAATAGTACAATGTTCATTTTAGATAATGTCTTTTTGACTTATAAAGTCTTTGAAAGTATTCTCTAACTTATTTTTTTCTTTTTCTTTTTTAAAGCACATAAGGGATTTTTTGGATAAACATTTAAAACAAAAAACCTGTTGAGGAGCATCATACTTGTATTACATTTACATTTACATTTAATCATTTAGCAGACGCTTTTATCCAAAGCGACTTACAAATGAGAACAATAGAAGCAGTCAGGTCAACAGGAGAACAACAACAGTATACAAGTGCCATGACAAGTCTCAGTTAGTCTAGTATAGAACGCATAGCCAGGATTTTTTTTTTTTTTTTTTTTTTTTTTTTAATTAAATGAACAACGACCAGAAAATGAAAAGTACTGGTGTTAGTAGGTTAAGTGCAGGCGAAAAAGATGAGTCTTCAGACGTTAGTTCAGACTTGTATAAAAGTTCTAAAGCACCCAGATGCAAATACTGAACAAACAGAGAAACACTTGATAATATGCAGATGGTCTTTCACAATCTTATGAAAATCTTAATTATTTAAAGTGTGATCATAAATGCCCACATGACAGGAGACATATAGAAACAAAGAGGACAAACCACTCTGTTTATCCCACCAGCATACAACGCTTGTGAAAATAACCCGCTGCATAAAATCACACTCATTTGATTATGTAAGCAAAATCAGTAATTACTCCACTTATTTAAATGCTCGTTCTCTGCGTGGTGCCTATTGTTTCCAGCAATGAATGTGAGCGCTTTAATTTGCATTTGTGTATTATTCAATCAAGTCTCCATATGCACTCATTTAGGAGCCATTGAGTCTGATGTATTGACACGCTGACTGCTGGCCTCTTTGGCTGCCTGTACACGCTCAATGGGTCTGCTGGACACTGAATGCATTTATAATGGAGCTCTAGATGTGTGGACAAAGACACTCTCTCTGTCTCCATTGCCTCTATGTTTGCAATTACAACATTACAGTAATAATGTTAGCAGCACTAAGCGTGGCGACACGATGGGGGAGAGAACAGTTATAGGTTCTTGAATAGATTTAAATGGTCATTACTTGTAAGAGTAAAGATAGTGAGGGGAATTCACTCAAATTTAATTGCACCCGCTGTTAATTAGTACACTGTGTCATGTTATTGTGTTGTTTTACCACCCAGTAATGAATTGGTTCGTTAAAATGCATGAAGTACACTACCATTCAACAGTTTGGAGTTAGTAAGATAAAAAAAATTATAATAATAATAATGAAAAAATAGTAGTAGTCTCGTATAGCCAGAGCTTCAGACTGATGGCTGAAGGTCTAGAATCCATGTTTGTAAAACTCTCGGATGAAATGTAAATATTCTATGCCGCAAACATTACATATTCCACATATTTTAGAAAATCCAGCATTTAGTTGATCCTAATAAGTGCATATTGTTATGGTTGTAAACTCAACGGCTTTCTTCTTTCATGAGGGGGTTTGGCGCCACAGCATTTTTGTTTCAAGGCGCATCAGTAAAGAAGGCGACACTCACGTCTCTCGGAAATCCTTTAGAATTCAACCTATCCACTTTTGTGTCCCATATGCCAACGGTCTGTGGGCATGACGTCTGAGGCTGAGACTAGTGGGATTGTGCTTGGTTAAACCTCATTAAGGTGGATTAAAAAAAACAAATTAGCTAATTATTTAGTTTATAAATGGCAATGATTTCGAGTAGTTTATGTTTGTGTGTAGGTGACATTCATAGTGGGTCACTAGGGAAAGGAGATTCATGGAAAATATCCCAACAGTGTTTTTTCCACTCTGCTCCACAGTGAGAGAGAGAGAGAGAGAGAAAGAGAGAAAGAGAGAGAGAGCACGCATGAGCTGACCATGGCAAAAGTGCGGAAACACACATTCAGGCTCAATTCTGCTGACACTTTGGCTTCTGGGTTGTTAATTGCTCTGACAAAAAAACTGTACTGAGTAAACTACATCTCTATAGACACACACACACACAGATTCACAGAATGACCTCTATATGCTTGCTAGGTGAATGGCTCTATAAATTTCAGTTCACACATTTTATTCTCTAAGCTTTTATCACAGCTGTGGCTGTGGAATGATTTTACGAGTGGGTCTGTTGGTAAACCTCAGTGTTGCTTCCTCACCCAGCTAAATTTAAGCATCCCTGATTAAAGGCCTCTAATTTTCCATTTGCAATATTTCTGGATCTTGTAAATTTGCGTGTTGGAAAATAAAGCCACCCTCAGGGGACTCCAGTGTGTTTGTGTGAGTCTGTGAAGGGTGACAGAGTTCAGGTGTGTTTGTGTGCATAAAGGTACTAGTGTGTGTGTGTGTGTGTGTGGGATATCTATCAGATCTGAGGTAGGAGAATGGTTTAACTTTTGAACTCTCTTTAACTGTAATTTAATTTATAAAGACCATTAGAATTCAGAAAAACAAATATATATGTTTTTACTTATGCCTCATTTGTGTCTTCTTTTTCATTAATCAATAAATTAATCAATAATACATTTAGATAATTAAATATTCATAAATTTGTATATAGTAATATATTTCTGGTCTGAAAAATGCATATGCATATTGAAAAATACATAAGCAGCCAATGGTTCTTTCAAAAAAGTATATTTTGCCAAAATATTGAAAATTATTTGAAAAGTTTCTTCTGATCATTTTTAGTTGATTGGTTTGTCTCTATTCATCAGTGGATCTATTGCTCTAAAGTTTAATAACCAAAAAGGGTCCAACACATTACTTTTTTGCATTAAATGTTAGCTTGCACTAAATAATCTAAAGCCACTTTTAATGCCACTTTATTTTTATTATTTTTATTTTGTTTTTTAATCTGTAGTGTTTTTATAAGCAGAGTGATTTTGGACTTGTTTCCAGCTTGTTGGGCTGATATAAATTAATTGTTTTTCCCATTTTAGCATTTCTGTCTTTTTTTTATGTTTTTTTTGTTCATGGATGATAATTCCTGTAAGGTGGTGCAACATCCCTGCGTGTTTTGAGCAATGCTTGTTTTAGGGCCACTAAAGCAGGCGTCACTGAGGTCAGTCACAATCTAAGCATGTCAAAAGGGTGTGTCGTTCAAATACTTCCCCTCCTTGTGAGAAAGAGCCCACATTCGTGTGTGCGATTAGCCTACCCCTCTATTTAGACAGATACATACACACAAGCTAACCTGTCTGTTTTGACAGATCAGTCCTGATACCGATCAAGGAGCATGCCTGACCCGTAGCTCTCTGTCTTTCACAAAGGAAGTCCAGCCTAATCTCTGTTGATCTGACCCACACACAAACAAACACATTTCTCTGGTGTCTCCTCCAGACAGCATTCATTTAGAATGAACGGAGACAGACTTTAGGCCTGGCTGCCAGTTCATATTGTTCACGGCCAACTGTCATGTGGCATCTGGTGAGAGTGGATCTGGCATGGCGACGAACCACCATCATCGCTGATCAAATGAACTGAACAGAATCAGCCCATCTGCAGTCCCAGTCTCTGATAAAACTCAATAATGAAATCAATTAACGGGACTGTGTGTGGGATTCAGATTAGTTATGGAGACATGTAGAGAGAAACAAAAGGAGAGACTGAGAGAAAGCTGGATGCTGTCACATCACAGTTGACATCACAGTCTGATGTCTCTCTCTCCACACATAGTCACAGACTTTATATAACTTTCAGATTCAAGCATATACTTATGAATATGAAATAAGTTGAATAAAATGATTTTTTTATAACAATACTATTTTTAGAGAATAGATTATAATAGCTTAAAGCTGTTACTTTGTTACATTTACAAAAATGAAACTTTTCAATCCATTTAGTATTTTTTTTTACAGTTAAAATTTTAGACAACTGAGGAGTTTTATCCAAAAGTTTATATAATAAACAATGAGAGGGAGCACATCTGTACCAGGAAATGTTTGATTTGAAATTATTTTAATTACCTTTTGGAATTTGTCAATTTGATTCAGAAAACATTCCAATTCTTTTTATTTATTTATTTTTAAATTACAGTTTTTCACTTATAGCAAACTTATAACTTGTAGCTTATGCAGATTTTTATGCAAAAAAATGAAAATGCTATGCCAAAATGATGGCCGTAAGCAGTTCCAGATTCAAGGACCCAGAATTCTTGATGAATTTATCACAGATGAAGGTTGAAGAAGTTTAATATATTAAGATTTCAAAGTACATTTAAGTGAAGGATTTCAATTAAAACAATTATTTCACCTTTCTAGAGACAGGTTTACAAAGTGTGTGTGTCTGTGTGTGTGTGTGTGTGTGTGTGTGTGTGTGTGTGTGTGTGTGTGTGTGTGTGTGTGTGTGTGTGTGTGTGTGTGTGTGTGTGTGTGTGTGTTTGTGTGTGTATGTGTATGTGTGTTGGGAGGTTCACTGCGTTGTTCTCTGGCAGGGAGGTTTTGGAAGACTCCTGTGGTCTAGAAGAAAGAAGCTTATGCCCCTCTGATCTGTCAGGCAGAAAGACTGACATGGAGAAAGATAGAGAAACGGTATGGGAGAAAGACTGAAAGATAAAAAGACGGGCAGGGTCAGATGAGTGGGAGGCTGAAGGAGTCCTTTGCAAGCTGGGGGAGGGTCGTTGATGGAGCAGAAAGAGAGAGAAACAGCTACAGTGTGAATGACAGTGAGAAAACCAGATGGGAAGAAAGAGATGAGAGGATGGGAGTGTTCTTAAGACACATTGACAGTGGGAAAGACGAGAGGAGGGAGAACAGCGGGAGAGGGGGATCAGGAGCCACGAGGAGGGAGGAGAGCCGGCGCAGGGGGGAGGCACCACCCTGCGGATTGAGACGTATCCCACATTGCCCCTCTCTCTGGTGGCACAGCAGGCAGGGCGCGAGGGCCATGGTGTGTGGTGGTGTGAAGTTGACGTGTCGCTGGCCCTGGCACAAAGGAGCGGAGGAGGAGGGCGCCAGCCGCTGTGTGGCAGGGTTGCCCAGATACGGCCATTCAGGGTTGGCATGTTGTTTTTGTGTCTGTGATGCACTTCCAGTCTGACACATACACACAGAGTCAAAGATGGCACGCTCATATTTACATACCCATCCCTTTTTGTCCCCATCACTTTATGATGCTGAGGTATCAGATAGCTGTTTATGAAATGCTGATGAGGAATATTGTCTGTGTGTTGCTAATAGGCATGGCAATTCGAAACGATTTAATAATTCAGATTTTGGTCCGATTGCTCTTAATGATTTGGTTTCTTGTGATTCCATTCATGATTCTTTTAGTACCTTGAATTTTATTGAAAAATAATTATTAGAATTTTTTTTATTGATTATGAAATGAATACTTTTGTACTGAAAGGATGCATGAAATTTATTAAAAGTGACAGTTAAAAATGTATGACTTTATAAACTATTAAATTTCAAATAAATGCTGTTCTTTTGAACTTTCGATTCATCAGAAGAATCCTGAAAAAAATGTTGCATGGATTCCACAAAAATGCCCATCTATTTTCAGCATTGATAATATTAGGAAATGTTTTTTGAGTATCAATTCAGCCTATTAGAATGATTTCTGAAGAATCATGTGGCACTGAAGAATGGAGTAATGACTGCTGATTTTAATTATTATTATTTTAAATATATTTGTATTGTTTAACAAAGAAATGCTGCCTTGGTTAGTATAAAATATTTTTTTCAAAAATATTAAATTCTGTTCAGGGTATGATCAACTACATTTTGATTCACTAATAAAATGACTCATAAGAGTGATCCGTTCAGAAATCGTTTGGGCTACGCTGGTCACATTATATGTTTTTTGATTCATTTTAAAGAACTGACCCATAAGTGTCATCCGCGGGTTCAGAATACACTGAGGAGTTGTGCATGTTTGGTTCACTAAAAATAATTGATTCCTGAGAGTCATCTCTTTAAGAACCTGTTGGAATTTACTTGTCAAGTTATATGTTTCTGATTCATTACAAAGAAGTGATTCATAAGAGTCATCTGTTCAAGAATCATTTAAACTACACTGACCGCATTGCCTGTTTTTTTTTACACACAAAAAAAGTTTGTGACATTTCTTGATTCTCTGTTTTATGTGAAAAATAAAACATCAAATCTTGTTCACATTTTGAGATGTAACATAGCACACCCACTCCCCAATGCTTTTTTAACCCCAGAAAACCCCCCTCCTCCCCACATGCATTTTTCTGCATGTGCTGTGTGTTAGTCCTCCGTATGTGTTTTGCATTAAAGTCTCGTCAGACAGGATTGCTTATGCGGTCAGAATGATTAGTGTTTTGTGAGTGCATTTGAGGCCCGAAAATCTCATCTGTCAGTCACCAATGAGAAAGCCATTCTTGCCACGATCTCTTTCCCTACATCTCTCCCTCTATTAACCGTTGCCCGGTGTAATCAGTGCATTGGTGCTGTCTGGTGACCTGATGTGTAATGATTACAATCCAAAGCTTGGGGAGATAAAAGGCAGTTTGGGAGGGGAAATCAGACCCCCATCAAATTCAGCCCCATTTCCTCGTGCCACAGACAGAGGGGTCTGAAACGGCTGGCTGATTGGCGACGGCGCTTTGAATGGTGCTGTGTGAAGGAGGTTCCTCTTACCCACGGTAACATGATATGTGTTCTGGGCTGCAGACTGACACACGGCAGATCAAAAGAGACTAGGGAGAAAGCACAAACTCACTCGCATAAAAATACAGATGCCAACTCATCCACAGACAAGAGAGCACAAAACATTAGCATGCGCTTAACACATGATGTAGCTCTCGCTTCTATATCTCTTCAACAAGTGTTCATTTTTATAGCTCGCTGAGTGATGGACAGTAGATTTTCTGATTTGAATGCATATGGAGCACAAATACTGCAAGATTTTGAGTCTTTTTGTCACTGCAGGCCATATTGACGACCTCAAAAATAAGTTACTAATTTGCTTGCAGTGTAACAAATAACGGGTGCTACATAATTTACTTGGTAAATTACTTCTAAATTAGTTCTAGATTTAAATTGTGCACATTTTTACAAAAATAAATCAGAATTTTTAGACTTTTTGTACCACAGTACAGCATTGCTATTTTTAATTCTTCGTATTATGATCCATTTCAGATTGTCTGGTTTAAATTTAGACATTTGTAAATTTGGTCTGAAATGTTTTGTGATACGATCATGGCCCTCATTTGGAGGGAGTATAATTGCATGTAGCCACATTACATTTGTGGTGTATACGCTAATGTGCACTGATAAACTGATAAACTAATGCTTCCCAGACAAAAGCAAGGGACCACCTACTTACCTGTCAATCAACCTTTGCACTAAAACAGTTGTTTTAAACTTTGCTGCTTGCAGTTGTCTTTGAAACATTTGGAAAAGCCTGAAATAAATGAAACTGATTGTGTAGCGTGGACATTTTGTCCATGTTCTATCAACGTGTGTTTTTATACATGCAGTAAGTCACAACCTGTCTGTGAATATGAGATGTGTCAACTGTCAGCATGATTTTCTCTCAGAATGTTGATTGGTGAGGTATTACACCATTAAAATGAATCTCATAATCAAAATCAAATCAGCATCACCTTCACACCATAATCCTCAATTTATGCTTCCGTATTAGTTCAGAGAAAAAGGGTTAGATGTTCCATCTTAGCATGAGAGCTGCCAGCAGACAGACAGACAGGAAGGAGGTAGATGAGCATTCATCCAAAAATAAAAGGATGAATAAATGATTAGGAGATGAAAGGCGCAGTGGAGGGAGGCGTCGTCTTCTTTTAAAACACGCAGAGTCATTGACTCTTCCAATTACCACTTTATCCACTCTCTCCATCTTGACTGCATCCCATCCAGAAGCCCAGCATGTGTGTGTGTGTGTGTGTGTGTGTGCGCACATATCCGTGTAAAGATTCTAAGACATTTCAGACATTTGAAAACGTTCTAACTGGGAAAACGTTTCAATAATAATAATAAATGATTCAAATAATAATAGGACTTGTTGTTGAAATGATAAAAGTGTATTATTATTGTAACTTTTTGTTAGTTGAGGACATCTCCATTTAATTATTAACTAAATCAAACATTTTTTTTATTATAAAATGCCTAGGAAAACTGATTAATAAACATACCAAATAATATCTTAAAATTAAATGCAGGAAATATGTATGAGAGTTAGGGGATAGAAAACGTCATAAGCCCAGTATAAAATAAAACAAAAACAAAGGAAAGTTTGTTTGATTGATTAACAAGTACTTCAGTTCATTACAGAAGGCATCATTATTTCTTTCTCTGTCACATCACTTTCTCCTGTGAGTGTACAGTATGTTCTGAAGTGCAGACCCAGTTATATCTGTCCTACTTAGAATTCGCCTTATTCTTGATATCAATTTATAGAACTACTTTCTTCTAAATATGATCTCAGCTCAGCTCAGTAACTCAGAGTTAAAACAGAGTTCTTTGCCTGAGCGTTTAGGAGTGACTAAAACAGCCATGTTTACATTCAGGATAAAGGCATCATTCTCCATTCAGTGTGTGTGTTTGTGTGTGCATCTATCTACGTGTGAGTCTTAGAGTCCCAAGCAGATTGTCTAGTTATGTAATGCTAGATTTGCATGTGAAGGGAAGGAACGCGTTTTTCATGCTGCACTGGATGTGAAGTGAAGCCCCCTTTTCTTCTCCTACCCCTCTTTTTCAACCGGAACGAGGGACCGCGCCGTCTCTGATGGAGGGATGCTGAGAGAATGACAGGAGCAGAAAACATGAAAGGCTTTAAGTGCGAATTCATTAATAATGTGCACCACTGTACCAGTGTACAATGCATAATGAACAAACACAAATCACAATGAAGTTCGTTTGCATATTTTTTTCCAAGTTTAAATGTGAATCTAGATATTTCACATGGTATTTAAATTATTTTACAAAAATCTTTCTTCTTATATTTTATGGATTTAAATATATGTTTATGGCATATGTTGATTAATTAGTCAAATTAAAACACTTACATTTTCAACAACAAAATAGTCTTATAACAATTATACAAATATATCCAAGCAATTAATAGTAACATAACAATCGTCTATAATTGATTAGACATGTTCTCCTTGTCCACCTTTCTTGTACTTGATTCAGTAGCCCAGACAATGACAGATTCTGTCCAGTTTGAGTGCCATCAGTCATTTATTGAAGAGCTCTCTCCACCTCATAACAGCAGTCACACACAGATATTCCGGCACATTCCGATGCACATTCTTGAATTTCTTTAGCAGGTTGACTAGCTTTACTGAGGGCAAGATGAGGGGGAGTTTTGATAACCCAACCCCGCATCACCCCCACATCCCACGGGGGTCACACAATGCATGTCACGCATATCATTAATCCTGGGGGTTGTTTCGCCCCAGGAGGCGCCCACTGACCCACACATAAAGGATAAAAGTGTTGTGCCATGGGATGGGGCGTTCTCAACAATATGGCCCAGGAACCTACAACATCCTCTGCACTCAACAAAACCACACAGACAGTTTTAATGTAGGCCTAAGCCCCAAAAGTTCTTGAAATATGGCAAATTCTATGTTCATGGTTTTTGAATGACATTCTCTTTCAAATACCACTGAAGAAAGTGGAGGAGAAGTGCTAGGAAAGAGTTGCTTTCCTGGTTTGGGTACTTATGAAGAGGGTGAAAGATCAGATTTTGTTCAAGGGTACCTGAAATGATGTGTAAAAAGTGCTGTAGGAGTAAAAAGGAAAATGCTTTGTACTTGTTCTTTTGTTTAGTATTTTTAGTTATATACTGTTAGAAAAATTGGGGTCTGGAAGATGTTCTGTTGTTTGTTGGAAATCTGTGCATAACAATGCTGCATTTGGGAAAAATGTATTAATTAATTATTTAATTAATATATTTGCTGGACTCATTTTTTATAAAAATATTTTGTGACATTATGTCTTTACTGTCATGTTTAAAACTGTTTTCATGCCACAATCGCTATTTCTTAACAGTAGTGACTTTGACTACACATTTTATGTTCTGTACAATTCAGAAATCTGTTGCTTATTTGTTTAATTAGGAGACTGTTTCTTAACAAACCCATGCTGTTATTAAAGACTT